>NC_070591.1:9229527-9595152 GCF_027409825.1 Scomber japonicus | reverse complement strand
GAAAGACTTCTGGACCCTAGTAACTTTTGCACTGGCCTCAATTTAATTAAAATAATGCAAATATAAAAGTAAGTACATTTGTTTTATAGTTTTTAAAAACTAAAACATGTGATTATCTACCGTATATGACTCCACGAGCACGGTGGTCTCCAGCGCCAGCTTCTGCTCCTGCTCGATGTTGTAGCCCACGTAGCACAGCTTCTCCTTCATCATGCGCACGGTCTCAAAGTCTGCAGAGTGGTTGAAGGCATAACCCCTCAACAACAACAACTGCACACAAAGAGGGAGGCATGGGACAGAGAGAATGTGATGAGGATCAGAAAGTATTGTTCTTTTTTTCGTATTGAAATCTCTTAATATGTTTTTTTTTTTTTTTTAAAACAACACCTCACACAAGTAGCAATGCTAAAGTCTTCTTAAAATGAAGACCCTGTTATAAATACATATTTTGCATTAATATAGTGACATTAAGTCTTATTTTGTATCTTTCAGAGATTTGACTGACTGGATACCTTGATGAGGTAGCGGGTTATGTCCCTGCCTGCAATGTCCAAGCGTCTCGTCAGATGGGGCAGGCTGAAGCCTTCATACACCGGACAGATGTGTGTCACACCATCGCCAGAGTCTACCACCACACCAGTCAGAAGGCCTAAAAAAAAAAAACACACACATACAAACTAGAGTTAATAATCTACACTGTTAGCAACCTAGGTGTGTTTGTGTGCTTTGGGCTACTGACTGTTAGCCTTGTCAGCTGGGCAAACACACAAAACCTTAGATAACACGTCTAATGTGACAATTAACTGTTAATGTTGGCTCACTAGTGGTAATAAAGTCAGAAACAAAATGGTAGAGCAGTACACACACCTCACGCGGGTATACATGTTTGAAACAGACTGTGTAGGTTGAAAATAGTTATTCTGAAACTCGGCCGCTTGAAGCCCCACATGCACACACGTGGGTTTAACACATCAGAACAACTGAGACAATGTCATAACATCCATCTGTCAGTGGAGAACTGTCAATGATGTTCATGTGACTGTCTAGACTTTCTGGCACTAAGAATATCATCTGGCAACTAAGTAGTCATAAAATAAATCTTTGTACAAACTATTTGACAAAGGTGTGGTAGTTATACACTGCCTCGAAAGAAAATGTTTGCAATTAAAATGAACAGTCGTCACTTTCTAAGTTTCAAGCCACAAAGCCAGTGTAGGGTGACTTCTAAAGCAGCGACACAACAACCAACTAACTAACCATAAATAATTTAACGGTTATAATCCTGCTATCGGGGGAATCTTCTTTGTGGGTGACCCTTATAGTGGAAAAGAAGAATATGTGTTCATGTTCTTGCAGCCTGAGCATGCATATGTGTCTTCTTACCTTGTGCATACAGTGTCAGCACAGCTTGAATAGCAATGTAGACTCCTCCGAACTGGTAGGTCTCAAACATCACCTGCAGGGGAGGCCAGAAAATGTCAGACATCAAGTACAACTGGTTCTTGTGGATGTGGAAGACCACATCCACAAGAGTGTGTGTGTGTGTGTGGCAGCAAATGCAGAAAATGATCTCTCTGTAGCACAACGCAGAAGTGACGTGCAATAAAAATCATTTCACAGAGGATTTATAAAAACGGCTCATTTGAAATGCAGAAGTGCCTTCAAAAAGAATTTCCCCGAATGGCTGCTACATCCTGGCTAGCTTCTTGGAATATACATGTTTGTTGAAGTTTTGAAAATGATCGTGTTATTAAGGGGATGTATGCTTAGAGAGGGTTTGGGTGTGTGTCTGCCTTGATTGACAGGTCTCTGAGGCAATCACACACCGCTTGCATCAGCTGCACCCAACACAGAGAGACTGTAGACCTACAGTGGCCCAGTTAAGTACGACAGGAAAGACTTATTTATTATTATTTAACACCGCAGATTAATATAGTTTAACAGCTTCTACAGCTACAAAAAACATCTAAAACTTAATCATCCCCCCAAAATAAATATATATGCAACACATACATAAATATCAACATACCTCAATGATTTTCTCACGGTTCTTAGTTGGGTTCATAGGAGGTTCAGTCAGCAAGATCTTACAGTTGCGGGAGTCGATGTTCAGCTTCTCTGGGCCGAAGGTGTAGTCCCACAGGTGCTTCATGTCATCCCAGTTCCTGACGATGCCGTTCTCCATGGGGTAGTTGACTTCCAGCATGGAGCGCAGCTCACTGGCCTCATCCCCCACCATCAGATCCTGGAGGTAGGGGTCAAATGTCAAATCACGTAAATATTTAGAAGAAGCTGACCACTTCCAAAACCCTGTTTGGATCATTCAGAGTGACCTGGAGTAGAGCTGAGCACTGAGAACTGGTTTAAGGAAAATAACATCTGTAATTTTAACTTGCCCCTCGCAATGCTGGTCTTGTAAAAATCAGAGAAACTGGATCATCAGATTACAACAGATAAATTCATGACTTCAGATCACACCTGAGTAGTAGTTTTTTTTTACTATAAATTCAGTTACCCAGCATGCAAAACAAGGCATTAGTTTCCATGCATGTACACCTGGAAACACTTGTGTTTCCCGCTAGCTACAGTAAACCACTTGTTTTAGCACCATCCAGCTAGCTGCATGCAAGGCAGCCTGGCAATGTAAACAACCGTTGGGTTAGAGCTCAGTGTTAGCCACACAGTCAAGCATCTCACGTTCCACTTGGAGACATCAAAAGCCTGCTGAAGGCAGCCATTTTATGGGTTCATCCTGTGTGCTTTGGCATTAACAAAGTACCAGTCACAGGCATCGCCTCCATGTGGTCTCGATTGAAAAAAAAAAGTAAAAAGAAAAACAGATGTGCTTCCGTCTCCAACTTTCAGCTGTCTGCCATGCATCCTCCCGTGTGGACACTTCCTCTGCCCCAGTAAAGGTGAAACACTCAGATAGCGAAATGCTCTGAAGTAGACAGTTCTCAATTGAAATATGCTAATTGCTTCGTAACAGTAGGCTAAATGGATCTGTGATGCATTTAGGGAGGTAGAGCATGTATCATTTGGCAACATGCGTTGTAGCAGCAGCTGGCAATTTATGTTCTTTTTAGCTGAAAACAGTTGTGATTATATCAGTCCTTAAATAGCAGCAGGATTGAGGCGGGGGGTGTAGCTGTCAGGATGCACCAGCAGATCAGAGGCTCTGAGAATGGAACCGGTCCAAAATCTCTTTTAGCACTCCATCGATAACAGCTGGCCTATGATTCATCACAGCCATTTTTTGCAACACTTTCAGCCTAAGGAGAGGAGTGCATTAGTGTAAGGTGCCTGTATATCTATCTGACTGTCAGCCACTCATTTAGAGATCAACACTCAAACTCAGCCACTTTAAATCATCAAACTAGTTGGGGATGTAGAAGAATGGAGTCATTGTGTGAGTAGAAAAGATGAGAGTAAAAACAAATGAAGACAAGGAGCAAAACACAAAAAAAAAACCAAACCAAGAAGAGATTTTCGGCTGAGATCAAAACATGACAACTCTCCGTAGCAGGCAAGAACAGGAGGCACACACCAACCTGAACTTACCATCTTCTGGGCATTCTACTTCACCGTGGGGGAACAAAACATGGAGGAAGAGGAAGGTATATATGTATATATATTTATAAAGGAAAGATGAATAAACAAAAGAAGAATTGGAAAGAACAAGAGAAAAATAGAGATAGGTTTCATGCTAAAATAATAGGACACTGTCAGACACTTAGGCAGATAGATAACTTATTTTTACCCACATTACAGCATCTATGCAAATATTTTATATTTGCAGGGGATGCATTGAGATACTGTAAGATCTTATTTCTATTTGTGATTTGAGGAGTGATTGTGAACTCTCACAGGAGCTGCCAATAAATTTATATCAAATCTTTTGTGTGAAATTGGAACCTGACTTTGTTCTGCTAGCTTCCTCCAAATCCAGGAATATCAGGTGTACCAGTTCGTACCTTGATTTCAATGTTTCCCACTTTGGCTGTCGATCGAATGATGGGCCTCCCAACAAGCGCAGGGAAGATGTGCTCTGGGAAGTTGGAGCCTGCATAGCCGCACTTGACAAACTAAAAAAAAAGAGAGCGAGAGAGAGGGATTAGAAGAAGAGGAAGTGATGAGGACTGACATTTAAAGCACTGATGAGATAAACGGTGCAATACGACAACAATAACATCACCGTCATCCTGCTGATAGCAGTGGGCTCAAATAGCATTTAAACCGTGAGAAAAGTGTAACCCCGGGCGCTAAAATGACAAACTTTGTATGAACATCTGTCAGCACCTGTTTTAGCCTCCAGCGGAGTGGGCGATACCCTTAAATATTTAAAAACCACGCTTTATTTTATCACTTCCAACCAGGAAGAGAAAATATCTAAAGCTTGATGATGACGATAACTTCAATTTCAAACAATCTGCTGTCCCTCACTAAGAAGATGCTACATATTCTTGTCCTTCCTGTAACCATGGTTTTATGTTTTTTTTTTTAAAGTAGCGCCTATTATAGCAACACCATACAACACAGTGGTTTTGTGTTCAGACTCTTCTTCTGCATTTGCTCTATTTGTGTCACTTTACAAGCACAGATATGAATCTTCACGCAGTCAGTTTTCATGAGAAACTTCAGAGATGATCCATTAACTCTATTAAATGAATTATAACTTGAACATGATAAAAAAAATGTTTTGATGTGTTTGTATTATTTAAAATAGCCTAAATAATGGAAATATGTTTTGTATTTAAAATTGTATTTTTTGGGGGGGTAGTTGGTAAATTGTGCCATATGGCCAGAAATCTACACATAAGTAGACCAATATATAATTTGGGAGGGGATATTTCAGTTCCATCTGTTAAAAACTATGGTTTCCAGTGGTGTCATTTATACAGCAGACAATACATTACAGTTACAAAATGTCTGAAACTACAAACTATACATGAAAATGTTTTTTTTTCCTTTTTATAAATGTAATCAAAACATAAACTTGATTACATTTTTAATTATTATTTATATCCTATGTAAGTCAATTGTAGTTACATTGATTGAATGCACACACACACACCACTTCCATATTTGCATATAGTTTCCATATAGCAACAGATTAATTTTACCATTGCACAAAAAACATATCACATCTAAATTGGTTTTAATGATGAAAATTAATAGTTAATTTGTCCCAGAAAGTGTTAAAATGTTGCCTAAATGTTGAACAATTAGTCAACTTTGGGCGCCCTTAAATCATGACCTCATTTTCAATGAAAAAAGGAAGTGTAGACAGCATTTCTTTTTAGTGTGATGTGGTCAATCATTTGTCCTATCAAACTAAAAGACCTACATTTTCACAACAAAAATGTAAAACATGTATTTTATATTACTGACTTTTACTAAGATCAAGATAAAGTATTTGCTGCCATATGCATTTGTTCTATTTGTGTCATGACATCAAGCACAGAAATGACTCTTCACACAGTCACAGTGTTCATGAGAAAATTCAAAGATGGTCCTTTAAAAACAACATTTAACTCAAGTAAATTAAAATAAACTTTAAGAATCAGGGCACATAGTTCACTAACGCCCTGCTGCAACAGCTGTAGGGAGTCTGATAAAAAGGATTGGAAGTGTAACAGGTGAGGCGAGCCAATTCTGTCAGTAGCAACTGTTAAAATAATCTAAAGCTCGATTAATTATCCCACATAACCAGTTTATCCTCTGCAGTGAAAGATTGTGCAATTTACCAGTAAAAGCCTTCAAACTCTGTCTTGTACTTTTTTCCACTTTGCAGACACACAAAGCAAAGTTACACTGTTTTTTTTTTTTTTTTTTTTTTACAGATGATGATGTGAAACTGAATGTATCAAGGCTCTGACTTAAGTGACTGTGGTGCAGACTCACTTCCTCTTGACAACTCAACCTTGACTTAGGGACGTGTTTGTTTCTACCTCCATTTGCTGAATTGCAGCGCTTGAAAAAGACACATCTAAAAAAAAGCCATATTAGTCAGTATCGTGCTGAGCCAACATCCTCTTTACTGCTGACAAGCTTTAGGAAGGAAGTCCCTGCTCTGTGACAGAGACAAGAGACTGTGTGCTACCTGTGTGCAATTAGTGACTCCTGAATATAAACACAGCTCAGCAAAGTATGTTATATGTTTTGATTTGGGGGACAAACTGCTTACTTTTTCTACAAACAGCAGCAGATTGAAAAAAAAATCCTCCAAATTCACTCTTGATTTAACTATCAAAACACCAAACTGTTTCCTCAGCAGCGCAGATTTGACCAAACTAGGGCTGGTGGCTAGTAATAATTTCCCATTGTACTATTTAAAAATGTATCTTCTTTTAAGAAGTCTGTTTTAAAACAACAAATGAACACTGAAAAAGGTTGTCGTCACTGTAATCATCCCTACTGTTAATACTGGTTATTAAAAGATCCCCTTCAAATGTGCTTTCAGTGTAAGTGATGGGGGATGAAGTCCTCAGTATGTCCACACAGTCATTTAAAAGTTGATGTGGAGCTTAAATGATGCTTCAGCGGTCTGAGTTAGTCATATTAAGTGGTAATCTGCCACATTTACAGTCTATTTAAGCATCAAATTCCCTCTTTGTGTTTCCCCGTTTAGCTGTGGTGAAAGCATAGTACCAAAAAGAGGTACATTAGCATTAAAAAGACTAACACTGAAAGGTAGCTACTTCATTTGACTCATTTGGATGACTGAAGCTAAATTTTAGCTTCAAAATAAACATTTAAATGCATCATTGCACAGAAAGAGGCTTGTGGATGTTGTGGCTCCATCACTTACATAAAAAGTGCATTATGAAAGGGTCTCCTAATGGCCAGTATGAACAAAAAACCTATTTCAGTGCTCATTTGTGCACCAGATTGTTGCACACAAAAATGACGAACTAGTCCTTTAATGTCTCATTCATCCAAATAAAACGATGCAACAGTATTTTACTCTTGATATGGAGAGTGAATGCACAATTGGGAGGACTTAAGCGAAGTGATCTTTGTAGTCTAAAAAAAAGCCACATCTATCCGGGAAGTTGCTGCTTGCTGCTGAACAGGAAAACATAAAAGTGGTTCCTTAATTAACCCTGACAGGGCCTAAAAGCTAGCTAGCCTCCATTACACCTACAGCTAGGGGTTTTTAGATTTCTGTACAAAATCTAAATCTTAATAATCTCACAAAATGTCAAGCAAATATAGCGAATCTGCAAGATTATTATGCATCGTATTTGCTAAGTGCATCATTGACTGACGTAGATAAACCTGCTCATTTGGTTGCTAGTCTAGCTGCTGTAGCAACCAAATGAGCTAGCTAGCAGGCTAGGCTAGCAGCTATAGCTTAGCAATCAAATGAGCCGCTACTCGTCTGTAATAAAATGTAAATATGAGGTTAGTTTAAAGATGAATCAGAGCTGTGTGTATTTATTCAGGTGTTAACATGTAAAATGCAGCAGCGGCTCTACTACTCTCTGTTTCCGTGTCGGGGGTTTGTATGAATGAAAATTAGCAGGCTAACAGACTAGCTTACCCACCCAGTTATCGCTAGCTTAGCTTTAGCTTTGACAGCCTCTCCACTTCCTGTTTCAGCAAATCGGCTCGACATAACGGAGACGTATTAAAAAGCTTTAAACACGGATTGATTTGATCACCGAAGAGCAGTGAACTCACCCCGGTCCCATTGTCACAGACCACCACTTTCCTTCCCTGGCTGTCCATTGTGTTAAAAAAAAGAAAAGCCCAGTTGCCTCTCTCTCTGAACCTCCCTCAACTTTCTTCGGCAAGCCGGAAGGAAGACGCACCGAACCACGGCCGAGAGGAGGAAGGGAAGGGTGCACATCCGGTGTGTATGACAGCCACTCCCTCCAAAATATGCACCCTCTCTCAATCGTAGCAATAATCACAGTGCATGTTAATGACTGGCAGTGTTGCTATAAATCTTCTGAATCTCACATTTGTAGTTTTTTCCATTTTCAGTTTATAATTGGCTTGTTGGGAGTTCAGTCAAAGCTCTGACATCTGCTTTATTTAACAGGCGCTTTCCTTTTTATATTAGTTTCCTGGAAATTTTCTGAGTAATTTGCAGGTGTTAAATGGTTAAACTAAATTTTAAGTTACTAGTCGCTCAGTGCATGAAGAGTTATTACTACTCTTTTTAAAATTTCTTTTATGCTCCTTTATTTAACAGAATATACAAATAATATTCATCATCATTCCAGTTCACAAATAAAAGGTAAATAAGGAGATGCATACATAGGCCTACATATATTGCTTTAGTTCTATTAATATGAATGCTTTAGTTGCACAACAAAACCTATTTCCAGTCTTTCTTTCTAAAGAAAGAGGGAGAATGGGAAATGTCTTGATCTTCACAGCATGTCATAACTCCTGGACAAATCTGAAAAACTATTGAGCAATTAATGGTCAAAAAGCCTACAATAACCTAATTATCCACAGTCATACAAAGCATTTCTATTTCTATTTTAATGAAGAGATTGGTCGGCCTATAAAATGTTAAACATAGTTACCAGATTCTCACTGCAAAATAAGTAATACAAAGTTTTTCTTCCCTACAGAGATTTTAAACAGGACTATATGTGCATATGGCTAAAATCAAATCATAACTGGGATTAAACAACAAATAACAAATTATACCAACCATGACAAAAAAGATAAAATTGTCATGTACATACACGTACATAATAGGATAAAAGTCATATTTCATATTTCACACATCTTCATAAAAGCCACTTTATTCAGACCATCAAGAAAGTACATTCTTTCCGTCACTTTAGTATATGATAATATTTGTTTATAATGATGGTGATATTCAAATGAAGATGGCGATATGATAAATAGATAATCAAACATCATTTCACCTCATGACCTTGCAGTAATATTATCTGGAGTGAATAAAAGTATGCATGTGTGTGGGTCAGATTAAATAAACCACAACACTCCACTTTAAGGAGAGTAATACCCCTGTGTAAAACCAAAATATACAGACACTCCAGACCTGCTTCTTTACATTTTGCAGATTATTGTGTGTTGAACTTAATCTATGAGCTGTTGTATGTGAGAATATTCTCCCACTCTACAAACAAAAGCTTATTGTCAGGTTAAAGACAGAGAATAGCCAGCAGGTGGAGTATTTTGACCGAAGCAGGAAGATCACCTCACTATTACAATGCCTCTTGTATCCTTATAAATCTTTGGAGTATTTGAATCATGTGCTTGCTATGACATATCAACCATTGATTGTGAATGTGTGTGTGTGTGTGTTTGTGTGTGGAGAAAATACTTTAAATTTGGTTAACTTCATTTTTTGGGTATGAGAATGCTTGGGAACATGAGGACCTTGGCCTGCATGAAAGACAGGTCAGGCAGTCCAGAGATCAGCTTGCTGGCCTCTGCAGTCATCTCTTCATTCTGCTGAGGTTTCCTGGTGAAGAACACACACATGCACACACACACACATAAAAAGCATAAAAATCAAGACAGCAATAGGAGACAAGTACATGTTGAATTATTAATACAGTAAGAGAAACTAGGATATGATTTTTTTATTTTTATGTGCATGATACGAGTATAAAAATAGAAGCAGAGCTGACCTGACTGAAGTACTCGTCTTCTCTGCTGTGGACAACAGGCGATTCATAGCGTCCTCTATGCAGCTGCTGTTAGTGCTAGTTTCCAGTTTGCTGATGGTCAACTCATACAGTTCACGGTCCACTCCTTTACATGCAAGCGTGTAAAACATACGGCATACATGTGGATCAACATTAATATTTAGCAACAGCACACTCAGTAGTATCAACACGGTGCAGGTGTGGCTGCTCTGTGTGATGAACGGTGTACAAAATGTACATTTCTGCAATGTCACACGCTGACCTGGAGGAGGAGTGTTGCTCTGGCTGCTGCTGCTGCTGTGTGATCTACTCCCTTCCTCAGGACCAAAATAATCCAAGTTGAGAGCAGAGCAGCCTGTGCTTGCAAAGGAAGACAGTGGGTGAAGAGGGATGGGGAGGGGAGGGGACACAATTTATCATAACCCTGAAATATCGACGACAACACCCAGAGTGAGGTCACTGAAACAATATTATCATGGTAACAGTATAATTAATGTGAAAGGTGGTTTCAGTAGGTCTCTGCTGCGTGCTGCTTTTCTGTTATTTCTTTAAATAATAAAATAAATCTTGAGCAAATGCAACACATCCTGGTAGCATCAGCTCTGGAGTGTGACTTTCACATTGATTACGTGCTAATCTTTAAAAGTAACTCCACACCAGACTGAGAGACAGAGTTTCACTTGTTCTCTCTCTCTCTGGTTAAAAGTGTGTTTCACCTCTGACCACAACCAGCAACACACTCGTGGTTTTGCCTCACAAACCTGGTTCCATTTAAATTCAGCACACCAAAAAACCCACATCCCAACTACTCTGTGCAGCAGCCCAGCAAAATACAGCATGTACTAAAACCATTGTAAATAATCCAGACTAATAACTACATATTTCACTTTACTTTTAGTGGTTGAATCCAACAAGAAAATGTGCTGAACTGTCTCTGCCAACACTTATAGTAACAATCAAACTATGAAAAGATGAAGTTTTACCGCATCTATACCGCCTGCTGTTGTTTGATTATCGTCCCTTGTCATACCTCGTTACCAATCAGAGTGCAACACCTGCTATAGCACCTAATAGGAATGTCACAGTGTACTACTAACACACCCTGGAGGACGTTTTTGAGTGACTGAAGTGGCTGTTTAAGTTTTGCTGCTGTTTGAATACATTTAAAATGTCTCACATCAAAACAGAATGGGTGTAGACAACTGAAAATGTTTAATATTATTTGTAGATATCATTGAGATATGTTGTATTGCTTGGCCCTTTATGTTATGATGTAGCTATCCATCAAAACAAATGTCTGCAAGATGCAATGCCAGACTATGCTGAAAATACTGCAACCTTCAAAAAAAGCTGGGATTTAACAGTGGCCAGGCCATCCAAAGTTTTTTATGCTTTGTCTTATGAAAAGAAAAAACAAACAACTGACAACAAGCTGTGTAGTTGTTTGAAAAACTCCAACTAAGCACTTGACCACAAAGAAAGGTGACACAGTGTCAAACGAGAGAGAAAGAGGCGAAAAACCAAGCCGAAAGGATCAACTGATTTATTTCAGTATTTACAAGGACTTCCCACAAGTAATTATTGCAGTGCATTCAATTTGAACTTGAGCAGTAAATCTGAGGAAATTAAAATGCAGATTTTGTCAACAAACAAACAAACAAACAATTTATAAACAGTTGCTGGCATAAAGGCACAACTCATTAAGAAATACTGTAGTTGCAGTTACAGAAATGTTGTAGAAACACTTCTGATTGGTAATCAAATACTGAAAAAGTGAATTTCAGGTATCAACTTTTTGTTTTTCAAATTGAAGTGCTTTGGAATCAAACACTCCTCTATCCTATTCAGCATGCTCATACAGTATACAGTGTATGCTTCAGTGCACAGGAAGCAAGAGAAGAAAAAACAAGAGAGCAGCATAGTGTGACGACAGTGATCTCCACTGCAGCTTTCCTTCAGTTGCATTGTTTATGTTTAATTATGAAATCCTGTCTACAATACAGTGTTTCTTTCTATTATGACAATGATAACAGCTTAAAACAAAACCCCAAAGACAAACTTCTTATAACTAACCATATGAAAAGTGAAATTATGAATATAAACAGACTACAAACAAATGTTTACAAAATATATGAAGTGCATCTCCTTGTTAAACTAACCCTTCATTTAAACCCAGTGAAAAATAAAGTATGTTTGCTGCATTCAGCTCTGCCTACAGAGAATACACTGCCCTCTGCTGGGCATACTTTATAATTACAACACTCTTCTGTTCTATTTCTTTTACTAGATTTACTTAATGCAATTTTAACACTGAACATTTGTCTTGCTCGGGTTGTAAATGTGGTGTCGAACAGGTAAAAAGGTTTTCTTAACCCAGGGTGGACCCTATTCGGCTATGTGTCTGCTAGAAAATAACTGGTTATGTTAATGAAACATGTTGATCAGCTGTTCAGGTCCATCGACGACAAACGATGTGTCAGCACGCATGCTTAGTCATTTATCTTCATTAGCAACTCGTTCTGCTCGACAGTTTATTAAATGTACTGTCGAGTTAGCCATTACAAATACATGCAGCAGCTACATGGACTGTGCTGCAAAGCTTGTTGTCTATAACTGTCCTAAAATGCAAACAAAGGTCACAGCTGATTTCAGAGAGCAATTAGCCAATTAATATTAAGATTTCTCATTTTTAAACTAGCAGTAGTTATCTGCTATTTAACTTAGTGCAAAAAGTCAGAAAGACACCAACAACATGTTACTTTGTCTCCTTTACTGTTTTCTAATTTAATGGTTTTTGGTGATTACATTAGATCTAGTTTGGCTTATTGTCCATCCTGTCTAATCAATTAACCAAAGATTCATATAATTTTAGTTTTAGATTTAGAATTTAGAAACAAAGACTTACGTAAACACTACATCTGACTGTACTAAAACTAAGAAACTTAATCAACATTTCCTGAGCAAAGAATGACACTTACTACCTCTAATGTTTCTTTTTAGATATCTCTTCATCATATACTTAGAGGACACCATGAAAACCTTCACAACCAAATATAAACAAATAGTTTCCATGAAAAAGTAAAGACGAGTGTTAAATGTAAGAAATATAAAAGCTATAACTGAGCTGACTGATATTGGGCGTGGAAAACATGTTCAGTGTTAAATGCTTTACAAATGTAACATTAAATCAGCATTACCCTCAATGTTTCTGTGTTGTAGTCAAAAATAGTAGCTCAAAGTATCACATACAATAGTTTTCAGTAGTTTTCACCTGAATCAGATGTAACTTACAGGACTAATGTTTCCTGATCCCAACTGGGATTGATAAATACTGAGATAAATTCTGTTTGTAAAAGATAAAAGCAGGTAGAGATGAGGCACTGGAGTAGTGACAGAGAGAGAAAAGGGAAGCCAATACAGTGTTTCCCCTTTACTTGTTTTGTAACGACTGTGACGTCTGTTTTGGTTACACATCGAAATTTTAGTTCCAGTTTTGAGTCTGCTGGATGTAAAATTACTTCAGTTTATCTTGTTTGGATAAGTCAGATTGACAACAACATTATTTCTGAACTTTGCTATTGATGAGACAAAATTCCATTAAATGACAATTTCTTAACTTTCACATCTTCTGTAGCTGTTGTTGTGGGGACCCACTACTGCTGAGTGAGTGGAGGGGAAACACAGAGAAAATTAAAAGAAGCAGAACATGCTCTGGAGGAAGGGGAGTCCAGAGGAGCCCAGAGTAAACTCTCAAAAGTTTTGGCTTATTAGAAGAAGCCACGTATGGGATGGCTGGTACTGTAGTCTACTTCCGACCCCAGAAGTGAGGGGCTCGGCGAGGGGACATACCGTCCTGAGAGCTGCTAAGGCCACGTCTGCTCCAGTCCAGCTGGCTGGAAGGGAGCGCCTCCTACAGAAA
Source organism: Scomber japonicus (assembly GCF_027409825.1). Taxonomy (NCBI): domain Eukaryota; kingdom Metazoa; phylum Chordata; class Actinopteri; order Scombriformes; family Scombridae; genus Scomber; species Scomber japonicus. Next base: position 9,581,589 of record NC_070591.1, on the reverse strand, counting down.
AAGGTAAAGAAGCATTTTAGGCACATGGCTGCCACTTAGAGAGTAAGTAGAGCATTAAGCAGAGCAAGCTTAATGGGTAAAATATAATCCGTCAGGGGATGTAGGAAAGTATGATCAGGGCTGGCACTTGTAGTTTCCCACATTGTTTCCTGTGTTATCCTCTGGTGTCTTGTACTGTAATATTATATAAATGTAATAAACCCAGTTCAGTTTCAATTACCTGCATTGATACTGTTGAGGGGTCCGGTATGTTCGGTGGCCCTGGAGGTGCTTGTCCTGTGACCACTGTGTGTCTTGGAGAAAAGACAGCTGGCACAGAGTCTTTGGTGGGCTCTAGCATTCCCTGATGAATGATAAAAGTGGGATAGGAAATAAAATGGCAAGCTTTTGAACATGCCTACTGGAAAAAGCAACGGAGACACTGAATATAGATTCTGTACAGAGCAACAGTGCAAATATAAAAGTAAGAAAACCTAGCATCTTTTTACAGTAATGACTTGTACTGTATTCACACCATTAATAAATTATCTTCTACGACACACTACTCACACTGCTACTACAACAGTTACAATACTTCATCACACTAAAAACAAAATTATTTAGGTCACTTTCCCACAGCTGACTCACCAGGCTGGATGCAAAAGCAGGCACAGCCAATGGCTGCTTCTTCATGCCAATGAACACCTTTCAGAGGGCAAAGACACAAATAAAAACAGGCCTTTAAAAACAGACCTTTTCTAAATTTCCAGTGTAGCAGGACTGAAACTGTAAAACCTGGTTGTTCCAGCCAGTAGTGCATCAGTATAATGAGCTCAATGTGACAAACACCAGCAGGAGTGAGACAACTTGTAACTCTGCCATTACAGGATTTATATTATACATCAGTATAAACCGTAAATTAATTGCATTGATCTGGCCTTAAACTCACTGTGGGTGACAGTTCTTCTGAGCTTAACAGAGTAAGTATATTTTAACTTGTTTACTCGATTACTAGTGAAGAACTGCTACCAGCTGTTACTATATTTTGCCAAACTCACAACGTTCCTTGTGTCCACACCAAGGCACCTGAGCAGAGTCCTGTTTGTATGGGAACCACCCCACCGAAACTGGAGACCAACTGCACTGTGGACATCCTGCTGAGACCACCGAGAACCCAGTTGAGCCCTGGAAAATGGTAAGAAAATTAAAAAGTAGCAGTATTGTGTATTCAGAGACAGTATTGATATTTCTACTAGGTTAGAGACAGTAAATCTGAACATCTGAGATGGCAATCATTTTTTACTGTAGTGCATAACTTTTTGTTTCTGCCACCGTCTTAACCTAATTCAGCAGGTTATCCTCACCACTGAGCTCTGAAACATGTGTTTGGTATGGCCTCTTCATCACTTTTAGGGAGACGTCGTGGTTGAAACAAAGCACTGAGGCTGGACACCTCCTCCTCCTCCTCCTCCACAGCTGGGACCACAACCTCTGGGAAACTGGCCTGGAGGAGCTGCTGGACACGGCAGGACAGTGAAGCCTGGCAAGAAAAAAATAGAAATATGGTTCATTTTTCAAAAATAAATATTCAGAATATGTAATTATCTTCTGATTTACTTTAAGCTTTTACTGTTATCATTGTATTGCCTGTGAAGCATTATTAAACATTATTATGTTTCCAATGAATCTTCTCCCACCTGACAACTCTTCCTGTTTTGTCCCATCCTGTCCTCCTCCTCAGCGTCCCCATCAATCTGCAGGCTGCTGACTTGTTCTCTAAACTGAGTCCAAGTTTTCCCCTCCTCCTGAGCCCTCTGCTCCTTGAACTCCGCCCACGACCCGTCTACATCCTCTTGCGTGGGCGCAGAGCAGAAATCTGCGAAGCTGTCACTCGGCGGGAGGCTCCCAAGAATCTGCACCCCTACCTCAGCTGTTTGGGCGTGATCGTAATCCCTGTGAGGCTCAGAACTGCCGTCTTTGAAGTCTGCAAAGTCACCGCCTGTATATGTTGCACAGGACTGTTTAGAGGTAGCAGAAGTTTCCTGAGTCGCAGATTGGTCGCAGTGATGATGAGAATCCTTCTCTGCCTCTGACTGTGACGGTCTGAGATTTGTCATGCAGCTGTAGTCTCCCAGTTCTTCTTCCTCAGCATCAGTCTGGTCCACGTCAGTCTGATCATCTCGTGAAGCCAACGATGAAACATTTGGCTCAAAATCCTCAGAGGGACACTCAAATGAAATGTCATCACAGCAGGATCCCAGGTCCTCTGTAGCAGACTCATACTCACTGACTGTTTGGGGCACTGTAGAAACACTGTTCTCTCGATCTTCTCCATCTTCCTCTGCCTCTCTGTAATCCTGCCCCTCAGGAATTTGTACAGAATTTAACTGATGCCTCCTTTTGCTCTGGCAGTCTGCTGTCTTGCCTTGCTCCTCATCCCCAGAATGAGATGGATAATCAAAAGCTGTCGCTGCTGCAGCTTCCTGAGACTGACAGTGGTCCTGAGATGATTGCACGATGGCCGCATCTCTTTCCTCACAGTGCTTGACCTTGGTGCAACCGTTTTCTCTAGCCTTATTTGCACAATGAGATCTAGGCTCAGAGTCCATAATTATCCCATGTACTGGATCACAGAGTTTTTCACCCATACCGTTTGTCCCTCCTATTCCACCACCCCACTGCTCTGTGCTGCCCATAGGAGAGAAGCCACAGCACCAAGGATGTGCTGCCTGCTCTGTAAACACAGTGAAATCAGCAAACCCTGTTTCCTCTTTAGGAGAGCAAGCACCTGATGTAGAAGCAGTGTGAGTCCCAGAGATGTGGTTTCTTTCTGCGTAACCATTCGTGAGGTGAAAAGGTGATTCGGTGTTACTATATTGGCCCCTGCTGGACCCTGAGTTACCAGTAGATTTGGGTTGGGATTGTTCAGCTGGGCTAGGGTTAAAGCTGGAGTTGGGTTGACGGGTGGCTGCTTTTATGGTTGGTGAAGGCTGTCTGAGTCTGGATGGTGGCTCAGTAGAATCAGCGAAGCCAACAGAGGAATAGGAACCCCCATCAGAGAATCCTCCAAACTCCCCAAACTCGTCCTCTTCTGATCCCACCTCTCCGTCATCATCATCCAGTGGAGGAGGGGAAGACGAGTGAAAGGGCATGATATCTGACTCCATGAGTTCTCCTGACAGGACCTGAAGGCTTCATGCACCTGTAAGAGAAAAAATGAAAAGGAAAAAGTGTTTAAAAAGTTTTCTAAATCACTGCTACAATACTACGTCAATGAATTTTGCTTTTGTCTAGACTCTTGAGGGCGATCAGTGAAAGTTGGAGAAGTGAAATGACACGGCATATGAGATATTACTCCAGTTTTAGCATCCTTTCTTTGGCTGCCTGTTTCTTCCAGGTTTGGTCCTCAAATTGTATTCGTTACCTTTATAAATCATTAAAGATAATGGCATTGGGTCAAATTCCAGAGTTACTCCCCATGAATGCAGCCTGAGGTCTTCAGACATGAGCCATCTGCCTGTTTGATTTGTAATTGGGTTAAAGAATGGTCTAAATAGCTCAGATAGATAGAAGAGAATTAAACTGAAAACAAAAAAACAGCTGTGTTGTGTACCTTTTACCCACAACTGTCATTATATCCACATTACTGATGATTACTTATCAAAAATGTCATAGTGTAAATACTGTGTGAAAGCATCAACAGCCATCTCTACAATATTGTTGCAATATCGATATCGAGGTATTTGGTCTAAAATATTGTGATATTTGATTTTGTCCACATCCCCCAGCCCTACCATTTAGCAAACTGTTAAAAATAGAGGAACCTGCACACATGATTGTTCCTCAAAATCTGGAAAAAATCTGAACTTCATGAACTTATTACACAATATGATCCTTTGACAAACCCCCTTTGTGTCTCTTAAAAAATAATCTGTCATATGTTTAATGTCTAATTGAGATTTTTAATCAGCTCTATATGACTCCCCTCCTGAACCTGGAGTGGAAAAAGTCTCCAGTAAACTGATACAGGAAACACTATCCGCAGCCTTGTGCTACTTACTTAGGGATGAACAGTTCAAACCAAACCCTGAGCCAGAAGAAGCCAACTCAGGATCATGGACTAGTTTGTAACACTCTTGTTTTATTTTTATTTTTTCTAAAATTATAATTTGCTTTATGTTTATTTGTAATTATTATTTTTTTCTAGGCTATTTCATACTTATTTTTAAACTAACTTGTGAATTCTGCATAATATAGGTAGAGGCCCTGTATAAGCCTCTTTTGGGTTTCTTGCCACTACCTTGCACCTTTCTTTTGTTATTTCATTATCTTTTGCTTTTTTGTCTTCTTATTGTGCAGAATTAAAAAATTAAAAAATGTTTCTGCATTAAAACCTACATCACAAACATGAATCTACTCCCTTAAAAATACATTGTGGAAAATACAAGAAATATGCCTGTTATTTTTTAAGACAATGTATATCATCAATATTATTTTGCACACATCAGCTGACATCCTGCCATTTTCTCCTGTTTCTCTTATCTGTGGACAGAGCAGGTGTAAAAAAAAATGCCATGACATGAACAGCTGATTGTGCAGCCGTGTAAACATGACATGTAAACTGAACGCTGGCAAGGTGAAAGTTAATATAAAAGGTATTTATTTAGGGGGGGACTAATTTAACTTAACTAAAACAAGGTGCAAAACCAACGTCACAGCAGCTGATTAGCTGGCATCACCGCCACTAGCTCATGTTAGCCAGTTCTCTAATAATGCTAGGCAACCTTCCATAGCAACCACACGTTGTCACGCAATTTAAATGAGGCTTACAGCTCACTAGAAATACAAAATTACTTATAAATTCATGTACCTGCAATCATTCACTTCGCCTTCCCGTCACTTCTCGTGTATCAGTGGTGCAGTCTTGCTCCCCATCACCTCCCAACATTATTGCTAGCCGGGATGTGTTTTAAAAAAGAAGAGCACTCACTATGTGCTGTTAACTAGTACCGTAGTTACTCAGCAACAAGGGCGGTTGGGTGTTCGTTTTGTAGGCTGGATAGTGGCGCCTCTTCATAATAGACGATCTTTGCTGTTTGGGGCGGACAGCACCGCCTGCTGGTAGTGATGGGGAAGTGAAGCTCTTTGAAGCATTGGATCAATATTAAACAACCGCATTGACAATTCTTCACTGCTTCCAAGAATTTGATAGTCAAAATGGCGATATCTGTTGGTAAAATATTGGTACTACACTTGTAAAACTGAATTTAAATCGATGAGAGATTATAAATAAAAAAATATATAAATATAAAAAACTAAACTCAAAACCTACCTGTTCAGCCTGCCTAGCTTTCGGTTGATAGATGTTTATAGTGTTTTGTAATATTTTATTGTATTTGTTTTGATCTTTATTCGTTTTAGTCGAACTTATAGTCCATAAAGTGAAGATTACTTTCTATATTCAATTGTAACAAAAATAAATACAAACAATGGGCAAGATCTCAAGAACTTGTGATTGAAATTTTCCAATTTTTCTTTTTTTGTTTTCACTGTGTATTAGTAAATCCTTGGCTTAACTGAGTGCTTGGGTTGATTGTCGAAGTAATCTTTTTTCCCAGAACCCAGAAACTTCATAAAATAGATGTTTTGTTCTTAATTTCTACAAAACTACCATTTGTTATCCATATCAAACAAATGAGGTAACCACTGCTACCATCTGCTGTTAATGGGGTCATTTCTCCCATGAAATGAAAAATGAAAATCTGTCAATGTAATATCCAAGGATGAATATGACTCTCTCTATCCTAAATTATGAATGAAAGCTCATCAATGTTGGTGTGTGTGTGTGTGTGTGTGTGTGTGTGTGTGTGTGTGTGTGTGTGTAAGAGGGAAAGTACACATTATTTATATTTTTATTTTCTTCTTTAGTACCATTTACTGCTTTTTCTATTGTTATTGTATTGCTATTGATGCTGCAGTGTAGAGGAGCTGAAACCCAACAATGTTATCCCCTTAAAGTTGAATAATGGGATGTAACAATTAGAGCCCCACTGATATATTGGTCAGTCGATATCATTGGCTGATATTGACCTATCACACATATATTGGAGTCGGTGAATATGTTGTCTGATATGTGCCGATTTTCTTTTTTTATTGTTTAAAGTTTTAGAGGTTCTTAATTAAGTTTAATATATAAATGTTCATTTTCTTTTCTTTTTTTATTCATAGTTAATTATAATTATTGTATAAAATGACATCAGTGCAATGAAACAGTAATCAATGTAATGTAATAACGTTTATTGTTAAACAGTGAAATGTCCTGCCTACATTACATATCTTTGTCAAAAGTGTTTGATAATCACATTTGAGGGATCATTGCAAAAAAAGAAAAATAATTTATATATTCTGTACATAACATTATCAGCCAATATATTGATATCAGAATTTCTTTGAAATCCAGTATTGGTAGGGCACTAGTAACAATAAATGAATATTGAATTATTTATTTGACTAGAAGCCCAATTTGTGAAAAGCCAGAGTCAGCACTTTGTACTGACTATGAAGTCAGTCATGACTTCATAGTCATTCTTTTATTTCACATGTAGTTTGTTACAGAGCAAAGCCAACACAGCAACAATGTGCATCCTTTCATTTACATATGAATACTGTATGACTTGTTTGTAGACTATGCAAAAAACATTTGGGGTAAATACATTCTCATGTTTTAGTCTCACAGTGGAAAAAGCAGAAATCCCTTAAAGGTAGTACCATTATTGGTATTATCATATAGACTATAGTTAGCAGGTAAAACCATGTAGACCACATCCCCCTTTTCCAGCTGAAGAACCAGTGAACTAGAAAGTCTGGTATAGCCATGTTCATCATTGTAATTATCATTATACAACAATCTCTTTTCATTGTGATAGAGACAAAAACCACTCCATACGTTCTTCCGGAAATCCAGTGTATTGAGTGAGAAGTAGTAGACTCCTCTGACTGGGGCTGTGAAGTGACCTGCATCAGAGGAGAAAATCAGTGAGACTTTTTCCTGCTGTTGAACTACCTCTTCTCTAAGTTCAGTAGGCTGTTGCTTGCTTCTCAATACTTTGGTCAGACTGCTGTAGGTGGGTTTGTCTAATCTGAAGGAATTGTTGTTCAGTGCTCTTGCTTTGTTAACATCACATTTACCCAGCGACTGTATAGTCTGTAAAAGTTGAGAGCTCTCAGTTACACATTCAGTGAGTCAGTTTGCATCCCATAATGTTTATAGAAAGTGATATAACAGAGAGATATAAGTGATCACCTTAAAACAGATCAAAAACCTGTCAAAGTCTTTGCAGAACATTTCATTCTCTTGTGTTTTGTAAACTATCTGTAAATGTCTGTGCAAAGGTTTCACAAAACTGCATAAAGGAGAAACTCACTTCATCATAAGAACCTTATCAGTCACCAAATTAAATGTAATTACATAACACAAAATCACACATGACTCAATGTTGGCAAAGTACCAACAACCAGGCTCGAGCCCTCTGAGAGGACACAGAGGAACTACATTAAAAGTGTCATGATGCACTTTAAAAGGTAAAATGGGTGAAATCTCAAAAAAGCCAATTCAAAGAGAAATTTCTCCTCCTCAAACAACCAAGTGTGCAGCTGGAGCCATAGTGGAGAAAAAAAGCAATTACAAAAGAATTATAATGAGTTCATTACATTATAATAGTTCATTTGTGTGTGTAGCAGAAAGAGATGAGTACCTGTAGTTGGACTGTAGGCCTGACCAAAGTTGCTGATGACTCTACTGAACTTAAGTGTGATGTCAGTATTGAATGGTCCAACTTGTCCATCATCAGTGAGACTAAGTGAGAACGCCACCTTTGGTCGGTCTGTGTGAATGTGAGAAGATTCACATAGAGGAAAAACATAGCTCCACTTATAAACAGTTGATGAACAAATTGTATTGTGTCTCGTTTGGTGAATAGTATTCATAGAAACTGATGTTACTCTGATCCTGTTGCATTTGGACTTTTTGAACGGAGCATGGAACTTCTGTGAGACGGCAGTATGAGCAGGCTGATTACTGGATGAAGTTACTCTTTAATAATGATATAATCAGTTTACCTGCATTCTGTCTCTTCAGCTCCTCCACCTCGTTTTCATTGGCAGTCATCCTGGCCTCCAACACTGTCAACACATTTAACATTAATATTATTGTGAACTATGTTTATGGCCAACAGGTTTTAAATTGTTCACATGATCACTATGGAGGCTGACCTGTGCTCTTATCTTCAAATGATGTTACTCTGGATTGAAGATCTGCAATAGAAGGCAAAATTAATAATCAGATTAAAAATTGATCAACAGGCAGCAGTTTTTACATTTCAATGATTGTTGTAGTTTACCTGTGTTCTCCTTCTTGAGCTCCTCCATCACATTTTCACTGGTGTTCATTCTGGCCTTCAAAACTGTGAACACATTCAACATTTTTATTTTAAAGGAGATAATCTACATAACTGGAATTTGAAATATCTGTATGTGTACCTAATAAACTAGCAGCTGTGTATTTTGCAGCTTTCTTCAGCTCCTCCACCTCGTTTTCATTGGTGTTCATTCTGGTCTCCAACACTGTCAACACATTTAATATTAATATTATTGTGAAGTGTGTTTATGGTCAGCAGGTTTTAAATTGTTAACATGATCACTATGGAGGCTGACCTGTGCTCTTATCTTCACTCGCTGTTACTCTGAATTGAAGATCTGCAATAGAAGACAAAATTAATAATCAGATGAATAATTGATCAACAGCAGATTAAAAAATTGAATATTGAACTTGTCTCTGCTAAATAGATAAATATCTTTTGACTTCTCTTCAGTCACTTTGGGAATTAAAACTGGCAAAAGTGCATCATTAGCGACACCTTGATATCAAATACATGTATTCTCATTGTTACCACACAGTATAAAAGAGACATTTTTACATTTTATGATTGTTGTAGCTTACCTGTGTTCTCTCTCTGGAGATCTTTGACCACATTTTCACTGGCGGTCATTTTGCACTCCAAAACTATCAACACATTTAAAGTTTTTCACTAAAACATTTATTTTGAATCTTTGATTTTTATGTCATTAAACATATCTAAGAAATTGTTACATTTAATTTTTTTTTTACATTTAATCTTTTGACTTCTCTTCAGTCACTTTGGGAATTTAAACTGGCAAAACTACATCATGAGCAACACCTTAATATCAAATACATGTATTCTCATTGTTACCACACAGTATAAAAGAAACATTTTTACATTTTTTACATTGTATTGATTGTTGTAGCTTACCTGTGTTCTCTTTCTGGAGGTCTTTGACCACATTTTCCAAAACTGTGAATACATTTTTAATTTTTACAATTTTAATTCTTTAATTTGACAGAAAAAAATCACAAACATAAATGAATGATACACTTTATAAAATATAAATATATACCTGCATTGTTGCTTTCACTGGCTGTCAGTCTGGCCTGTATGTCTGGAATAAAAGCAGTAAATTACTCCTAAAAGTAATGTTTATGTGAACATTACATGAATTTGTTGATCACTGTATGATCCATCACATCTTCACTGGTTTTCAAAAACTATCAACACATTTAACATTTTTATTTTAAAGGAGATAATCTACATAACTGGAACTTGAAATACCTGTATGTATAACTAATAAACTATCACCTGTGTATTTTGCAGCTTACTGTTGTTCTTAATAATGATATAATCAGTTTACATGCATTCTCTATCTTTATTTATAGCATTTCATTTATATTATGTAGATTACCTGTGTTCTCTCTGTTGAGTTCCTCCACATCTTTTTCACTGGCGTTCATTCTGGTCTCCAACACTGTCAACGCATTTAAAGTTTATCACTAAAACATTTATTTTGAATCTTAGATTTTAATCTCATTAAACATATCTAAGAAATTGTTACATTTATTTTTTTAGTTTGACAGGAAAATAATCAGAAACATTAATTAATTATATAGTGTTTTATAAAATATAAATATTTACCTGCATTCTCTATCTTGAGCTTCACCATCTCGTTTTCACTAGCCGTCAGTCTGGCCTGCATGGCTGGAATAAAAGCAGTAAATTACTCCTAAAAGTAATGTTTATGTGAACATTACATGAATTTGTTGATCACTATGTGAATGAACCTGTATTCTCCTGCTCCAGCTTCTCCATCTTGCTCTTGCTGTTGCTCAGCTCCACACTGTGTTTGATGGCCATGTCTCTCAGCTCCTTCAGCTCAGCCCAGATGTCAGGGGTGACGTTGGTCTGATCAGTGGTTGCTTTGACACCCAGGATCTCAGACTGAACCTCCGTCTGAGTGATATCATTCCCTGTCACCCCTCCACTCTCACCCTGAGCCCTCGTCCAGTACAGACAGAGCAGCAACGCCAGAAAAGCTGCAGCACGCCTCATTGTGAAATATCACCTCTTTAGACAGCAAGATGCAGTCTGACACCACTCCTTCAGTTCCGTCTTTATATCCACGTAAAACAGGTCACTGAACTGCTGTATGAGAATTAAACAGGTGTCTTTGATAAGGAATGCAAAAATAGCACCAAAGATCCTTGAACACTGAACTTAAAGCAAACAACAAGTTAGAATGATGTTCTTTCATAAATCGTTGGTAGTGAAAATTTGTAGTGTAAAGAGATGATAAGAGCAATGTCAGTGTTTTATTAAGCATAAATATGTATGTGTTTGTTTCCCAGACTCAAGTTGTAAAGAGTCTGGGTCATCGTCCATCTGATGTGTATTTTTATGTGTCTGAATTTATTGCAAATCCAACACAACAAAAAATATGCACTAAACATACGTTAAGACTCTGCTGCACTGTTATGGACTAACTCAATCTCATCAGATGGGATCCCTAAGACTACATTGGAGATAAAAAAAAAACCTAAAACTGACATTATAAAGACATGTTTCAATACAGAGGTTAAGATATAGCAGTTTACACAAACTATACATTATTTATATTTGTATTTTCTTCTTTAGTACTATTTTACTGCTTTTTCTATTGTTATTGTATTGCTATTGATGCTGCAGTGTAGAGGAGCTGAAACCCAACAATGTTACCCCCTTAAAGTTGAATAATGGGATATAACAATTAGAGCCCCACTGATATATTGGTCAGTCGATATCATTGGCTGATACTGACCTATCACACATATATTGGAATTGGTGAATATGTTGTCTGATATGTGCCGATTTTCTTTTTTTATTGTTTAAAGTTTTAGAGGTTCTTAATTAACTTTAATATATAAATGTTTATTTTTATTCTGTTCATTTTCTTTTCTTTTGTTATTCATAGTTAATTATAATTATTGTATAAAATGACATTAGTGCAATGAAACAGTAATCACCGCTGGAAATGTAATAACGTTTATTGTTAAACAGTGAAATGTCCTGCCTACATTACATATCTTTGTCAAAAGTGTTTGATAATCACATTTAAGGGATCATAGCAAAAAAAAGAAAAATTATTGATATATTCTGTACATAACATTATCAGCCAATATATTGATATCAGAATTTCTTTGAAATCCAGTATTGGTAGGGCCCTAGTAACAATAAATGAAAAGTGAATTATTCATTTGACTAGAAGCCCAATTTGTGAAAAGCCAGAGTCAGCACTTTAACTTCATAGTCATTCTTTTATTTTGTTACATCATTTATTTTGTTTAGTTTGTTACAGAGCAAAGCCAACACAGCAACAATGTGCATCCTTTCATTTACATATGAATACTGTATGACTTGTTTGTAGACTATGCCAAAAATTTGGGGGTAAAGAAATCCTCATGTTTTAGTCTCACAGTGGAAAAAGCAGAAATCCCTTAAAGGTAGTATGATTATTGATATCATCGTATATACTATAGCTGGCAGGTAAAACCATGTAGACCACATCCCCCTTTTCCAGCTGAAGAACCAGTGAATTAGAAAGTCTGGTATAGCCATGTTCATCATTGTAATTATAATTATACAACAATCTCTTGTCATTGTGATAGAGATGAAAAGCATTCCGTACGTTCTTCCGGGGATCCACTACAGTGAATGAGAAATAGTAGGCTCCTCTGACTGGGGCTGTGAAGAGACCTGCATCAGAGGAGAAAATCAGTGAGACTTTTTCCTGCTGTTGAACTACCTATTCACTAAGTTCAGTAAGCTGTTGCTTCTCAATACTTTGGTCAGACTGCTGTAGGTGGGTTTGTCTAATCTGAAGGAATTGTTGTTCAGTGCTCTTGCTTTGTTAACATCACATTACCCAGCGACTGTATAGTCTGTAAAAGTTGAGAGCTCTCAGTTACACATTCAGTCAGTTTGCATCCCATAATGTTTATAGAAAGTGATATAACAGAGAGATATAAGTGATCACCTTAAAACAGACCAAAAACCTGTCAAAGTCTTTGCAGAACATTTCATTCTCTTGTGTTTTATAATCTATCTGTAAAAGTCTGTGAAAAGGTTTTGAAGACCTGAGAACCTTATCAGTAACTAAATGAAATGTAATTACATAACACTAGGGGTGTGACGATATTTATACGTTGTTCTACATGTGTGTTTATGTGATACAGGATTTGTGCAATTTACTTTTATTTGTGTGTTTTTTTATTAGCAATATTTTATAATTTGTGATTTGTGATTGGATTCTTTATTTAATTTATTGTATCTAAGTTTTGTATTTTATTTTATGTTATTTCCATAAAAACCAAAATTATCTATCTATAAAATGTCTATGTATATGGGGAAAGCTTTTACAGTGCTTGAATTGTGCATTTTGCATACTGCATATGATAATTATATATTCAGAAAGTAGAACTGAAGTGATTCATTACAAGATGATCTGTTAAAACATTTCAAAATGCACCTGCATTATTTCCATTTTGTGAATTTCAAATAAAAGAACAGTCATATATTTTCTCATGTTTTCTTAAAAATATAGTTAAAATCTCATCTGGTCTCGTCTTGTGTATCGTCACACGCCTACATAACGCAAAATCACACATGACTCAATGTTGGCAAAGTACCAACAACCAGGCTCGAGCCCTCTGAGTGGACACAGAGAAACTACATTAAAAGTGTGATGATGCACTGTTAAAGGTAAAACTGGTGAAATCTCAAAAGAGCCAATTCAAAGAGACATTTCTCCTCCTCAAACAACCTAGTGTACAGCTGGAGCCATAGTGGAGAAAAAAGCAATTACAAAAGAATTATAATTAGTTCATTACATTATAATAGTTCATTTGCGTGTGTAGCAGAAAGAGATGAGTACCTGTAGTTGGACTGTAGGCCTGACCAAAGTTGGTGATGACTCTACTGAACTTAAGTGTGATGTCAGTATCGAAGGGTCCAACTTGTCCATCATCAGTGAGACCAAGTGAAAACGCCACCTTTGGTCGGTCTGTGTGAATGTGAGAAGATTCACATAGAGGAAAAAAATAGCTCCACTTATAAACAGTTGATGAACAAATTGTATTGTGTCTCTTTTGGTGAATAGTATTCAAACTGATGTTACTCTGATCCTGTTGCATTTGGACTTTTTGAACGGAGCATGGAGCTTCTGTGAGACGGCAGTACGAGCAGGCTGATTACTGGATAAAGTTACTCTTTAATAATGATATAATCAGTTTACCTGCATTCTGTCTCTTCAGCTCCTCCACCTCGTTTTCATTGGCAGTCATCCTGGTCTCCAACACTGTCAACACATTTAACATTAATGTTATTGTGAACTATGTTTATGCTCAGCAGGTTTCATATTGTTAACATGATCACTATGGAGGCTGACCTGTGCTCTTATCTTCAAATGCTGTTACTCTGGATTGAAGATCTGCAATAGAAGGAAAAAATAATAATCAGATTAAAAATTGATCAGCAGGCAGCAGTTTTTACATTTTATTGATTGTTGTAGTTTACCTGTGTTCTCCTTCTTGAGCTCCCCCACTTCATTTTCAACGGTCTTCAATATGGCCTTCAAAACTGTGAACACATTCAACATTTTTATTTTAAAGGAGAAAAATCTACATATCTGGAACTTGAAATATCTGTATGTATACCTAATGAACTAGCAGCTGTGTATTTTGCAGCTTACTGCTGTTCTTAATATTCAACAGTAAAATCTAGAATAGAATTTAAAATCCTCACTTTTAAAGCTCTCAATGGTCAGGTTGCATCATATCTTAAAGAGCTTATAGTACCTTATGTACCTACTAGAACACTGCGCTCCCAGCATGCAGGCCTACTTGTGGTTCCTAGTATCTCTAAAAGTAGAATAGGAGGCAGAGGCTTCAGCCATCAGGCTCCTCTCCTGTGGAACCATCTCCCAGATTCAGTCCGGGTGGCAGACACCCTCTCTTCATTTAAGAGTAGGCTTAAAACCATCCTTTTTGATAAAGCTTATAATTAGGGTCCGCCAGGCTTGTCCTGGACCAGCTCCTAGTTTATGCTGCTATAGGCTTAGACTACCGGGGGACTTCCACTCCCATGATGCACTGAGCTCCTCTCTCCTCTCTCTCTCTCTCTCTCTCTCTCTCTCTCTCTCTCTCTCTCTCTCTCTCTCTCTCTCTCTCTCTCTCTCTCTCTCTCTCTCTCTCTCTCTCTCTCTCTCTCTCTCTCTCTCTCTCTCTCTCTCTCTCTCTCTCTCTCTCTCTCTCTCTCTCTCTCTCTCTCTCTCTCTCTCTCTCTCTCTCTATTCATCCATCTATATCCATTAACATTCATGTACTAGCATTCAATAACCTAAACTTCTTCCCTGCTAAGTGCTTGCTCATGTGGGAATGTTGGGTCTCTTTAAAATTAAAACCTGAAGAGTTCGGTTTAGAACCTGCTCTATGTGTAAAGTTGTTGTGGTTTGGCGCTATACAAATAAAGATTTATTGATTGATGATTGATATAAGCAGTTTACCTGCATTCTCTATCTTGAGCTTCACCATCTCGTTTTCACTGGCATTCATTCTGGTCTCCAACACTGTGAACACATTTAAAGTTTTTCAGTAAAAGCTTTATTTTGAGTCTTAGATATTAATATCAGAAAACATCTTAAAGAAGTGTTTAAATTTAATTCTTGAGTTTGACAGGAAAACATCGCAAACATGAATTAATTATATATAATTTTATAAAATATAAATATCTACCTGCATTCTTGCTTTCACTGGCTGTCAGTCTGGCCTGTATGGCTGGAATAAAAGCAGTAAATTACTCCTAAAAGTAATGTTTATGTGAACATTACATGAATTTGTTGATCACTATGTGAATGAACCTGTATTCTCCTGCTCCAGCTTCTCCATCTTGCTCTTGCTGTTGCTCAGCTCCACACTGTGTTTGATGGCCATGTCTCTCAGCTCCTTCAGCTCAGCCCAGATGTCAGGGGTGACGTTGGTCTGATCACTGGTTGCTTTGACACCCAGGATCTCAGACTGAACCTCCGCCTGAGTGATATCATTCCCTGTCACCCCTCCACTCTCACCCTGAGCCCTCGTCCAGTACAGACAGAGCAGCAACACCAGAAAAGCTGCAGCACGCCTCATTGTGAAATATCACCTCTTTAGACAGCAAGATGCAGTCTGACACCACTCCTTCAGTTCCGTCTTTATATCCACGTAAAACAGGTCACTGAACTGCTGTATGAGAATTAAACAGGTGTCTTTGATAAGGAATGCAAAAATAACACCAACGATCCTTGAACACTGAACTTAAAGCAAACAACAAGTTAGAATGATGTTCTTTCATAAATCATTGGTAGTGAAAGTTTGTAGTGTAAAGAGATGATAAGAGCAATGTCAGTGTTTTATTAAGCATAAGTATGTATGTGTTTGTTTCCCAGACTCAAGTTGTAAAGAGTCTGGGTCATCGTCCATCTGATGTGTATTTTTATGTGTCTGAATTTATTGCAAATCCAACACAACAAAAAATATGCACTAAACATACGTTAAGACTCTGCTGCACTGTTATGGACTAACTCAATCTCATCAGATGGGATCCCTAAGACTACATTGGAGATAAAAAAAAAACCTAAAACTGACATTATAAAGACATGTTTCAATACAGAGGTTAAGATACAGCAGTTTACACAAACTATACATTATTTATATTTGTATTTTCTTCTTTAGTACTATTTTACTGCTTTTTCTATTGTTATTGTATTGCTATTGATGCTGCAGTGTAGAGGAGCTGAAACCCAACAATGTTACCCCCTTAAAGTTGAATAATGGGATATAACAATTAGAGCCCCACTGATATATTGGTCAGTCGATATCATTGGCTGATACTGACCTATCACACATATATTGGAATCGGTGAATATGTTGTCTGATATGTGCCGATTTTCTTTTTTTATTGTTTAAAGTTTTAGAGGTTCTTAATTAAGTTTAATATATAAATGTTTATTTTTATTCTGTTCATTTTCTTTTCTTTTTTTATTCATAGTTAATTATAATTATTGTATAAAAATGACATCAGTGCAATGAAACAGTAATCACCGCTGGGAATCTGGCTACATTACATATCTTTGTCAAAAGTGTTTGATAATCACATTTGAGGGATCATTGCAAAAAAAGAAAAATAATAATATTCTGTACATAACATTATCAGCCAATATATTGATATCAGAATTTCTTTGCCCCTTTATATCTGTATCGGCATCAGCCACTAAATCCAGTATTGGTAGGGCCCTAGTAACAATAAATGAATATTGAATTATTTATTTGACTAGAAGCCCAATTTGTGAAAAGCTAGAGTCAGCACTTTAACTTCATAGTCATTCTTTTATTTCACATGTAGTTTGTTACAGAGCAAAGCCAACACAGCAACAATGTGCATCCTTTCATTTACATATGAATACTGTATGACTTGTTTGTAGACTATGCCAAAAATTTGGGGGTAAATACATTCTCATGTTTTAGTCTCACAGTGGAAAAAGCAGAAATCCCTTAAAGGTAGTATGATAATTGATATCATCGTATATACTATAGCCGGCAGGTAAAACCATGTAGACCACATCCCCCTTTTCCAGCTGAAGAACCAGTGAATTAGAAAGTCTGGTAAAGCCATGTTCATCATTGTAATTATCATTCCACAACAATCTCTTTTCATTGTGATAGAGATAAAAAGAACTCCATACGTTCTTCCGGGGATCCACTGCAGTGACTGAGAAATAGTAGACTCCTCTGACTGGGGCTGTGAAGTGACCTGCATCAGAGGAGAAAATCAGTGAGACTTTTTCCTGCTGTTGAACTACCTCTTCTCTAAGTTCAGTAAGCTGTTGCTTCTCAATACTTTGGGTTTGTCTAATCTGAAGGAATTGTTGTTCAGTGCTCTTGCTTTGTTAAAATCAAATTTACCCAGCAACTGTATAGTCTTAAAAAGTGGAGAGCTCTCAGTTACACATTCAGTCAGTTTGCATCCCATAATGTTTATAGAAAGTGATATAACAGAGAGATATAAGTGATCACCTTAAAACAGATCAAAAACCTGTCAAAGTCTTTGCAGAACATTTCATTTTCTTGTGTTTTATAAAGTATCTGTAAAAGTCTGTGAAAAGGTTTCACAAAACTGCATAAACGAGAAACTCACTTCATCATAAGAACCTTATCAGTCACCAAATTAAATGTAATTACATAACACAAAATCACATATGACTCAATGTTGGCAAAGTACCAACAACCTGGCTCAAGCCCTCTGAGAGGACACAGAGAAACTACATTAAAAGTGTTATGATGCACTGTAAAAGGTAAAATGGGTGAAATCTCAAAAAAGCCAATTCAAAGAGAAATTTCTCCTCCTCAAACAACCAAGTGTACAGCTGGAGCCATAGTGGAGAAAAAAGCAATTACAAAAGAATTATAATGAGTTCATTACATTATAATAGTTCATTTGTGTGTGTAGCAGAAAGAGATGAGTACCTGTAGTTGGACTGTAGACCTGACCAAAGTTGCTGATGACTTTACTGAACTTAAGTGTGATGTCAGTATTGAATGGTCCAACTTGTCCATCATCAGTGAGACTAAGTGAGAACGCCACCTTTGGTCGGTCTGTGTGAATGTGAGAAGATTCACATAGAGGAAAAACATAGCTCCACTTATAAACAGTTGATGAACAAATTGTATTGTGTCTCGTTTGGTGAATAGTATTCATAGAAACTGATGTTACTCTGATCCTGTTGCATTTGGACTTTTTGAACGGAGCATGGAGCTTCTGTGAGACGGCAGTACAAGCAGGCTGATTACTGGATCATGTTACTCTTTAATAATGATATAATCAGTTTACCTGCATTCTGTCTCTTCAGCTCCTCCACCTCGTTTTCATTGGCAGTCATCCTGGTCTCCAACACTGTCAACACATTTAACATTAATATTATTGTGAACTATGTTTATGGCCAACAGGTTTTAAATTGTTAACATGATC
The DNA here is from genome assembly GCF_027409825.1 of Scomber japonicus. Classification (NCBI taxonomy): domain Eukaryota; kingdom Metazoa; phylum Chordata; class Actinopteri; order Scombriformes; family Scombridae; genus Scomber; species Scomber japonicus. Next base: position 9,563,167 of record NC_070591.1, on the reverse strand, counting down.
ACTATGGAGGCTGACCTGTGCTCTTATCTTCAAATGCTGTTACTCTGGATTGAAGATCTGCAATAGAAGGCAAAATTAATAATCAGATTAAAAATTGATCAGCAGGCAGCAGTTTTTACATTTCAATGATTGTTGTAGTTTACCTGTGTTCTCCTTCTTGAGCTCCTCCATCACATTTTCACTGGTGTTCATTCTGGCCTTCAAAACTGTGAACACATTCAACATTTTTATTTTAAAGGAGATAATCTACATAACTGGAATTTGAAATATCTGTATGTATACCTAATAAACTAGCAGCTGTGTATTTTGCAGCTTTCTTCAGCTCCTCCACCTCGTTTTCATTGGTGTTCATTCTGGTCTCCAACACTGTCAACACATTTAACATTAATATTATTGTGAACTATGTTTATGGCTAACAGGTTTTAAATTGTTAACATGATCACTATGGAGGCTGACCTGTGCTCTTATCTTCACTCGCTGTTACTCTGAATTGAAGATCTGCAATAGAAGACAAAATTAATAATCAGATGAATAATTGATCAACAGCAGATTAAAAAATTGAATATTGAACTTGTCTCTGCTAAATAGATAAATATCTTTTGACTTCTCTTCAGTCACTTTGGGAATTAAAACTGGCAAAACTACATCATGAGCGACACCTTGATATTAAACACATGTATTCTCATTGTTACCACACAGTATAAAAGAGACATTTTTACATTTTATGATTGTTGTAGCTTACCTGTGTTCTCTCTCTGGAGATCTTTGACCACATTTTCACTGGCGGTCATTTTGCACTCCAAAACTATCAACACATTTAAAGTTTTTCACTGAAACATTTATTTTGAATCTTTGATTTTTATGTCATTAAACATATCTAAGAAATTGTTACATTTAATTTTTTTTTTACATTTAATCTTTTGACTTCTATTCAGTCACTTTGGGAATTTAAACTGGCAAAACTACATCATGAGCAACACCTTAATATCAAATACATGTATTCTCATTGTTACCACACAGTATAAAAGAAACATTTTTACATTTTTTACATTGTATTGATTGTTGTAGCTTACCTGTGTTCTCTTTCTGGAGGTCTTTGACCACATTTTCCAAAACTGTGAATACATTTTTAATTTTTACAATTTTAATTCTTTAATTTGACAGAAAAAAATCACAAACATAAATGAATGATACACTTTATAAAATATAAATATATACCTGCATTGTTGCTTTCACTGGCTGTCAGTCTGGCCTGTATGTCTGGAATAAAAGCAGTAAATTACTCCTAAAAGTAATGTTTATGTGAACATTACATGAATTTGTTGATCACTGTATGATCCATCACATCTTCACTGGTTTTCAAAAACTATCAACACATTTAACATTTTTATTTTAAAGGAGATAATCTACATAACTGGAACTTGAAATACCTGTATGTATAACTAATAAACTATCACCTGTGTATTTTGCAGCTTACTGTTGTTCTTAATAATGATATAATCAGTTTACCTGCATTCTCTATCTTCATTTATAGCATTTCATTTATATTATGTAGATTACCTGTGTTCTCTCTGTTGAGTTCCTCCACATCTTTTTCACTGGCGTTCATTCTGGTCTCCAACACTGTCAACACATTTAAAGTTTATCACTAAAAGCTTCATTTTGAATCTTAGATTTTAATCTCATTAAACATATCTAAGAAAGTGTTACATTTATTTTTTTAGTTTGACAGGAAAATAATCAGAAACATAAATTAATTATATAGTGTTTTATAAAATATAAATATCTACCTGCATTCTTGCTTTCACTGGATGTCAGTCTGGCCTGTATGGCTGGAATAAAAGCAGTAAATTACTCCTAAAAGTAATGTTTATGTGAACATTGCATGAATTTGTTGATCACTATGTGAATGAACCTGTATTCTCCTGCTCCAGCTTCCACAGCTCCACACTGTGTTTGATGGCCATGTCTCTCAGCTCCTTCAGCTCAGCCCAGATGTCAGGGGTGATGTTGGTCTGATCAGTGGTTGCTTTGACACCCAGGATCTCAGACTGAACCTCCGTCTGAGTGATATCATTCCCTGTCACCCCTCCACTCTCACCCTGAGCCCTCGTCCAGTACAGACAGAGCAGCAACACCAGAAAAGCTGCAGCACGCCTCATTGTGAAATATCACCTCTTTAGACAGCAAGATGCAGTCTGACACCACTCCTTCAGTTCCGTCTTTATATCCACGTGAAACAGGTCACTGAACTGCTGTATGAGAATTAAACAGGTGTCTTTGATAAGGAATCCAAAAATAACACCAAAGATCCTTGAACACTAAACTTAAAGCAAACAACAAGTTAGAATGATGTTCTTTCAAAAATCGTTGGTAGTGAAAATTTGTAGTGTAAAGAGATGATAAGAGCAATGTCAGTGTTTTATTAAGCATAAGTATGTATGTGTTTGTTTCCCAGACTCAAGTTGTAAAGAGTCTGGGTCATTGTCCATCTGATGTGTATTTTTATGTGTCTGAATTTATTGCAAATCCAACACAACAAAAAATATGCACTAAACATAAGTTAAGACTCTGCTGCACTGTTATGGACTAACTAAATCTCATCAGATGGGACCCCTAAGACTACATTGGAGATAAAAAAAAAAAAACTAAAACTGACATTATAAAGACATGTTTTAATACAGAGGTTAAGATACAGCAGTTTACACAAACTATACATTATTTATATTTTTATTATCTTCTTTAGTACTATTTTACTGCTTTTTCTATTGTTATTGTATTGCTATTGATGCTGCAGTGTAGAGGAGCTGAAACCTAACAATGTTACCCCCTTAAAGTTGAATAATGGGATGTAACAATTAGAGCCCCACTGATATATTGGTCAGTCGATATCATTGGCTGATACTGACCTATCACACATATATTGGAATCGGTGAATATGTTGTCTGATATGTGCCAATTTTCTTTTTTTGTTTAAAGTTTTAGAGGTTCTTAATTAAGTTTAATATATAAATGTTTATTTTTATTCTGTTCATTTTCTTTTCTTTTTGTATTCATAGTTAATTATAATTATTGTATAAAATGACATTAGTGCAATGAAACAGTAATCACCGCTGGAAATGTAATAACGTTTATTGTTAAACAGTGAAATGTCCTGCCTACATTACATATCTTTGTCAAAAGTGTTTGATAATCACATTTGAGGGATCATTGCAAAAAAAGAAAAATAATAATATTCTGTACATAACATTATCAGCCAATATATTGATATCAGAATTTCTTTGCCCCTTTATATCTGTATCGGCATCAGCCACGAAATCCAGTATTGGTAGGGCCCTAGTAACAATAAATGAAAAGTTAATTATTTATTTCACTAGATGTCCAATTTGTGAAAAGCCAGAGTCAGCACTTTAACTTCATAGTCATTCTTTTATTTCACATGTAGTTTGTTACAGAGCAAAGCCAACACAGCAACAATGTGCATCCTTTCATTTACATATGAATACTGTAAGACTTGTTTGTAGACTATGCCAAAAATTTGCGGGTGAAGAAATTCTCATGTTTTAGTCTCACAGTGGAAAAAGCAGAAATCCCTTAAAGGTAGTATGATAATTGGTACTATCGAATATACTATAGCCGGCAGGTAAAACCATGTAGACCACATCCCCCTTTTCCAGCTGAAGAACCAGTGAATTAGAAAGGCTGGTATAGCCATGTTCATCATTGTAATTATTATTCAGCAACAATCTCTTGTCATTGTGATAGACATAAAAACCACTCCATGCGTTCTTCCAGGGATCCATTGTAGTGAATGAGAAGTAGTAGACTCCTCTGACTGGGGCTGTGAAGAGACCTGCATCAGAGGAGAAAATCAGTGAGGCTTTTTCCTGCTGTTGAACTACCTCTTCTCTAAGTTCAGTAAGCTGCTGCTTCTCAATACTTTGGTCAGACTGCTGTAGGTGGGTTTGTCTAATCTGAAGGAATTGTTGTTCAGTGCTCTTGCTTTGTTAACATCACATTACCCAGCGACTGTATAGTCTGTAAAAGTTGAGAGCTCTCAGTTACACATTCAGTGAGTCAGTTTGCATCCCATAATGTTTATAGAAAGTGATATAACAGAGAGATATAAGTGATCACCTTAAAACAGACCAAAAACCTGTCAAAGTCTTTGCAGAGCATTTCATTCTCTTGTGTTTTATAAAGTATCTGTAAATGCCTGTGCAAAGGTTTCACAAAACTGCATAAATGAGAAACTCACTTCATCATAAGAACCTTATCAGTCACCAAATTAAATGTAATTACATAACACAAAATCACATATGACTCAATGTTGGCAAAGTACCAACAACCAGGCTCGAGCCCTCTGAGAGGACACAGAGGAACTACATTAAAAGTGTTATGATGCACTGTAAAAGGTAAAATGGGTGAAATCTCAAAAAATCCAATTCAAAGAGAAATTTCTCCTCCTCAAACAACCAAGTGTGCAGCTGGAGCCATAGTGGAGAAAAAAAGCAATTACAAAAGAATTATAATGAGTTCATTACATTATAATAGTTCATTTGTGTGTGTAGCAGAAAGAGATGAGTACCTGTAGTTGGACTGTAGACCTGACCAAAGTTGGTGATGACTTTACTGAACTTAAGTGTGATGTCAGTATTGAAGGGTCCAACTTGTCCATCATCAGTGAGACTAAGTGAGAACGCCACCTTTGGTCGGTCTGTGTGAATGTGAGAAGATTCACATAGAGGAAAAAAATAGCTCCACTTATAAACAGTTGATGAACAAATTGAATTGAGGCTCTTTTGGTGAATAGTATTCATAGAAACTGATGTTACTCTGATCCTGTTGCATTTTGACTTTTTGAACGGAGCATGAAGCTTCTGTGAGACGGCAATACAAGCAGGCTGATTACTGGATGAAGTTACTCTTTAATAATGATGTAAGCAGTTTACCTGCAATCTGTCTCTTCAGCTTCTCCACCTCGTTTTCATTGGCAGTCATCCTGGCCTCCAACACTGTCAACACATTTAACATTAATATTATTGTGAAGTATGTTTATGGTCAGCAGGTTTCAAATTACTAACATGATCACCATGGAGGCTGACCTGTGCTCTTATCTTCAAATGATGTTACTCTGGATTGAAGCAATAGCAAAATTAACAATCAGATTAATAATTAATTAACAGCAGATTTGAAATCTAATATTTTCAGATACCCTGGGTACACAAAAATGACAGATATTTCAAAACTATTCAAAGTCAACTATGGGAAATTGATGGGTCAAGTAAAAAGCAGATCTCACAAAATGATAAGTAGCCAGGGACATAAGACAACTAGGAGCCCTAATTGGAAAGAGTTTGGATGGAAGATTAAAATTAGATACTAAACTCCACGTTACATCAAAATGGAGCAATACCTCAGAACAGTGCTGGAGGGGATGTGGCTTAGTGGAAGACCACAGGCATATATTGGGACTGTCCAGAACTATCAGAATATTGGTAAAATGTATAAAAAGAAAATAAATAATGCCTATTTATAGAATGACCATTATAATCTTCATACTTCATATCTGGGATATTACCAGATGATCTTGAAGAGAATAACCAAACATATCTGTTCAGAGTTGATAGTAAATAAAGTAATTACAGCCTCCTGACTGAAGCCACACCCTCCCACAATAACACAGTGGAGGGAAAGAATTCAAGATGTTTACCACATTTAAAATATGACTGTGGCATTACAGATGAAATCAGATGCCTTCATTAACAAATGGACCCCCATTGCCCTACATTTCAACCTGATATGATACACTAGTTATCCTGCCCCCCTCTTCCCTCTTTTATTTTCCCTTCTTCTTCTTCTTTTCCTCCCTGGTTAGAGTTTGACTGGTCATTTTTAATCCTATTCTTCTGTTGTAATGTATATCTAAATGTAATACTGTGCATAATGCAATATTGTGGTGATGAACAATCCTCATTTAGCCTACATATTCTGTGTTGTTATGTTTTGCCCATGATCGGTAAGGTTGAGAGATTCTTGGACTAGTAACCCCTCAAGACATTTATACCGATGACATTTTTTATTTTATTATATTTTTTCTCTTATTGTAATGTATAAAAGATGTATTGTATGACTGCACTTGATAAAAGGCAAAACAGTTTCAAAAAATCTAATATTGAACTTGTCTCTGCTGAATATCGTTTGACTTCTCTTCAGTCACTTTGGGAATTAAAACTAGCAAAAGTTCATCATGAAACACACATTAATATAAAATAAATGTATTCTCTTTGCTAGAATATGATAAAGAAGAAAAGGTTTTGCATTTTAATTTATTGTTGTAGTTACCTGTATTCTGTCTCTTCAGCTCCTCCACCTCGTTTTCACTGGTGTTCATCCTGGCCTCCAACACTGTCAACACATTTAACATTAATATTATTGTGAAGTATGTTTATGGTCAACAGGTTTCAAATTGTTAACATGATCACTATGGAGGCTGACCTGTGCTCTTATCTTCAAATGCTGTTACTCTGGATTGAAGATCTGCAATAGAAGGCAAAATTAATAATCAGATTAATAATTGATCAACAGCAGATTAAAAATTGAATATTGAACTAGTCTTTGCTAAATAGATAAACATCTTTTGACTTCTCTTCAGTCATCATGAACAACACCTTAATATCAAATACATGTATTCTCATTGTTACCACACAGTATAAAAGAGACATTTTCAGATTTTATGATTGTTGTAGCTTACCTGTGTTCTCTCTCTGGAGATCTTTGACCGCATTTTCACTGGCGGTCATTTTGCACTCCAAAACTATCAACACATTTAAAGTTTTTCACTAAAACATTTATTTTGAATCTTAGATTTTTATGTCATTAAACATATCTAAGAAATTGTTACATTTAATTTTTTAGTTTGACAGGAAAATAATCAGAAACATAAATTAATTTTATAATGTTTTATAAAATATAAATATTTACCTGCATTCTCTATCTTGAGCTTCACCATCTCGTTTTCACTAGCTGTCAGTCTGGCCTGTATGGCTGGAATAAAAGCAGTAAATTACTCCTAAAAGTAATGTTTATGTGAACATTACAAGAATTTGTTGATCACTATGTGAATGAACCTGTATTCTCCTGCTCCAGCTTCCACAGCTCCACACTGTGTTTGATGGCCATGTCTCTCAGCTCCTTCAGCTCAGCCCAGATGTCAGGGGTGACGTTGGTCTGATCACTGGTTGCTTTGACACCCAGGATCTCAGACTGAACCTCCGTCTGAGTGATATCATTCCCTGTCACCCCTCCACTCTCACCCTGAGCCCCCGTCCAGTACAGACAGAGCAGCAACACCAGTAAAGCTGCAGCACGCCTCATTGTGAAATATCACCTCTTTAGACAGCAAGATGCAGTCTGACACCACTCCTTCAGTTCCGTCTTTATATCCACGTAAAACAGGTCACTGAACTGCTGTATGAGAATTAAACAGGTGTCTTTGATAAGGAATGCAAAAATAACACCAAAGATCCTTGAACACTAAACTTAAAGCAAACAACAAGTTAGAATGATGTTCTTTCAAAATCATTGGTAGTGAACGTTTGTAGTGTAAAGAGATGATAAGAGCAATGTCAGTGTTTTATTAAGCATAAGTATGTATGTGTTTGTTTCCCAGACTCAAGTTGTAAAGAGTCTGGGTCATCGTCCATCTGATGTGTATTTTTATGTGTCTGAATTTATTGCAAATCCAACACAACAAAAAATATGCACTAAACATAAGTTAAGACTCTGCTGCACTGTTATGGAATAACTAAATCTCATCAGATGGGATCCCTAAGACTACATTGGAGATAAAGTCAGAGTCAGCACTTTAACTTCATAGTCATTCTTTTATTTTGTTACATCTTTTATTTCACATGTAGTTTGTTACAGAGCAAAGCCAACACAGCAACAATGTGCATCCTTTCATTTACATATGAATACTGTATGACTTGTTTGTAGACTATGCCAAAACTTTTGGGGTAAATACATTCTCATGTTTTAGTCTCACAGTGGAAAAAGCAGAAATCCCTTAAAGGTAGTATGATTATAGATATCATCATATAAACCATAGCTGGCAGGTAAAACCATGTAGACCACATCCCCCTTTTCCAGCTGAAGAACAAGTGAACTAGAAAGTGTGGTATAGCCATGTCCATCATTGTAATTATTATTCCACAACAATTTCTTGTCATTGTGATAGAGATAAAAACCACTCCATGCGTTCTTCCGGGGATCCATTGTAGTGACTGAAAAGTAGTAGACTCCTCTGACTGGGGCTGTGAAGAGACCTGCATCAGAGGAGAAGATCAGTGAGGGCTTTTTCCTGCTGTTGAACTACCTCTTCTCTAAGTTCAGTAAGATGCTGCTTCTCAATACTTTGGGTTTGTCTAATCTGAAGGAATTGTTGTTCAGTGCTCTTGCTTTGTTAACATCACATTACCCAGCGACTGTATAGTCTGTAAAAGTTGAGAGCTCTCAGTTACACATTCAGTGAGTCAGTTTGGATCCCATAATGTTTATAGAAAGTGATATAACAGAGAGATATAAGTGATCACCTTAAAACAGAGCAAAAACTTGTCAAAGTCTTTGCAGAACATTTCATTCTCTTGTGTTTTATAAAGTATCTGTAAAAGTCTGTGCAAAGGTTTCACAAAACTGCATAAACGAGAAACTCACTTCATCATAAGAACCTTATCAGTCACCAAATTAAATGTAATTACATAACACAAAATCACATATGACTCAATGTTGGCAAAGTACCAACAACCAGGCTCGAGCCCTCTAAGAGGACACAGAGAAACTACATTAAATGTGTTATGATGTACTGTTAAAGTTAAAACTGGTGAAATCTCAAAAAAGCCAATTCAAAGAGAAATTTCTCCTCCTCAAACAACCAAGTGTGCAGCTGGAGCCATAGTGGAGAAAAAAGCTATTATTATTTTATTTTTATCATTTTTTATATTATAATGAGTTCATTACATTATAATAGTTCATTTGTGTGTGTAGCAGAAATAGATGAGTACCTGTAGTTGGACTGTAGGCCTGACCAAAGTTGGTGAAGACTTTACTGAACTTAAGCGTGATGTCAGTATTGAAGGGTCCAACTTGTCCAGCATCAGTGAGACTAAGTGAGAACGCCACCTTTGGTCGGTCTGTGTGAATGTGAGAAGATTCACATAGAGGAAAAAAAAAAACTTCACTCATAAACAGTTGATGAACAAATTGAATTGTGTCTCGTTTGGTGAATAGTATTCATAGAAACTGATCCTGTAGCATTTGGACTTTTTGAACGGAGCATGGAGCTTCTGTGAGACGGCAGTATGAGCAGGCTGATTACTGGATAAAGTTACTCTTTCATAATGATATAATCAGTTTACCTGCATTCTGTCTCTTCAGCTCCTCCACCTCGTTTTCATTGGCAGTCATCCTGGTCTCCAACACTGTCAACACATTTAACATTAATGTTATTGTGAAGTATGTTTATGGTCAGCAGGTTTTAAATTGTTAACATGATCACTATGGAGGCTGACCTGTCCTCTTATCTTCAAATGCTGTTACTCTGAATTGAAGATCTGCAATAGAAGGAAAAATTAATAATCAGATGAATAATTGATCAACAGCAGATTAAAAATTGAATATTGAACTTGTCTCTGCTAAATAGATAAAAATCTTTTGACTTCTCTTCAGTCACTTTGGGAATTTAAACTGGCAAAACTACATCATTAGCGACACCTTGATATTAAACAAATTTATTCTCATTGTTACCACACAGTATAAAAGAGACATTTTTACATTTTTTACATTTTATTGACTGTTGTAGCTTACCTGTGTTCTCTCTCTGGAGATCTTTGACCACATTTTCCAAAACTGTGAATACATTTAAAGTTTTTCACTAAAACATTTATTTTGAATCTTAGATTTTAATCGAAGCAAACATCTTAAAGAAGTGCTTACATTTTAATTCTTTAATTTGACAGAAAAAAATCATAAACATAAATGAATGATACATTTTATAAAATATAAATATCTACCTGCATTCTTGTTTTCACTAGCCGTCAGTCTGGCCTGTATGGCTGGAATAAAAGCAGTACATTACTCCTAAAAGTAATGTCTAAGTGAACATTGCATGAATTTGTTGATCACTGTATGATCCATCACATCTTCACTGGTTTTCAAAACTATCAACACATTTAACATTTTTATTTTAAAGGAGATAATCTACATAACTGGATCTTGAAATACCTATATGTGTACCTAATAAACTATCACCTGTGTATTTTGCAGCTTACTGTTGATCTTAATAATGATATAATCAGTTTACCTGCATTCTCTATCTTTATTTATAGCATTTCATTTACATTATGTAGATTACCTGTGTTCTCTCTGTTGAGTTCCTCCACATCTTTTTCACTGGCGTTCATTCTGGTCTCCAACACTGTCAACACATTTAAAGTTTATCACTAAAAGCTTTATTTTGAATCTTAGATTTTAATCTCATTAAACATATCTAAGAAATTGTTACATTTATTTTTTTAGTTTGACAGGAAAATAATCAGAAACATAAATGAATTATATATTATTTTATAAAATATAAATATCTACCTGCATTCTTGCTTTCACTGGCTGTCAGTCTGGCCTGTATGGCTGGAATAAAAGCAGTAAATTACTCCTAAAAGTAATGTCTATGTGAACATTACATGAATTTGTTGATCACTATGTGAATGAACCTGTATTCTCCTGCTCCAGCTTCCACAGCTCCACACTGTGTTTGATGGCCATGTCTCTCAGCTCCTTCAGCTCAGCCCAGATGTCAGGGGTGACGTTGGTCTGATCACTGGTTGCTTTGACACCCAGGATCTCAGACTGAACCTCCGTCTGAGTGATATCATTCCCTGTCACCCCTCCACTCTCACCCTGAGCCCTCGTCCAGTACAGACAGAGCAGCAACACCAGAAAAGCTGCAGCACGCCTCATTGTGAAATATCACCTCTTTAGACAGCAAGATGCAGTCTGACACCACTTCTTCAGTTCCGTCTTTATATCCACGTAAAACAGGTCACCGAACTGCTGTATGAGAATTAAACAGGTGTCTTTGATAAGGAATGCAAAAATAGCACCAAAGATCCTTGAACACTGAACTTAAAGCAAACAACAAGTTAGAATAATGTTCTTTCAAAATCATTGGTAGTGAAAGTTTGTAGTGTAAAGAGATGATAAGGGCAATGTCAGTGTTTTATTTAGCATAAGTATGTATGTGTTTGTTTCCCAGACTCAAGTTGTAAAGAGTCTGGGTCATCATTGCAAAAAAAAAGAAAAATAATAATTTATATATTCTGAGCATAACATTATCAGCCAATATATTGATATCAGAATTTCTTTGAAATCCAGTATTGGTAGGGCCCTAGTAACAATAAATGAAAAGTTAATTATTTATTTCACTAGATGTCCAATTTGTGAAAAGCCAGAGTCAGCACTTTAACTTCATAGTCATTCTTTTATTTCACATGTAGTTTGTTACAGAGCAAAGCCAACACAGCAACAATGTGCATCCTTTCATTTACATATGAATACTGTATGACTTGTTTGTAGACTATGCCAAAAATTTGGGGGTAAAGAAATCCTCATGTTTTAGTCTCACAGTGGAAAAAGCAGAAATCCATTGAAGGTAGTACCATTATTGGTATTATCATATAGACTATGGTCAGCAGGTAAAACCATGTAGACCACATCCCCCTTTTCCAGCTGAAGAACCAGTGACCTAGAAAGTCTGTTATAGCCATGTTCATCATTGTAATTATTATTATACAACACTCTCTTGTCATTGTGATAGAGATAAAAAGCACTCCATGAATAAGTCCGGATATCCGCTGTATTGAGTGAGAAGTAGTAGGCTCCTCTGACTGGGGCTGTGAAGTGACCTGCATCAGAGGAGAAAATCAGTGAGGCTTTTTCCTGCTGTTGAACTACCTCTTCTCTAAGTTCAGTAGGCTGTTGCTTCTCAATACTTTGGGTTTGTCTAATCTGAAGGAATTGTTGTTCAGTGCTCTTGCTTTGTTAACATCACATTACCCAGTGACTGTATAGTCTGTAAAAGTTGAGAGCTCTCAGTTACACATTCAGTGAGTCAGTTTGCATCCCATAATGTTTATAGAAAGTGATATAACAGAGAGATATAAGTGATCACCTTAAAACAGATCAAAAACCTGTCAAAGTCATTTCATTTTCTTGTGTTTTATAAAGTATCTGTAAAAGTCTGTGAAAAGGTTTCACAAAACTGCATGAACGAGAAACTCACTTCATCATAAGAACCTTATCAGTCACCAAATTAAATGTAATTACATAACACAAAATCACATACATGACTCAATGTTGGCAAAGTACCAACGACCTGGCTCAAGCCCTCTTAGAGGACACAGAGAAACTACATTAAAAGTGTTATGATGCACTGTAAAAGGTAAAACTGGTGAAATCTCAAAAAAGCCAGTTCAGTTCCAAAAGAAATTTCTCCTCATCAAACAACCAAGTGTACAGCTGGAGCCATAGTGGAGAAAAAAGCAATTACAAAATAATTATTATGAGTTCATTACATTATAATAGTTCATTTGTGTGTGTAGCAGAAAGAGATGAGTACCTGTAGTTGGACTGTAGACCTGACCAAAGTTGCTGATGACTTTACTGAACTTAAGTGTGATGTCAGTATTGAAGGGTCCAACTTGTCCATCATCAGTGAGACTAAGTGAGAACGCCACCTTTGGTCGGTCTGTGTGAATGTGAGAAGATTCACATAGAGGAAAAAAAATAGCTCCACTTATAAACAGTTGATGAACAAATTGTATTGTGTCTCGTTTGGTGAATAGTATTCATAGAAACTGATCCTGTAGCATTTGGACTTTTTGAACGGAGCATGGAGCTTCTGTGAGACGGCAGTATGAGCAGGCTGATTACTGGATGAAGTTACGCTTTAATAATGATATAAGCAGTTTACCTGCATTCTGTCTCTTCAGCTCCTCCACCTCGTTTTCATTGGCAGTCATCCTGGTCTCCAACACTGTCAACACATTTAACATTAATATTATTGTGAAGTATGTTTATGCTCAGCAGGTTTTAAATTGTTAAAATGATCACTATGGAGGCTGACCTGTGCTCTTATCTTCACTCACTGTTACTCTGGATTGAAGATCTGCAATAGAAGGAAACATTAATATTCAGTTTAAAAATTGATCAGCAGGCAGCAGTTTTTACATTTTATTGATTGTTGTAGTTTACCTGTGTTCTCCTTCTTGAGCTCCCCCACTTCATTTTCAACGGTCTTCAATCTGGCCTTCAAAACTGTGAATACATTCAAAATTTTTATTTTAAAGGAGAAAAATCTACATATTTGGAACTTGAAATATCTGTATGTATACCTAATGAACTAGCAGCTGTGTATTTTGCAGCTTACTGCTGTTCTTAATATTCAACAGTAAAATCTAGAATATAATTTAAAATCCTCACTTTTAAAGCTCTCAATGGTCAGGTTGCATCATATCTTAAAGAGCTTATAGTACCTTATGTACCTACTAGAACACTGCGCTCCCAGCATGCAGGCCTACTTGTGGTTCCTAGTATCTCTAAAAGTAGAATAGGAGGCAGAGGCTTCAGTTATCAGGCTCCTCTCCTATGGAACCATCTCCCAGATTCAGTCCGGGTGGCAGACACCCTCTCTTCATTTAAGAGTAGGCTTAAAACCATCCTTTTTGATAAAGCTTATAATTAGGGTCCGCCAGGCTTGTCCTGGACCAGCTCCTAGTTTATGCTGCTATAGGCTTAGACTACCGGGGGACTCCCACTCCCATGATGCACTGAGCTCCTCTCTCCTCCTCTCTCTCTCTCTATTCATCCATCTATATCCATTAACATTCATGTACTAGCATTCAATAACCTAAACTTCTTCCCCATTAAGTGCTTTCTCATGTGGGAATGTTGGGTCTCTTTAAAATTAAAACCTGAAGAGTTCGGTTTAGAACCTGTTCTATGTGTAAAGTTGTTGTGGTTTGCCGCTATACAAATAAAGATTGATTGATGATTGACATAAGCAGTTTACCTGCATTCTCTATCTTGAGCTTCACCATCTCGTTTTCACTGGCATTCATTCTGGTCTCCAACACTGTGAACACATTTAAAGTTTTTCAGTAAAAGCTTTATTTTGAGTCTTAGATATTAATATCAGAAAACATCTTAAAGAAGTGTTTACATTTAATTATTGAGTTTGACAGGAAAACATTGCAAACATGAATTGATTATATATAATTTCATAAAATAAAAATATCAACCTGAATTCTTGCTTTCACTAGCCGTCAGTCTGGCCTGTATGGCTGGAATAAAAGCAGTAAATTACTCCTAAAAGTAATGTCTATGTGAACATTACATGAATTTGTTGATCACTATGTGAATGAACCTGTATTCTCCTGCTCCAGCTTCTCCATCTTGCTCTTGCTGTTGCTCAGCTCCACACTGTGTTTGATGGCCATGTCTCTCAGCTCCTTCAGCTCAGCCCAGATGTCAGGGGTGATGTTGGTCTGATCACTGGTTGCTTTGACACCCAGGATCTCAGACTGAACCTCCGTCTGAGTGATATCATTCCCTGTCACCCCTCCACTCTCACCCTGAGCCCTCGTCCAGTACAGACAGAGCAGCAACACCAGAAAAGCTGCAGCACGCCTCATTGTGAAATATCACCTCTTTAGACAGCAAGATGCAGTCTGACACCACTCCTTCAGTTCCGTCTTTATATCCACGTAAAACAGGTCACTGAACTGCTGTATGAGAATTAAACAGGTGTCTTTAATAAGGAATGCAAAAATAACACCAACGATCCTTGAACACTGAACTTAAAGCAAACAACAAGTTAGAATGATGTTCTTTCAAAATCATTGGTAGTGAAAGTTTCTGTAAGAGATGAGAAAAGTAAAGTCTTTTATTTTTCATAATTATGTATGTGCAAAACACACACAGACAAGCTATTTGGATTTCTTGAGTGCTCATATTTTTTTAACAGAGCAAAGTTGCAACTGTGTAAAATGAACTGCATCATAGCTGCACTCACAGAGGGAAAACCAGAAAACCATCAAAGGTGGTACAAATTATTCTTTTCATCCAAAAGAAGGTAGTTTGAAGAGTCAGGTGAAACATCATGACCACACTGAACTTTTTCCTATGACCTGACAAACCTCTCAAACACTCATTTGCATTTGCTTTGAGGTTTTTAGACTTATCCATTAAAGGCACAAAACGCCACTTTGCTTTTCTGCACATTTTGTTTTAATATCCAACATTAGCACATTAGGCAGTCTTCGGTATCACAGACTCTGATGTTCTCTCAGACATGTTTTACATTTTTTTCTTCTAACTCTTGTCCTTGCAGTTTCTCACTGATGTGCCGTTTCCATGACTCGTGAACCTCCATGTGCACATTCAGGTCTGAGTCTGTGTGAAAGCTTCTGCCACAAGTGATGCAACGAAAGGATTTGTTTATCCTATTGTGTTCTGTTCCCGTGCACAATTTGAGATGATGGCTGCTTGCGAACCTCTTGCCACACTTATTACAAAAATACGGTTTCTCTCCAGTGTGCTGTCTCATGTGAACGATACGATTAGAGTTCTGCGTGAACGTCTTGCCACAGAAATCACAACTGAAGGGTTTTTCACCACTGTGAACTCTTGCATGCAGAACTAGCTGGTGCTTATGATTAAACGCCTTTTTGCATTCAAAGCATTTAAAGGGCTTCTGCTCTTTGTGATTCTCATCCACATCCTCGTTTTCTGGTGTGATTTGGCACTCATTCTGCACTTTGCAAAATTTGAAATGATTGCTTGTGGCAAAACTTTTCCCACACTTTACACAAAAATATGGCTTTTCCCCAGTATGCACCCTCATGTGAGCAAGTCGACTTGAGTTCTGAACGAACGTTTTGTCACAATAATCACAACTAAAGGGTTTTTCACCCGTGTGAATTCTTATGTGCATGACTAGCTGGTAACGTTGTTCAAACTCCTTGTTGCACTCCAAGCATTTAAAGGCCTTGTGTCCTTTGTGACTCTTGCCCACATGTCTGATCAGATAAGAGTCCCTCTTAAAACTTTTACCACAAAAACGACAAGACTTTTCCTGCCTCGGAGGCTGTTCCAGTTCCACATAGACTTCAACACCATGATGAGGCGACGATGAACTGTCACTTTCATTCCATGTCTCATCATTTACAGTCATAGTTTCAGTGCTGGAGGATGGTAACAGCTCCCAGTCAGTGGTCGGTTCTGATTTAGGATGTCTGTCTTCATTGTCATTGGAAGTATCAGCCTCCACGTCTGGACTGATGCACTCATCCACCTGCTCCTCTTTGATCTGTGAGTGTATCTCTGTTTCCTCCACCTTGACGTCACATTGCTGCAGTGAGGGAAGCAGCTTTCCAGAGACAAACTGGGTGTCTAAAGGATAGAGAGGACATCTTCAGTATTTTAGCATGTCAGGTTTCCAGCAGATACCTTAAAATATATCACACAAACAGGTGTACTGTCCACCTTGGTATGATTAACAGAGTTTCTCATTCGTGTTTAAACAAGGAAAACAGACAAATCCACTCATTAGAAAAATATTGTATAAAGTATCCTGATGACCGTGACTTGTGTTGGAAACTCTGTCTCTCCTCATCTATGTTTCCTGTTTGTCTCTTTGCTTTAAACCGTCCAGTAAAGGCAAAATACAAAAAATAAATAACCTTTAAAAAAAATTGTACTGACAATTCTCTTCTTCTCTGGCCTTGCAGTGAAAAAGCACAGCACACACTTCATGCCTTACCTTCAGAGGAGTCCAATGAAAGATCCTTGGTCCTGCTGTTTTCTGATTCCTGTTGAAAATGAACTCCTGTCAGTATGCATCATAGGTAAGAAAAGCTTTCATCTGACTTAACTAAATCACAATTACGAACAGTGCTATAAACACCGGTCTTACAAAAAGCAGTGTGTAGTCGGGGTCACATTTCAGATGTCTATGAGTAGTTAAAGCTCCTTCAAATGGTGATTTTTCCCTCTAAACTTCTCACATGGTTTCATTTCAATAAATGTCAAAGTGATCTGACATTTCAACAAAAACTGAAGATAAGAGAAAAAGTCCAAAAACTGAAAACAGATTTATGTATCAGAACTTCATTGTTTCCTCTTCCATAAACTAATTAAACTAGCTAAGTGTATATAAAGTAGTGTAAACTAGCTCCACCTCCAGCAGCTACAATAGTAACATGCTGCTCTAACACTGATGCTTCAATATTAATAATCTAATGATGTCATAATAATATATCAGCCAGAGGGACCAAACCACTACTTGAATCAATAATATCTTTAAAGTCCCTTCTTAAACTATACATTTCATGGACAGCCTTTACTGGTTTTATATGAGTTGATACTCATGTTGAGAAAAAAATTGTAATTAAATTACATTTACTTATGAAAATTTTGATGATTACAAAGGTGGTTACATCTGAAGTCACTCCTTAAAGATTTTGCTCTGGAGGGTTTTATCCTCATTATTAATATTTAACATGCATTTTGTAAATAAATCATGATGTGGGCTTATTTGGAGCACACATGGGCTTAAATAGTGTCACAGGACCAATTAAGCCAATGCCAGACTTCTGACTTTTTTAATAAAATATCTTTATTATTATTTTTTTATGAGAGATTAATCTTGCTTTATAAGAAATCTTCCTTATACATCATGTCAGTATCCATGAAAAACATCTGAACTTAGATTTTGGTGGGCATAATGGACCCATTACTTAATGGACCCGTACTCTTAGGCTAGCCCAACAGCATTCATTAGATTAGACAATTTAAAAAGTAACCAAATGTAATAAGTTACATTATTTTGATTAAGTAATCATGTAGGACTTTTACTTGCAATAGAGTATTTTTACACTGCTGTATTCAATAATTCTTGCACTATTTATTTAATCTGCTGATGTGGATAAAATATAATATGAGCATCACTAATGAACTGTTAATTACCTCGGTAGTGTTTAGTTGAAGCTTGCCAGAGGAGACGGTCGGGACAGCTGTAGGCGTCAGGAAACGGTGCATCCTATCGCTCCCCGGCTGTCCGTTCACGGTGTAGTCCTCCGGTGCAAAATGCTCCGAACAGACAATACATTTCTTTAACTCCTCTATGGGAGTCTTTTTTTCTACCTTTAATGCAGACAGCCACAGTTTGAGCCGCTCTGGTTCCCTCACAGGCAGGCGGTGAAACGAAAAAGCAGAGCCAGGCTTTGCTTTATTTCTGCACGTCTTCACAGCACAGGAGTGAGGCATGTTATAGTAAATTTCCTCATCTGAAAAAGACAAAATGTTATGAATGCAACAACAGTCCTCCTGTGATTGAAGTTTGACCAAAACAATCACACCTACTTCCTGGTGACGACATCTGTACGTCAGCGTCTACATGCGCCCATAGAAAAAGTAGTCCTAAATTAGAGATGATCTGGTGAAGGACATTAAGGAAAACTGTTTAAATGGCAACAACACTCAGCAGCCTATATGAAGACTAAAATTAGTTGTTTTTTCTGTAATCATTCCTCCTGTTCATACTAGCTATTGAAACAAAATATCCCCTAAAAATGTGCTTTCAATATAAAGGGCCAAAACCCACAGTGTCCACTCATTTTGTGTAAAAATGCATTTAAAAGTTTATCTGAAGGTGATGAGGCTTCAGCGGTCTGAGTTTGTCATATCAAGTGGATATCTGCCACATAAATACAGTCTTTTTAGCATCAAATCGCTCTTTTTGTTTCCCTGTTGAGCTGTGGTGGAAGTATAGTAACAAAAAGAGGGAATTTGGCACTAAAAAGACTGTAACGTTGAAAGATATCCACTTGATTTGGCTCATTTGGACGGCTGAAGCTTTGAAAATCCAGGTGGGACAATCTTACATCCCCCAAGAGAAGATTACATTTCCTGTATTTTGGTGCCTTTGGGTTTTGATACTTCTGGCTATTAGTCTGGGGATATTGTGAAAATCTGGGACTAAATTCCTTACCAAGAGTGAGTATTGGTATAAGCACTCTATAAAATAAATTATCATTATTATTAGTGATCTATGATTATTATTTGCAGTAAATACATTATTTTAAGTTCATTTAAATATACACAATCATTTATTAAATGTGCACCAAGCTGCTTTCAGGTTTTTCTGCACATAAGGAGGCTCGTTGAACATTTGTTGACACTTTTTGAAGCACTCGAGACTAAAATACTGTATCCGCTGTTAGTTGCTATGGCAATATATGATTTTAATATTATACACAAAAACATGCAGTATGGATCATAGACTGTACAGCAGTGTATATGTCATAATGGGCCACATTCTAGAATGATGTTAAAAGATGATATGTGATGTCATCGACACAGTTAGAGGTTCTAAAATAGAATCACCTCAGTTCACTTTGACTATAGGATCGCTGAGACCAGTTCGTTGGTTCACAGTTGGTTCGCAGTTTAAGTTTAATTTATTATTTATCTTTATTTGTAGAAAACTCGACAAACAAGTTAAAGATGCCTCACTTTCTTAAGAGGGTATGTTTTACAACTCTGACACAGTTTCTATAGTTTCTACACAGTTTATGTGAAGGTAGACAAGTAGTGCTGAGTTTTTTGTAAATCACAATGTCTGTGAAAAATTAATTTACAGTTAATTTGGTACATTTTTCCTTATCCCAAACAGAAAAACAAAGTATTTCCAGAAGCTCAAGTTAAGCCCCAGGTCCTCTCCGCCTTTGGAGCAAAGTAAGTAAAGTTCCTCATGCACACAGCAAATTGAGTGACCAGAAAAATAGAAACACGTGTACAATGAGATGCAAACTGTGCTGATGTTGATGCTAAAATGTCAAACTATGATTATGTTTATCACCAGCGTCTCTGTGACTGTTGCTCCTGAAGTCAAGTCTTCTGCAGGGACTAATTTGCTGCGAAGACTGCTTTGTCAACCAGTGGTATGTTTGACAGGAACCTCTTCACATTTACCTGTTTTTGGCAGTTTGTAAGATGTGTTTTTGGTATTTAGACACAAAAGGTGTCAGGCATTGTTTATACTTAAGATAGTTTTGGTTGTCATTTCACAGCATGACAATAGGACGAAGAAAGACAAAAAGACTGGTGGGAGATTCAGCTGGTTCTCCTGCTGCCGTGTAAGTTTCATTGCTTCACATTAATCACAATGTCATCAGTCTGGACAAACAAATAAAAATCCTTTTAGTATTTTTAATCCTTTTTGTTAATTTAAGGATTTTAAAAATCCTTTTAGTGTTTAAAAACTAAAAGGATCTGTCTTACTGAACCATGATATTTTTTGTTTTCTTCAACAGAGAAATAGACGTGTTGCTCCAGCCCCTGAGAGCAACGGAGACAAACCAAAAGAAATCCCAAAGCAACCTCGTGGAAGGTACACAATTTTTTTGTCAGGAAGAAAGAAAGTAAAGCCAAAACAAAGTCTGCTACAGAATTATAACCTGTCTCTTCCTTCACATTGCAGCCGTGCTGATAATGACATTGTGGTGGTGTCATCCAATGTACACGGAGAGGAAAAAGAAGAAGAGAAGAAGGAAGAAGAGAAGAAGGAAGAAGAGAAGAAGGAAGAAGAGGAGACGGAAGAAGAGAAGAAGGAAGAACAGAAGACGGAAGAAGAGGAGACGGAAGAAGAGAAGAAGGAAGAAGAGAAGAAGGAAGAAGAGAAGAAGGAAGAAGAGAAGAAGGAAGAAGAGAAGAAGGAAGAAGAGGAAACGGAAGAAGAGAAGAAGGCAGAAGAGAAGAAGGAAGAAGAGGAGACGGAAGAAGAGAAGAAGGCAGAAGAGAAGAAGGCAGAAGAGAAGAAGGCAGAAGAGGAGACGGAAGAAGAGAAGAAGGCAGAAGAGAAGACGGAAGAAGAGAAGACGGAAGAAGAGGAGAAGGAAGAAGAGAAGACGGAAGAAAAGAAGAAGGAAGAAGAGGAGAAGGAAGAAGAGAAGAAGGAAGAAGAAAAAAATAAGACTGAAAATAACAGGTAACTTCACAAACACCTTCACATGTTCATAATTCGGATTCAAAAACACAAACATAACAACTGTTAGATGTATGATGTTGTGAATATGATTCTATGATCAGATATTTCCTGATTGTAATAAACATTTTGTCAGTATCAGTTACAGTATCAGCTTTGGCAACACATCTGTAATCGTTACATCACTTTTAAACATGAAAATAATGACCTTGTATTTGTGTTTGTCTCTTCCTGTAGAGCCAAGACACAGAACCTCTGTCAGCAGGTTGAATGGTTTGGGTGAGTAAAACATACACTTACATCTTTAAACTAACAAATGTATATGTGAAAGAAAATCAGTCCATGAAATCTAACTAGTGAGAGAAAAGCAGCTGCAGTTAGTGATGTTATGTGCGTGTGTGTGCTGATGTGTTGTGTTTGTGTGACAGGTTTCGAAATCCAGGCAACCTTTGCTATGTAAATTCAAGCCTCCAAAGCCTTATCACTCTCAAGGGCTTTATAAATGATATCATTATGCAGGTGGAGGTATGGAAAGGAATAGCAGAAGCTCAACTTATCAGGTACAGTACCCCACCACCACCATACACACACACACACACACACACACACACACACACACACACACACACACACACACACACACTGAAAAAGCACTAATTCATTTTTTTTCACCCTCTGCAGAGCATTCATTAATATTTTAATTCTGCACCGCTCCACGGACGCCGAAAGAAAATGCCAGGCGGTCTACGTGTTCAAGTGTATCCTGTCTAAAAAAAATCCGGAATTTCAAAACCAAGGCCAGAAAGTAAGTCAGCTGCTTTGATTTTTTTCTGCTGTTTCACCTCCTCTGAATAGTTTCTTTTCTGTGCATTAAAACCCTGTATGTGTCTCTGTGTGTTTCAGGATGCACATGAATTTATAGTAACGGTACTGGACCAGCTCAGAAATTTAGCCCCACTACTGCGGCAAGAGGCTGCCCTCGTGGGGAGGAAATACAGATGCCCCGTAGAAGAACATTTCATTTTCAAGATGGAGAGCACCAGGACCTGCAAGGGGTAAAAGCACACAGTTAACACATGACACACAATCACACAGCTAAACAAACTCTTTTTTATGTCCATGCCATGTCACATCACATATCTTCACATAAAAAAAAGTTTCCACATTAAGTCTTAATGTGAGATTTATTGTTTTAATTTAAATGAAAATAAGAACTACCTCATCATGACGTCTGCAGCTGTAATTTTATGTACTGTCCCTTTAATGTGCAGATGTGGAGCCCAGTCTTCAAGAGACGAAGAATTCAGCAACCTCTCATTGAATCTGGTGCCTGGAGCGTCGGTGCAAGACGTGCTCCAGAATTACCTGAAAGTAAGATGCACCTGTGGTCCTTCGATGACATCATCATTGTTGTTTTATTCTGCAGTATATCACTGACAGCGTGTTGTCTGTTGTTTAGGAGACTGACATAGACTTCAACTGCGGCTGCGGAGCCAAAAGATCTGGCCAGCAGTCCAGTTTTGCAACGCTGCCAAAGTGAGTGACATCACATCCAGCAGTAGTCCACTGACCTTAAAGGACCTGCTGTACTACACACCCACACACCCACACACATACATACTTTACTTGTTCCTGCATCTCCTCACCCTCATGTCTTCTCTTCTTCTTGTGTCTACGTCCTGTCTACAGGATTCTGATGCTACATCTGAAGCGGTTCACGTACAGTCGGCCCATGCAGCTGGAGAAGCTGCACTGTGCGGTGGATGTGTTTCGAGAATTAATGGTCACCTCCAGACAGGTAAGAAACAACTCACCTGAGTTCAAATACAAAGTAATCATGTGGTCTGTTTCTACTGCTGTTTTATATGTGTCGGTTGCTGACTGTGTTTCTCTTCAGGGTGATGGCTGGTACTCCCTGGTTAGTGTAGTCAGTCACTTAGGCATCAAGGGACAACAAGGTAATTAGATCCATCAGAGGTAGAAATATGTTCACACTTACTCTCCCTGTGGAACAGCTGTGGAGCAGCTGTGGAACTGTTTTACCTGTTTGAGCATTTTTGTTAAACCATCAGTTGACCTTCATAACTTCTGCACATTAAGACACCTGATCTAACAATGACTGCTCTCTTATTAGGACACTATGTAAGCAACGGGGTTCATCCAAATGCGGGGCTGGACGACCCTGCCGACAGGTGGCTGCACTACAATGACGCACACGTCACAGAGGTTCAGGGGGACTTTGTGTGCGAGTTGCATCGTACTAACGCCTACGTGCTTTTTTATGAAAGACGGGTGAGTGGACAAAATTAAACTGATTCTGATGTTTGATCTGAACTGTTTCTCCAGACAGTGAGCCCTCACACACATGGCTCTGTACTAATTGCAAGTGTTCTTCTCTGTTCACAGACGTAGATGAAGATGGAAGATGGATGCCGCTCAACAACGTGGCCTGAAAGAAGCAGGAGATCCCCATAACCCTAACTTAATATTTTGTTTCCCTCCCTAGTGTCGCCCTGCAGGTAGTGAAGAGAAGATGGAAGATGGATGCAGCACACAACGTGGCCTGAAAGAAGCAGGAGATCCCCTTAACCCTAACTTGCAGGTTAGTATTTTGTTTCCCTCCCTAGTGTCGCCCTGCAGGTAGTGAAGAGAAGAAGATGGAGGTAACTCGTATCGTGGCTCTAAAAGCATCAGGAGGTCCCCCTAGCCCTCAGGAGGAGGGGCATGTCCCAGAGAGCCTGGTTCCTCCCGAGGTTTCTTCCTGTCAAAGGGAGTTTTTCCTCGCCACTGTCGCCACCGTCACCACCGTCACCACCGTCACCACCGTCACCACCGTCACCACCACCACCGTCACCACACAACTCATCTCCTACATATATTATCATGGCTTGCTCTCTGGGAACAACGACTAAGAAGAAGAAATAATACCACTAACTAAATGTAACTACTAAACTGCAACTAAAATAAAAAATAAAAAACAAAATAAATTGTCTGTTCTTTATTTGTGTATTTTACTCTGTGTCTTTTAGTCTTTATGGTTGAAATGGGTTTCAGTGATCATGAAGTCTCATCATTTGTCCACAACAGTAATCTCTGTGTTTATGTTAAATCAGAATAAAGAATGAAAAGCAAGGTCTTAAACAGATGTTCATACTCATACTATTGAATTATTGCTTAATGTGTTTTAAAGGACATGTAACTGCTGGCTGGATTATATTTGTTGACATGTTCTCCTTTCTGTCCACGAAGTGTTCGACAATGACTGATAATGATAGGTAACTAGTCAGACAACTAAGCATCACGTGAAATCACTTCAACTCATATTCATATACTATTTTATCATTGCCAACAGACAGAGAAGCATCAGATGAGAGGATGGAGGAGTTTAATTCACCAAACAGGATGTCCTCGCTCACTCCAGCCTTATTTTGAAAAGACAACACTTACTCAACAGACACATCATCTCAACTGTCATCTCAACTGTCAAATATGCTAAATAAGTAATAATTTTAGAAGGAAAACTCCTGATAACTCCCACTCCGATACTGATTATGGATCTACAGCTAACTGACTAAAATCTGTTAATTACTGACAGAACAGAATTAATGTGAGGGAAAAATCAGCAATGAGTAACTCAATGGAAGACCTGGGCGATATGAAAGAATTTTTAAAAAAATCACAATAATCATGGAGGACTTTCTCCTAAATCTTAATCTATATCATGCTAATGGGGTGGATAAAAAAGTAAGGAACACTCTTCAATATAATTCACTGCAGTAGGCACCATCACCAAAAACAATCTAAATAATAAAAGAAGAATTATAACCTTTCTGACAATGTCAATAAAAAGCAAAAATGTATAAGCTTGATAACTGGAGAATTCAAAAGTGTTGAATTGGATTGCATTATATTGCACAGGCATTCCTAATAAAGTGCTTGGTGAGTGGTCACCACTTAACTCAACTTGAGCGGACAACAGAGCTCTCTAGTGGCCAAATCACACAACTGCAAAACAACTACAAACTAAAGCAGCTAAAAGAAAAAAATAATTAAAATATGACCAATGTAATCAGGCATTGTGCATTTTGGAAGTGATCACATAGCCTTGTTAAGATATAACCCCCCCCCCCTCCACCACCACCACCACCACATATGCAGAGTTTGGTTCAAATGCATTGACCTTTTTCTCGTTTCTGTCTGGGTGAATATTTTCTGTATGTTAATAAGTGTTGTAACATCTGAGCAATGACACACTGAGCACAAGCAACCTTCCAAGATGAGAAGTTTATTGGTTTGCAAAGAAGCCGTTTTTACAAAAGCATGAGGAGGGGGGGGGGAAAAAGGAAGATTTGGAGAGGTCTAACACAATGGCAGAATGTACTGTCTTCATCTAAATACTGGTCCAAGTGCATATTCTCAATGAGACACGAAATCAGGGTCGTCTCAGGATATTTCTGGAATTTCTTGTACAGGAGAGCACTCACGTTTCTTGTAGTGACAGAACAGACATCTGCTCCACCGTACAAAAAATAAAATAAAAAAGCAGATGAAACAGCACAGAGAGGGCCAACATGAGGCTCTGTAACATGAAAGACGTTCAGAAGATCAAAGTAACAGCAGCCAGCACCCGGTGAACCTCAAACCTACAAAACACCCTAGTCAAAATTATGGTTTGCCTTGTTTTATGGTTACAAATTGCAAAAAGAACGAATCTACGGGGACAGTTTGACCCAATACTTGTTTCATTTCATCGTTAACATTTGTGCATGACATTAGTCTTTGACATTACCGTCCCAAATTCAGTTTCATCTGGACAAATTCCTAAAACAGTCATTGTTATAAAAATGTTTTCAAGATGCCTTCATATAAACAGCAAAAATTAGTATGTTACCAAATACAGTAGGAATGACTTTACCACGCACACACACGCACAACCCTGCTGGTTACACTGTAATAAATAGAAATGATAACATGATTGTACAACCACACACAATACATTAGCAACAGATCAGCCTACTTCTACTCCGAGGACACTTTTATAAATGGACATCATGATGTAGCTGTTCTCACAACAGCCATCTAAGTTTTTAGCACTTAATAGAAAGTCATTTTGTCGTTCTACTTGTTAAAACTCATGGGAGAAAAAGCTTTAATTAGATACTTAAGTTCATATTCTTGCTTTGTGCATCCTAATGTTTGTGTTCAAAAGTTGTAATTTAGTTATGTACTAAACTGGAATCTTCATTAATACTAGGCTATGAAAAGGTAAACAGGCCAAAGAAAAATTCACCCACAAGGGGAAATTTGCCCTTTGAAAAGTGCCTGATAGATGTAACATAAAAGCATGCTTGATCTGAACAAAAACTGGCAATATAATAATACCTCAATCTTTCATGTACACAAGATCGCCAGGTACTAGCTTACATGCACAACATAATGCTTCCTGCTTGTTACTCAGTTTGGTATTCGTCGTGTTTAAAAAAAAAAACGAAGCCTGTGAGGCAAGGTTCATAAATATGTACATCCAAAGTCCAAAAAAGCAGGGCAACGTACAGACCTGGGTCAAATAACATCAGATTTTTCAAATGAGGGTAGGAAGTCTTTGAAATAGACCTGAACAGATGTGAAGCCGGGATCCTAAATAACTGGAGGTGAGAACAGTATTTCCACCTCTGCATTTATCATCAGATTACAATCAGGAAGAGAAAGACATTCAATTTATTTTAGTGGTACTTTTAAAGGGCTGTAATTAAAATAATAGTTAAGAAGAATAATTACATTTTTCTACGGTTGCTTTTTAAAAAAGGACATGGGATCATTAGGAGATCAATAACTGGGATTGGTTGTGTTTAACACTACATAAGCACATGTACCGGTTCTGCGTCTTTGCTTACTGGAATACAAAGCAATTGTGAGTTTCTTTTTTCCCGCCAAACTCCTTCTTTTTAAAGTGCACCAGTACCAAATACGTAAGCTCAAGTACCCTGCATGCTTATCGTGTACCTGCACCACACTCAACTGTGCAGCAAACCAAATGGGAAAACACAGTCACAACAGTCACTAAAATAATTTGCTAATTATATTAAGCAAAATACACTCCTTGCACACGCACCCACACACACACACACACACATAAAGAGCTCCCTTTCAAGCCCTTTAGTACAGGAAGTCTCAAATTGTCTCCCTCCCCCATTGGCTCCATGTGCAATAAACGAAAGCAGAGGAGCCGAAAACAGTAACTTGTATTACACTTCAACACACATCTTGTTTCTACATCAATGAAACATACTGTGGAGTCATGGTCATAATCTTTACATAGTGTATATTAACATGGTTTTGCATGAAACTGTAGAATTATAAATGTATGGTCAATTGTTAATAGAAACAACACAAAAAACAGCACCCAAAAAACACACCCTGTCCACACAATTACATAGTATTTGTTCTGTTGTAATACTGGAGTAATGATGCATCGCACTGGCTTAGAGCTGCACTTCTCACTGCCCTCTCATTCCTAACTGAACTCGTTTCCTGTTTGTGTCTGAAATAAACCAGTGGCTGCCAAGCGACAACGACAGCTCTGGCATTCAGGAAGACCAACCAGGAGAAAATAAGTTTGCCTCCAAAGCAAGAGTCAAGTTTTTTGGAGCAGCAACTTTATTGCTACGTGAAAAGAATTGGAAAAAGCTCAGTGCATGAACGTACAGCGAACAGCATCTCTGTATCTTTTCGATGAATGCTGCACACATAGCTGCATCCAACTGAGATGTTAAGCAAAGGAGGTTTTATATAAGTTTCCACAGAAATCTACAAGGCAGCTTAATTAGCATGAGCCGAATGGTACGCTTCATTTAACGAGCGCCCCGTGGTGATATGCAGAGAGAGGTCTTGCACAGATGTCATGGCTTACTCCAACTTCACAGCAGCAAAAGGTGATGAGAAAACCTTCACGAGCTTAAGAGCAACACTGAATATTCTGTGTAAAAATGTAAAAATGGTAGTTCAGTGCAGCCTTGGGAAAAGTCTAACAACAAAAAAAATGTTTGCTTCGTCACTGTTTTTGGGCGGCTCTGACAAATGACACTTTTCAGTCTAATATGAAGAATAATATCTGCTTCTGGAGGTGATCAAACAAGCTTCTCCAACCTGGTTTAAGTTTTATTGTTTTATCTATTTAGAAGTTTCTAGTAAGTTAGCCTTCATAAATGGTTTATAAATAATGATAATATTCATGGTTAATAAATACTTTACTAATGCTTTATACATCAGTTAGAAGCCATTAATAAGAACCATTTCTGAAGTGAAAAATCCTCCAACAGTATGACACTTGCAGAACAATCTGATGGACCAATGACATGATTTAACAACATTATTATCATTATCATCAATTTACTGCTTAGCTTATTAGCAACATTTACAGCTGTATTACTGAATTGAAAAGACAAAATACAAAAAAAAGGGGTTTTTCATAACCTGAAAACCCAGAAATATTTCTCGTTAATGGCTTCTAAAAAAGTATTTTTTACCTATTAAAAACACCATTAGGTACAATTTATCAACCAATTTATAAAGGGTGACTTATTAGAAAGTAACACCCAGAAATCTATGTAGTGATATTCTTACAGCTCTATGTGTTAAAGTTTGCAGAGTATAGTGACTGTTCATCCTGTAGGAGGTGTAAACGCAGCACTTTGAGACATAATACTTTTCATACCTGTGAGTTTGACTTTACATGTTTCCTAAACTATTATCTGCCTCAGTGAAGGAAAAAGACGCCTTGTGCAGAGTGGAAGAGTTCTAGAGACAAAACCATGCGACGCAAATAAGACGTAACAGTGCCTGTTAGACCTGCTGGTTTCAATAAACAAGGATGTAATTGCTTTGTAACCTCTAATCTGCCTTAGTGTGGACAAGACACTAATGTGGAATGATTCAGAAACACATAAAAAAAACAAAAAGTAAGACATACAGTCGAACTGTAAATGTACTATAACAGCACCAGCCATACCACCAAAAAACTGTGACACTGAGTAATCGTTTTGTGCATCACTATGTCATCTATGCTACTATAGAAACATGAATACTATACATTCAAAATACCATCAGGATCTGATCCTGCTTCCAAACAACCAACTGACTGCTGAATGTGACTGAATGTTTAGGTAATTTTAGTTTGCACTCTTTGACAGCACAGTTTCTTCTAAATATTTACTAGTGTGTGTGTTACTGTGTGTGTGTGTGTGGGTGTGTGTTCTTTTATGCAAGAGAAGTTGCATATCTTGCTATTGTGCAGCTTGGATGAGGTTTGTATGAAAAATGTGAGTGAAATAACAGAGATCAGAGTCCAGTTCAGCAACTTCCTGCTAAGCAGCTCCTCCCGCCACACCAGAACTTTCTACCAACAAGAGAACAACTGCAGTGAAGACTAAAATGAGTGCAAACTACCAACACACGCAGTGTACAGTATGGGACGCTTTCCGCTACATCTTGTCATGATATAATCCTCATTTTTGGGTATTTAGGTCGGTGAGATTGCAGCGTTGTTACCATGACAACTGGAATAAACCCAAGGGAAGGCAGGGGAGTGTCTACGGAGTTGGAGACGCATCAGCACAGAGAAATCAGGGTGTAATACTCGACTCTTATCATCTGCAGGTTGAGATTTAGAAGATAACTGCAGCAGTAATCCCACATCCAGCTGAGTGAATCTGAAAGCACCAAACGACCTACAATGTTTTAATTTAAACCAGTTTTATCTGATATGAAAATCATTTTTATGCCCTTGAGGGAATTAATCAAGGCTCAGTTTTAATATCTCAACACTGCTCAGGTCCAAAACAGCGTACGTGCTTGTCACAGTCGCTGGGTGAAAATCTTCATCGTAAGCCGCAAAAAGCTTCAACAGTACATATTTTACAATTTATCCAAGACATTTTGGAGGGCAACTCAACAGTATAAGTCTTTAAATTTGTGTTAAAGCATCTAATCAATCACCAAATTTGGAGGTTTCAATGACATGTTTCATTTTAGCTAAGTAGCAGATCTTTTTCCTGAGTTTTCGGTTGCTTAACGTCTTCTTTAAGAGTTATTTTTCCACACCTGCCTCTGTTTCAGCATCCCTAAAGGATTCAACGTAAAAAATTAACACACTATTAATAAGCTGCGAGATCCCTGATCTGACAAAATTGGGGCTACAAGGAGGAACAACCTGAAAATGGAGCAAACACATTCACCCGCAAAGATATCAGATCCTGGTTAAATACAAAGGAATGAAAAGAAGTGAATGAACTTAACTAGAGGACTCTAACTTGTCACTGTGAGAGACTTTTTTTTCCAGTTGTTATTCAGCTGCAGTGTTGCATGATGGGTTACGGATGATGACGTAACAGACGCATGCGTGCGTTTGTGTGTATATGTATGTGTGTGTGTGTGTGAGAGTGTGTGTGTGTGTGTGTGTTCATCTGTTATCAAGTCCTTGCTTCACACACGACTTTGCAGAGCTGGAGCGGGAAGTTAACCGAGCTTGGTGATCTGTAGGTCTCCTTGTATCCGTACTGTGTCGATAGAGGGCAAAGATTTTACTTTGTGATAAAAGTCAAAGAGCTGGTGTCCGTCCACGAATATTCGGAACCTCTGGTGCTCGCAGTGGATCTCAATCTGCAGAGAGAAGAAAGCGATAGAAAGAAAGAGAGGTGACAGAAACAGAAAGAAAGAGAGGAAAAGAGGATTGGATAACTCAAATTATTAATAATGCAAATTCAGATGAACAGAAATGACAGCAGGGCAATGACGATAATCTTATTTTCTTCTCAATCACTTCTCTCTACTTTATAAAAAGGAAATTAACAATACAAGAATAATCAATTAACTCTTATTAGAGCCTGAGAAATTGCGTTTTTTCTTGCTAGTAGTGTGTGAGATAGTGATTTAAGGATGCAAACCTATTCTGATGCTGCATTTATGGCACGTTACACGGAATAAAAGCATCAGCTGACTGCCTTAAATATAGAAGCAACTTCACACCAGATATGTGTGCAGGGATTTTATTCAAACTGTGGAGCTGTGACACTTTGGTTGAAAGTGTAACTGCACTTCCACTCAAGTAGAAGAACTGTTATTTCACTTAACTCAAGTAGAGGTTGGATTATTTCCTACTAGGAGTTTATTTAAGTACTCAAGCAGCTCTTTTAAAGACCAGCTAAAAGCTATGTGTCTCTTATTTACATATTGGACACCATGACAGGGTCAATGTGGTATCCTGACCATAAAAACTTTATATAAATATGTTCCAGTAACTAATCCCCTGAAAGTAGATTTACTGATTTTAGAGAGTTCATAAAAGGGAAAAAGCTACTCAAATAAAATAAAAGCACTTATTTTAGCATTTGACATAAACACTGATCATTTGGGTGGGAAAGAAAATGTGTGTGAACGAACACCAATTTCTTCCACTTAAAAAACTGAAATAGTATGGTATAGTAAAGGTGTGCAGAACCCTTAATGACTCTTTTGTATGAAGTTAGGGGCTTGAATAAGGCCCGGTCAGTCTTGGCTGATCCTATCCATCCCCCGTCCAGAGAATTTGAGTTGCTCTCGCCTGGCCGCAGATACAGTCTGCCTACATGCAAGACCAACAGGCTTAGGAATCCTTTTGTTCCAGCTGCTATTGGCCTTTAAAACAATGCACTGCAATATCTCGTTTTATGTCGTGCTGTATTTCTTGCTTTTAATGCTCAGTGTGTTTGTTCCATTTATTGTTTTGTCTGATGGTTGTGTGGCGCTGCTGGCTGAACGATAAATTGCCCCTCTGGGATAATAAAGAATTCCTTGATCCATGATCCAATAATCTGAGAGCAATAACTCAATCTGAAGTAAACAAGTTGAACCTATTACTTAACACAAAGTTTTAATGGTTACCCATCTGATTATCCTGCTTGGAAATCAAAAACAGTTGAACAAGTGGCCTGATGCTTAAAATGAGCACCATTTGAATGTGTTTTATCTTCTATCAAAGCACCAGAAATCTCTCTGATAATGAAGCTACAAGTGAATCCATGTCATGTTTGATTACAAGCCCCGACTCTGCTGTAGCAGCACAGCGTGACTCTCAACAAACCAAAGACAAAAATGCAACACTGTAAACCTTTCTAAATCTTTCTCAGTACAGCTCTGGAGCACAAACTCGCAGGTATGATCTCGCTCCGAGGCAGCTCCGTTTGGATGAAGAGAGTAACAGGAACGCTCTGAAACCACAACACATCATGTGTCTCGTCCTCATGCTTCCCAGTTCATGAGGCAGTTTGTTGGAAGCAATCTGTATGACAGCCTTAATCTCCAGCCCCCAGCTTTCTGACAGTCATGACTGTGCTGACCTGCTTGGTCACGCTCCGACCACAAACAATGACACTTTATCACACAGACTGACGTTATATAACCACATGCAGGGATCACCTCTAAAAAATAAGTTAAAAATAGTAGTTGTTGTGTCTCTGTCTCAGTTATTTGAGCGATAATTGTATCTTGTACTTTAATTCTATTCTTTAGAAACAATTTAGGGATGAACTTTCTGTCTTTTAGTACATATGATGGTATGTTTCCACTCATCAGTTTCAGAGCTTAGTTCACTTACTGGACTGACACACCTCAACATATATTTTTAGTCAAACATCATGTGCGTTTTTTACGTCCAAACTCAGAATTATTAGAGCGGAATATGACATTACGGAGATAACAAGACCTCAGGTCCTATGACAATTACTCATCGTCCATATGCGCTGCCGTTCAAACCCCCACCCCACCCCCACCACTAACAGCTGATGCGGCCCCTCATGCAGTAAACACACCACTGTACAGGATACAGCCTGTATTTACATCAGATGGATGAACCATTTCCTGTTTGTCTCTTATTTATTGCTGTAAAATGTGATTAACTCTCTTAGAGATGATCGTTTGCAATGCTTTTAAAAAGCTTGTTGACAACGGTCTGATCATCTGACTACTTTATGTGGTTTGCCCTTATGAACTCTTGTAACTGTGTCTGTAGATCCAAATCATTGCAATGAAATAAGTCAATAAAATGTTATTATCACCAATAGAATCCAACAAAAAATCTGGTTTCATACACATAAAAACACATCTTCCGATTCACTAGTGTTCAAACCTTTGGCTGGTACTGTATCTGAACTGTAACTGTAACCATAATAATGAATAACAGATCAAAGATGAAAGATGTCTCAGTAATCGAGAACATCTCTCAACCGCCAAGGTCACAATCTGTGATGCTCACAAGCAGCATCTACAACAATAAAGCCTCTTATGATGAGTTATACAGTAATGGTGGAAATGGATATGCTTTTATAACTGCCATTTCCTTAAGATATTTAATATGTTAAGTTTTGAAGTTTTCTATAATTCTATAAATGTCTCAATGACCAGGCTCTTCAGTTGCTCAGAGAGCTGGTGGGTCAGGGTTAGGACTTCTAGCTTAGTAACATGCTGGGAATTGTACGGTGCCCTTTCATAAATCTGTATTTAGACAGACGACTCTTTCCGTTAGTGGGACCGACATGAGGAAATTCTTATGCACAGAACTCAAAATGGATGATGACTGTGATCATTTCAGACTCAAATTGAAACCTCATGTAGTAATGCGTGATTTGGTGCTTGTTCTTCATTGCATCATTGTTTTGTGCTGTTCTGTTTTTTTTTGTATTTTACAGGCATTGCAAACTACTTAACTATAAATGCTGTGGTATGTGGCATGAGTTTGTGCTAAGTACTTTTCCTCAACACAAATAACCATCCAATAAATAAATAAATCTGAACCTTCTTGCAGACAAGGAGTGTCCAGCGTCGCCTGACATGTAAATAAGTCATGAATGCACAAAGGTGTCTTTACCCTAAAAGGCTGATCGGGGATGAAAGGAAAGTAGGCGGTGGAGGCCTCCTCCTGTAGCCACTTTCCAGAGATCCGGGCGCTACGCAGGAACTGGCGGTCAGTGAATCGGGCGGTGAGCTTCAGGGCCACATCGGACGCCGGCCCCTCCTTCTCTGAATCACGGCCACAGGTCAGGCTCACGTCAAAGCTGAGGGAGGAAGGGGGTGGGAGGTTTGAGAAGTCAGATGGGCAGCATGGGGTGGAAAAATATGTAGCATGTGAGGTCAATAGCTAATCTGGGATCAGTCAAATGCATAATTCTGCAGTCGCTGTGTAAGAGCAAACTAACTGCGTGTTAATTATGCATAATCCCTGCTGCTAGTTTTGGTTTACCTCCCCTCCCCTGCAGCTGTGCTGTTTGCACACAAGCATCTTTGTGCTAGTGTGAGGAAATGATTATTACAGTGACTGCTGGTGATTATTATGGTGTTGCTGGGATGCAATGAAGGAAAACACTTGAGTATTTTGCACCATGGAGCAGCTAAGTCAGCCAGGGCATTCACATGAACTTTGGCTTGGATACTGAGCCAGCTGCAGCCACTGAACATGATGAGGTCATGGAGAGGTTTCTTCCAAGTTTGACACAACTTTCCATGTAGGGTAAGGACACACCCAAACAAGTCTGTTTCACTGGGTCTTCTATTTTCTTTATTCCCCCCTTTTTTTTCTCCCTGGGTGCTGGGGGAACGCCCTGTCTCTGCATACTTAAAAAGCCACCATTCTCTCTGGCTCTCTGGCTGCCCACACATTACTCAGAGTGTCCTGGAGTGGCTGTTCAAGTCTGACTCGCCTTAAAAACAAAAGCTTATCTTCAAAATCATGTGGATGTCATAATATAGACTGATTAGTAAGTTAAAGTTAGCCTCCAGATAAGGTGTGCATGCTTTGTGAAGTCTTATCTTACCTGTCTGGCTCCAAGTCAATAATGCCCATCACTATGATCTTCTTTCCTGGCCGCATGCCGCCCCGGATGCGTCCGCTGAATGGCACCGTCTATGCAAAGCAGTCAATGTATTACGCACAGATCCCGGAGCGAGTATCAAAAACTTAGGAGACTATTAAATCATCTTTCATACCAAGAGACGTGATAAATCCTCCTTATCAGGTGAGATGAGGCCGGGGTTCCCCAGCGAGTCGTTCAGCTGATCATCTTCCACATTCTTCAACACCAGTGACAAAAAAAACACAGGATGCAAACTGTCATTTATCGCACAGTCAGGTAGGATATAACCTGGCCTGGCTAAGGTGAAACACCCAGCATGAGGCTGCAGGCCTGTTGGAGAAGAAATACGCACGGTGTGGCCTCGACTGATCCCAACAATGACGAGGTGGCAGCGGACCTGTCATGTTGTTATCGGGGCTCCTGCCGTGAGCCATGTGAGGTCATAACATTAATTTATCACACGCAGCAAATTGGCCGCATCTTGCACTTGCGATGTAAACGTGAATGCTCACATTGAGAGCACCGGCTGAGCGGCCTAGGTGAGCTCACAGCACCGATACATTTCACCGGGAACGTATTGGATTTCCCATTTCCCTCCCGGATGAAAGAGGAGTCGCACGGCGCTCCGCATTTACAATAAGCGCCACAAGGATAATTGAACACAACGTTGCGCTTAACCCACGGCCCACCATGCAAACACAATAAACACAACAGCCAGTACATCCAACCCCCCCGCCCCGGTTCCCCTACACCTCCAAAATACTCACTATTCCGTCCTTTTCCGCTGCCTGCACCGCCATCTTGAGCAGAATAGCATAGGATGCTTATTATCGGAGCAGAGGCAGCCCTGCCGGGGCGTGTGTGTATGTGTGTGTATGTGTGTGTGTGTCAGCGTCGTGGCACTGACTCAGGAGGATATTCCTGTTCCTGCTCTTAGTCCAGGGTCTCCACGTCTGAGCCGGCTTGGCACGCAGCTCAGTCACCTATAGGACATCCCTCCGCTCCCCTGACTGTCTGAAATGGGTGGATATCTGCTGACGTATATGCTTTATAATAATTACAGACTAAAAGCTTAATCCCTGTCTGTTGGAGAAGGCTAATCAGACAGATTTTCCTCAACCTTTCACCCAATTAGGCAACGTGTTCTTTAGACTCTTTTTCGGTTTTATTTCCAGATTCTGCAGAAAAAGCTCAGCAGATAACTTTGACTCAATAACTTTATTTCCTTTGAGTGTGATACCGTGTGGTGATCTGGCCTAATTGGCTAAAGCATGCACACTCAATATTTTTGAATGATTAAACAATACTGCACGCCTCTGAAGCGACATCGAGTTAAAAATAGCTCTGAATAGACCCGTTTCTGCCCAGTTGTGATCCTGGAACTTAATTGCTTTTCAGTGCATGAACTGGACACTCACATTGTTCCCCTTTCATTGACCTTTGCACATTAAACCCCCCCTTCTGCCCTTTTCCCCTCTATCTGTCCATTCCTCTGCATGCAACCCCCCTCCATACCTCTCTTTAACCATACTGGGTCCTGCTTTAATTTAATCTGATCCAGTCTGCCCCTCTGTGGGCTTTTAAAGACATTACAAGTTAAAGCACAACATTTCCAAGTCATTCCCAGTTCAGGATGTGGATGCACATAAAGTGATTATTGATATCATCCATTTAGCTCTTAAAACTGTCTGAGCCAGGTATCTTAGTGTCACTAGGCCTATTTCTTTTATCTCTCCAAATAGTTATATTTATTTTATTCGTCTATTTAAGAGGTCACCATACAGATAAATAGTGTTACACACTGATAAGCAGTGCAACAACAACAACAATCAAATAAACGTAAATGTAGACGGGGCATCTATCTGAAGCTAATGTGCATCACCCATCCTCAAACTATCAAGTGTATTAACTCATAAAAACAAACAACAGGTAAAACAGACAGGTAAAAGTGTATGTATTGTATAGATTAACATGCAAGTGTGGTATTGTGTATGTATGAGTGTGTGTGTGCAGTATGCGACGTATATTTATCACGTGGATACAGTCCCATAAAATTGAGGGTGCACATCTTTGTTGATGTTTAAGCCTTTGTTTGACTTTTGTAGTGAAAACTTGAAGTTCTGAATGTGTTTTTAGTTCTCGTGGTATGATGTTTCCATGATTTAGAGCCTTTACTGAAAACAAAACTAGCCAGAAATCATATTTTTAAGAAGTTGACAGATTATACCCTTGGTGTGGTGATTTGATTTATGTACTTAAACATTGTTTTAATGAAGCTGAACTTTATAAAAATCATCAAAACTTCGATTATGTTTTGGTCATGAATTAAGTCTTTCATTCAAAGTGCTTTGAAACAAGACATTGTGTCCATGTGTTGCCCAACTGGGACATAAAGCCTAAATTATAGCTGTAGTAGTTATTATGCTCTAAATTCAAATTTGTAAAATACAGTTTTAAATATGTGAGCATTGACAGCTTTAGGACAGCTGCCTCAGAGCAGGTGGGAGTTTTATGTTTTCCTTAATGGCAAAAAATCAAGCCAGAGACATTCACAAGGTTTTACATCCATTGGCTGGTTTGGTTTTTACATCATGTCTCTATTTTCCAGCCAATGAAAACCTAATAACCTTTTTAGAGCCTCAACCTTTTTTTTGGGCTGAATATTCAATGTAATGCTCAATTCAACAATCGCCAAATTGTTATTTAGGCAACGAGGACACACAACATAAAAATGCACCACCCACACTATACAGCATGCCATTAAAATCATGGAAAGATTGTTGTATTTATGGGTTAGGGTTAGGGTGGGTTCATTGCACCTAAACTCAGTGTGCTTTACTTTAAAGTGCATACAGCAAGTGACACAGGAATATATTAAATACAATACAATAACAAACAACACTGAGAAGCATTCATTCTCCATAAAAAAGTCTGTTAAGTCATGTCCAATTAAAAACAGCATCCAAAGTCATGATTATATCTCTACATGCACTCTACAGCAATTTAATTTCCCCCCCTCACTTCCACTATAAAAAGGCAGAGTTATGACCTACTAATTTGATTAATTCATTTGTTTGTTTCATGGTCTGGGCAAATGCAATTCCTGTTTACACTGTTTCACAGGGAACAATAACACTGTGTAGTTTTTGTAGGCAGAAGTCAGTGAGTTATTTATTCTGCTACATTTCTCCACCTGTAAAGCTGTTATCACACCATCACCCCCCCCCCCCCCTCCCTTGTGGCCACCACTGATAATGTAGCAGATTGAGAGGTTAGCATCAGCAATATAGCAGACTGATAGGTATCAGGCGGGGAGTTCTATGAAATGAGGCCAACACGGAAGTAACTTAGAACTGTATTCTATCAAAAGGCCACCAAGGGGCGACTGTTTTGGTGTCAAAAGGACTTACGTCTGAATACAAGTCAATGGAGAATTCACCAACTTCTCACTTGATTTCTAACCTCAGTAAACGTTTTCAAAATGTGTTTATGGTCTCAATCGCTAGTTTAATGCTTTCTTCAATGCAGTATGATGGTCATTTGTGAAATGTTGGCCTCCCTGATTTTATATTTGACGATAAAGCAGGGTATGCATTGGGGCGTGGCTATGTCCTGATTGAGAGGTTGATTGACCAATGTCCTCGAGATCCAGCCCTTGCAACCTTTCTTATATACAGCTTGCAACCTATCGCAACCTCCCCGCTCCGCCCATGGCCCCACGCCTCATGCCCATATAAGTAGACTCCGTGTTTTTATTTTTCCCAGCATGCACCTGAAATTTTCAAGATGGCGCTGCCTAGATTCGAAACTACTAAAATAAAACATTTTGTGAGAACTTTTGTAATCCTCAGCCTGCTACTTGGAACAAAGCAAAATGCAGTTTATGTTCTCCCTAGAAAAAAATTCCTTTGATTTTTAATTAATTATTCAGAACAAAACTACAACTTTTTTTTTGCAATTTTCACTGTCTTCCGCAATTTAATTGCAACAAAAGTGCTTAAAACATCGCAACATTTACCGCAATTTTTTAAAAATGCTGCCGCAAAATCAGGCATTTTAGGCAGAGACATTATAATAAGAAGGACTTTGTTTTAGGCCGCAACAATCAAAAAAAAAAAAAAAAACCCGCGAAATCCTGGAGGGACTGATAGACGTAACGTTATTAACGTTATCACTCATCAAACAGGTAAATACGTTAACGTTAACCTCCTCGGAAACTTTGCTAACTGAGTTTTCGCGGCAACGGGGCTTGCTTCGTTCTGTTTCTCCATTTATATTCCATACTATGGTATATATTAAATACGCTGACACTTACAGTCTGTATACGGTCCGACATCCTTCTTGTTTGTTGTTCGGCTCATTCTAAATCTCGCGTGGTTTAATCATAGACTGTATTTAAGGTTTAATGCGGTTTCCCCTTTTGAGGTGGGCGTGTCGAGTAGTGCCGTCACTACTCGACATGCCTCTGTCTTGCAGGCCGCAGACAGACCCTACTCAACTATTGGCTTCTTATATACAGTCTATGCTTCTGAGTAGCATCAGTAATGTAGCAGACTGAGAGGTTAGCATCAGAGCAGCTTTCTGCAGCTCATCAGATGGTGTCATGGAGTCTTTTCAGTGTTGATTTCTCCCTCAATTCTGACTAAATTTATTAGACCCAATGCTGTGAATACACAACGTCTCCATCTCTCAATGACAAGAGTTAATCATATATTTAGCCACATTCACACTAAAATTGTTCAGGTTTCAGTGCAGTTTGTCTCCAAATGAACAATTACAGTCCTTAAATTTACAAAAGTTAAAATTTCAATGTTGATTTTTAACCATTGAAGCAGAATAATTTTACTGCCGCTCTTCATCTCTTCACTCTGCTGTCTGTGAGTTATAGGTCCATGAACTATGAAATATTGATAATGGCATTTATTAATAAACACGAAGAAAACAAAGCATTTCTGATTGGAGTTCATTCAATTGAAATAATGACTGAAGTGTACAGTACTCATGTTCATTTAGCTATTTTATTTTTATTTAGTTTTGTTAGTGTTAATTTTCTATATTGCCAGACTTTGGCTTCACTTATGCATAGCAGCAGGAAGTGGAGATATGTGTTCAGCTTTATATGCAATCAATGGTTCAGAGTGGAGGCTGTTTCAAACATTTGTAGTGAGCTTTGAGAGCAGCACTTTATAGTCCTGAAGGAACTGCAGAAAGGAGGAAAGCAAGACTCTTAACACTGAAGGAGACAAACCCACTGGATCATTGAGAGCCATTTTTCACTGATGTGCCAATTGAACTAAAACATTAAAATTAGTTAAAGAGGATGCTAATTGCAGTGCTTGAATGAATGGGTTTCCACCACTGCACATTGATAATTAGTGATTAAACACCATATCCGCAGGCAGGCTCCTCTATATTATCAGTCTCTGTATTGTGCCGCCATCTTTTGGTTTCTGCAGGAACTACAATATAAATTGACACAATTTTGAAAGTAAGAAACCACAGTCACAGATTTTCTCTGCAGAGTGCAAGATGGGGTGGAAAAGTTTCACCTCCCTCAAGATGAACCAGTCTGATACATCATCATGCCTGGAGGAAGTGAAGGAGAAATGCAACCGAACAAGACCCCTCTGAGCAGACACATAATACTGAAGGTATAACAGGATCTATGCTAAATGAGATGACTGCAGGCTATCAATCATTCCTGCAGACAGGTTGGCTGCACTGCAAAAAATATCCTTCAGATCAAGTAATAAGGTGTTATTTTGAATCATTTAAACAAAACAAAAATATGTGCACAAAAGAGAATAATTGCACCTAAATTGCAGGCTAAATGAAATGACACAATCAGTCAGCAAAAATATATATCTTTTAACTGAAAAAAATAAGCTGCTGAAAGTCATCAACACATATTTTTTTTTGCAGTGGAGCATCAACCCCTGCAGCTACAGGTTAGGTCGTGTGGTCTGCAGCCATTATAGACCCATAGCCTAATTGACAATACATTTATTTAAAGGTGAACCAATTAGGAAGTTCACCAAAATCCAGTAATTTATAGATCAGTTGCTCTGAGCAGTCTGCAGGTAGAACAGATTGTGTGACTTCATTATAATAAAGTCCCACCGCGCATCCCCCCACCTCTCTCTCTCTCTCTCTGTCTCTCTTGCTCTCCCCCTCTCTTTCTTGCAGCGCCCCAACCGGCTACCCGTCTGCTCTCCTCCCTGCTGCCATGGCCGCGGAGGCTACTGCCAGTCGGGATGATGCGACTCCCGGATCCGTTGACTGCACCGAGATGGATGAGCGGGTAAATGCTGTTTCAGTTTCATTTAGGATGCTTTCTTTGCCAAAAAAAGGTTCAGGATTGAGTCGGTCCCTGACAGCGGGCCTTTTCCTGCAGGCGCGCTTCTGCAGCAAAGCTGAGATGGAGGAAAACTCTGCAGGATGCTGTCGCAACGATTTTTTCATTATTATTATTATTTTTTGTATCTTTCTACATAATATAAAGCATGACATTTTAGACGATGAGAGGATGGAGGGAGGCTGAGCTTAGACGTTTTACCATCAGGGAGAGAGAGAGGGAGGGAGAGAGGGAGAAGGAGAGCGCCGTGCACATTTGCTGCTGCAGCTCTCATTGACGCACTGATGTGAAGAGAGAAGTGAAAGTGCAGCAGCTGGTCGATGGATGTAGGCTACCGAGGCTCAGCTTATAAATAACCTCGACAGTCATGCCATTCTTTAGCAGTGTCGACTCGGGAAAGCGTCTCGCTCGTCGCGTTTGCTGTTGAATCCGGAGAGATTTGTGCGCGCTTGTCCAGCCCGTTTTCTTCCACTTGGCGGGGACGGAAGTTGGCTTTAACTTGGCAGGCAAGTTATGAATTCTTCCTGATCACCAGAGCAGAGCACGAGTATGAATGAAAATGAAAGCTGTGTTGTGATCATCATCAGAGGAAAGTATGCACCCAGAGGAGCCTGCAGAGGCAAAACGACTTTTCTCTATACAGGCCTGGTCATCAATACTGTCGGTTAGATAAGAGGGCTGCGACTATGGCAACTCTTTCTATCAGCTCTGCTTTTGGATTAATCATTAAGCAGCACCAAAGTGGTGTTTTCAGCTGGGTTCATGCATATAAATATCAACATATTAATATTGTTATGACACGAAACAATGAGTAGCAAATTATGTGAAGCTGTTACAGTCTTTTACAAATGGCTACAACAACTAATCGATTTTACAAGATGAAAATGATATTTCCTGTCAATAATGTAAACATGGAGTGGAGTAAAGCCACCTGTTACAGGCAGTGGAGGAGGGCGTGTTTGTGTGTGTGTGTGTGTGTGTGTTTTCATCAAGTCTCAGTGGGTCCCGAACTTGTTCTTCCACTTTGCATTAAAGCACTGAGATGACTGTGTCAGCTGACGTTCACGTGCTTTTTAGT
The DNA here is from genome assembly GCF_027409825.1 of Scomber japonicus. NCBI lineage: Eukaryota > Metazoa > Chordata > Actinopteri > Scombriformes > Scombridae > Scomber > Scomber japonicus. The sequence continues at coordinate 9,520,757 of NC_070591.1, read as the reverse complement.
TGTTGTCTTCAGCCTCTAGACACACTCATCAGCCACTCTTCATCCTCTCCACTTCTACATTTCGTCTTCATCTTCTTGGGGTGAGTTTTGCTCAAACTTGCTGACTTCTTGTCCATCAGCTTGATTCCTATCAGTGTGTTTTCCCGTAGACGAGTAAACAAGTGTTGTCTCAGATTTCACTGATGGATCTTAACTGGGTTTAAAATCAGCATGTCATCTGAAATGATGACAACGTCCAGCAACCACAGGCTAATTCACACACAATGAGGTTGAGATCTATTTTAGTGATATTCTAGTCTGTATATTTTTACAGATGTAGGCTATAATGCCAAAGGTGAGGCCAACTGATTACGCAATGCAATCTCCCTAATCTCCGCGCTGGAAAATGAGAGATGCTGGATTAAAGGAGGGAGTTAGTCAGACCGGGGGAAACCCGTGAAAGAAGGCTGTTATTAGAGATTACTGGGCAAAGAATTGTATTACGACCCAAATACTTTGTCTGCTGAATGAAGCTTGACGAGATGCAGAGAAAACACTGCTGGGAATATCAGAGCACGAGAGGGCTTTTTCTGACATGTTGTTTGAGCCAAAAGTGGCATTAATTTGATGACTTTTGAGGTTAAGGGCAAACTAGTTTCTCTCTCCGCTCGCATTGTTGAATAAATAACAGACTAATCTGGTCACCTCCCTCAGTGGTTTGATGACTGGCTTACACAGATGAATGGTTTGCATTCTTTTTCAGCTGCTTGCCCTAAAGCCTGGTTAAAGCACTACTCCTAGTGATGGAGCTACACATGTCTGTCTCGCAAAGGAAGAAAATGTCTGAGTTGTAGTTTAATGCAGTGTTTCCCTTCAAAGATTTACACCAGAAGGTTGTTTTTTTGTTCTTACTCTACATCTGATACTGCTTGAACACACCTTGTATTTAAATGCTGAACACTAAATGCGATGTATGTTCGTCTGCTGATTGTCTTGTTAACTTTACAGGAATATAAGGATTCACAACATTCATGGTTAAATTAGACTTGTTGATATGTTTCAGTGCAGCAGAAATAACAAAGGCCTGATTGTGCTTCATGTTACAATCTGCAATTTATGATAACATTTGGGCTGCGTCTAACCGTTATTGTTGTTATCAATTAACCTTATGATCACTTTCTTGATCTGTGAGTTAATCTTTTTGTCTATAAAATGTCAGAAAATAGTGAAAAATAAGATATTTAGTTTACTATCATGTACAACACAAAAAGTTTTAATCCTCACATTCAGAGGTGCGACTTTTTTTTTAGCGCAATCCTTAAAAAATGACTAAAACGATTATCCGATTACCAAAATAATTGCAGATTAATTCCTTGTCATTATTAATCAACTAATTGTTGCAGCTCTCAATAACATTTAGTTTAATATTTAGGATTTTGTGATTTACTTTTGGTGTGTTTTTGGTGGTTTATCAGGAGTGTAACATGTCATGCTTGAAACTGCCAAACACGTACAGTATTTATAATGTCATTTTAATCTGTTTACCAAAGTAATATTATCACAGGATAGACACTGGATTCATTCCTCTATAAAACCTGGCTTCTTGGAGGAAGAATATATGGTTGAACCTCTTAAATACATTCATCCATTCTTCCAACCAATATTCAATACTTTCTATTGTCTTAAGTAGTCAGACAGTTCAACACTTTGAGGCTCAAGAGTCATCATAAGCCCTCATAATGTATGTGCATATGACACTTATAGTAAATAGTGAAGAACATGTGCGACATCTGAAAAATAATCAGCAGAAGAAAGTTTACAGTGTTTTTCATCATCTCTCTTTTAGCTGAAGGAGGTGAATATGAAGGCTGATCTGGAGGCTCCCCTGCCTGCTGGACAGGAGGATTTCGCGATCCGGTGCCAAGATGTGTGCAGGTCGTACGGCAAACTGAAGGTCCTCAGCAACCTCAACCTGACTGTGCCGCAGGGACACATGTGAGTGGAGTCAAATCTTTCATCGTGGCTGTGATTTCAGACTGTTTGTCATGATTGGTAAAATATCTTTCTCTTCATCGATTTGTCAAAACTAAACCCAGCATCAAATGAGAGTTAGTTTAGGTCAGGTTCACATTTGGCCTTGCAATGTGAAACAGGATTAAACAAAGCAAAAGAGGAAATAAGAAAAAGACCAATAAAAGAAATGCTTAAAATTCTGACTACAGCTTTATTTATTGAGAGACACATTGTTATAGATATTTTAAAAACTCTTCCACTTTACCTCCTGTTGCTCTAAAAGGCCCTGTTTATGCCTGGCATTAAAATATGTCTTAGGGGATCCATACCCAAATATGGACAATTTGAGATCCCATTGGTCAGACCGCATTTGGAGGTGGTCTGGGCTGCGTACTCGAATGTGTCCTGGATCACACTGAAGATCCGCCTCATTTGTGCACCACTGGCATTGTATTAAAGTGTGAAACAAGAGGGAGAAGAAGCCTCAACAGCCGTCAAAATGGATTCTTGTGAATGGAGTACATACAAATCATGCTGTCTGATTTCCATTTGGGCCAAAGGTCTTTTAAAGCTTCTTCTTCTTTTAATTTCCAACAGACTAGTTTATTGCTGCCTCCCGACGGTTGAAAACAACAACACATTTTAGTAAGAAATTGCAAACGGAAATGATATATGTGCTTATTTGCATTAAGAGCGCAGAAGTAAGATCCGATCACAAGTGGTCACTCAGGACGCATGTGGAGATGCTTTTTACAGCCAAGTGTGAACCGATGTACTCAGAGCTGTCCACTTGTGATCGGATCACCCAGGACGCATGTTAATGCCGGACACAAGCAGCGTACTTGTCCTTCTCCTCCCAGTCAGTAGATGTTTTCTCAACATGCAAATGAGGCAGGCATTCTGGGGTGAGGTGTCCAGGACCAGGCTGACAAGTCTACTCACCTTTTCCTTTGTTATGTATCTGCTGACAGATCAGTTGCCAAAATTTCAATTTCCTGACAGACAGAGTCAGGTTTATCTTTAGTAAATCCTCTTTGTTTGACTCCTGAAAGCTGAAACTGGAATATTTCATCACCCAAAGACAGCCAGAGCTACTTTTTGGAGAGCTGAAGCTGTTAATTATGTTAAAGGTATTCTGTAGTCCAGCTCTAAGTGCCTGAGAGCTTTTTCATAGTCATCTGTCATCCTTCTTTGTCATTTCCCTGCACATGAGCTTCATACTATTCTTACACATACCTGCTTTCCCTAAGTGACACATGAGATGATGAAGATTGAGGAAAAATCCGAAACCTTCTGTCAGAAATAGTTTATGTCTGTGTTTTTTCTCACATTATACACAGGCCGGAAATGTGTGAGATAATAAAGCTGATTGTTACACCTGGAATGCACACAGAGAAACTGTAGCAATGTGTTTTTCTTTTTTTTAGTTCAATACAAATGCAAAATAATTCTTGAATCCGCTTAAAAGAAGAAGAATATTTAAAGAAAATACAAAAATACAAAAAATGTCTCTGGTAATGTGTATTTTATTCCTCAGTTTTCTGGTTTGAAATACACAAAGTAACTCCTTCTAAAACCTCAAATGTGTAGCTTTTATATGTCTGTTTGTGTAGTGATTGAATAAACATGATAGAGCATGTTAATTAGCATATTTTTAAACTTTGGTGAGAACCATGCTAGCTGTTTCCAGCTACTTCCAGTCTTTATGCTAAGCTAAGCTAAGCTAACCATCTCACAGCTTCCTACTTAACGCACAGACAAGAGAGTAGTATTGATCCCCTCATTTAAGCTTGGAAATAAATATGTCAAAGTATTCCTTTAAAGACATAACTGATGCTAAAATGTATGATGCAGGTTGAGGGTACACTAAAAAAAGTAAATTATTTTCCTACTTATTTTATTTGAAATATTTGTATGGCTTGTGAAATGTCTGTATGGTTATGTGAATGTTTTTATACAGATGTGTGTCTTTTGGTATTATGAAATTTCAATTTGAACCTTGGTATGGGGTTAGCGAAGAGTTAGGTGGCCTGAAGGAAGATATGTATAATTATTTAAGTGTCTTGAGTGAGATATTCTGGATAAAAGTACAGTACCAGTTTCTATGAAGGTAGCTCACCCCAGTATAATGTGAGTTTCTGCTGTGACAGTTATTTACACTATCTATCTGTATGTCTCTTTAAAGCACTGGTATGCAATTCTGTCACACTGTCTGCACCTAATACAATAATCTGGTTATATTTAGATGCTTCCATAAACTTTGATCTACTGTATGTTCTCTGTTGTTGTGCTCTGCTATGTCCACTGCAGTGTCTTGAACATGGTGTACTGGTTTCATGACAAAAGATCCTTCATGTTTTACCTGAACTGCTCTTGATTGTGTGTTGCAGTTATGGTCTTTTGGGCCCCAGTGGATGTGGGAAAACCACGCTGCTGAAATGTATTGTGGGAACTCTGAAAATTTCACGGGGTCACATCACCGTGTTGGGAAAGCCGCCCGCATTTCCTGGTCATGACATCCCAGGGAAGAAGGTCGGATACATGCCGCAGGTGAACAACACATATGAGATTTGTTTTTCACATTTTAAGGTGTAATATGGAAGGTGTAAGTTGTTCATGTGTAAAAATATACTCAAAGGTAAATCATTATCCATAAATTTAGAGTTGGCGCAATTAGTTGATTAATGATTTAGTCAATTTAAATAAGAAGAATCAGCTTCTAGTTCCTTAAATAAAGTACATTAAATGAGTTTTGGACTGTTGGTTGGTAAAAACAACACAAAAGATCAAAATATTAACTGATAAAATCATTTGCAGATTAAGCAATAAGGAAAATAATCACCCTATAAAATGTATTCAAGGCTTTTAACATACAACAAAGTCATTTTTGTCTATAAATTGACTTCCTTTTGTCCTTTTTCTGAGCTTTATGTTCAGTGAGAAACCTTTTTTCCTTAATATTTTAGTTGCTAATCTGATGTTAAACTCAGTTCAGGTCTAAGTAGAGTTGAAAAGGATGTAAATAGTCCTCAAATTGCTTTTTAAAAGCATATAGATTCCCCATGAAATTCTTCGCAGCACTCTGTTTGCATAAAGCCCAATTACTTTGTCTCGTAGTTCACATTTTAACCTTTGTTTGTCCAAAGAAAGCTTTTTGAGTGTGCATGCTCTCTAAAGAAAATTCTCTCCTCACATTACCATCAAAGAGCTGCTCATTACAGCCAAAACTGTTGGATTAGTTGCTTTGCTCTGGGGCATCTTTCATTTAGCTTCTGTTTAAGTCAGTGACCTGTAGCTGAGTGTGTCTCATTACTGTCAGAGTGGATACCTGATGAGACCGATAACACACACGGCATGCGTCCACTGTGTGAAACCCTGAGCATTCGTCCCTGTAGGAAGCGATCTGTGACCCAGAGAAGACGAAATGTGACACTGCACATGTTCCCATAGTGCAACTGTTATGCTGTTGTGGTGAACTTGGCTTGTGTTGTGCATGTCATGTAACTTTGACTCGAACAGAGAGGGTAGCATGATTTATTAATAAAGTGAAATGTGCATATGGATCATTTTTTGACCCCTTAATTCCTCAAGGTTGAATATTTTCACAGGAAATCTGGACTGTAATCCTTTCGGTGTTGAAGGTATTAAGAAAAGTCAAAGGTTTATGCATACGTGCTCAGAAGGCAGCAGCAGCTCACATGCAGATCTGTTGTATTGTGTTGTGGATTACATTATGAATTCAGTGGTTATTAGACACTATTATAAATTCCATGAATCAATTTATCAACAAAAGAACAATTGGAAAAATATCATGAGACTAGACAAGGAAGTCAAGAATTGGAAGCAAAGATGTGAAGTTTTTGAACAGTTGTCTGGCTTTTTCTCTTTAATGAAAAAAAGTGTATTATAGAGAAACCTTTCCTCCTTATGAAGAAGAGAAGTGTAGAGATGGTGGGTTTGTAGTTTGATGCTTCACTCATCAGTTACTAGTATATTTGTGGAGTAACATGAGGTACATGATGGGGGATAAAAAAGCTGCTGTAGCTAAAATCCTGTTTTCGCTGATACATTCAAGGCTGTGATGTCTTTCAAAAAATAAAACATGGTTGCATGTGTGTTGCGCAGGAGCTGGCTCTGTACAATGAGTTCACCATCAGTGATACGCTGACCTTCTTCGGACGAATCCACGGCCTGACGTCGAAGGACACGCAGGCACGAATGAACTTCCTAGTTGACTTCTTGGATCTACCTCAGAAGCACAGCCTGGTCCGAAATCTCAGGTACGGCCACATATAGGTGACTTAAAGTTTACACACAGGATGAGGAGAGAAAATGTGATGATTTCAAACTGAGACTCTCCAGAAAGGTTTTTAGAGAATGTAACTCTGTATGCAGAACTGAATGTGGGTCTGTTTTATCGTGCATCGTACCACGAAATTTACACCACAAGCTGTTTTAGGAACCATTAACCTGCAGGTTCATACATTTCAACAAACATTTGATCAACACCCAATTTGGCATCAACAGTTGTAGATTTCTAGATATCACCTATCGAACCTGATGATAAAAGATGATAAAATAGTCGCAGACAGTGCCAGACTCTGGTAAACTGAAACTCAAACACAGTACATCCTTAAAAACAGCCAGTTCATGACAGGAGGTTACAACAGTCTGATGCTTGTGGACTTTGACACTTCTCTTCTCTAAATTACTGTGGAAAAACCCAGACATAATCACTCTCTCCTCCACGGGTTATAAATCCAGTACTTATAAAACAATATGACTAGCAGAGTAAAGAGCGAGCATTGCATTTAATGCATTATCAGATTGAGCCATCAAGGCAAATATCCACTGAGTCCTCAAAGGAGACCTAACATGCTTTTTGTGATTTCCTGTTATATTTTACTGTTATAATATCAGATGTCTATTTTATGCATTGTAGAAGTTCCAAAACCTGAGGTGAACATATGTAAAAATGCTCCCTGCAGGTCTCTTTGTAATATTATCTCTACTTCCTCCTCATGATGACATGAAATTGTTCATACGTGGACGCAAACGGCTGTTCGTTCTATAGTCTTTGTTGCTATGGTTGATCTAGTGGTGTTTTGCATTGTCTTTGCATGTTTTGGATTGAAATCGGACTCCAGCATGTATAAAGAGACAGAAGCTCGTACAGCCTGATTCAAACAGAGGGGCTGCATAAAGGGCCAATAAAAGATAAATAAGAAGTTGTTTTAACTGTGAATCATGCAAAGATATTTCAGTGGAGTCTCAGAATAAGAAGGAAATCTCATTTAAAGTTGCCAGTATATTTCTGGTGCACATGACCTAACTTCTGCACCCCTGCTTACATCACCATCATAAAAACAACCACATAGAACGATTATACCTCCACCACAGAATGACCCATAGTAGAGTAATATGTAGCTTTCCAAAAACACTACAACCACTTTTTAAAAATGATTATGATTTGGACAATGCTGTGGTCTGGTCTGGTTTAGGCCCAAAAAACACTTGTTTAGGATTTGGGAAAGATCATGGTTTGGGTTAAAATGACCACTTGAGTATTAAGTTAGTACCACCTTAAAGCTTCTCAACCTTTGTCATCATGGAGATAAACAAAGCAGTAATGCGGGATGCAAACAGCGATCTCCTGCAGCCCCCCCGCCCCCAAACCAAAGTCACCTCATATTGACGTCATCTGAACTCACCACTTCCTGGGTCATAATTACTTTACACTGGATGGCATAAAAGTAACTATATGTTGTTTTTGCTGGCTGAATTTTAGACCTAGCGTGGGCTAGCCTGGATGGCAGCTCAGTTTTTAATTAGTAACATGTTTAGTAGGGTCCCATCCCACAGATGATCGTACCGCTGGAGCTTTGTTCATCAGTTCTCTGCCGACTTCCTGCTGCTGAGATTTCTGGTGGCTCCTATGAACTTTTTATTTTAGAAAATCTTTCCATGCAGCTGAACTTCTACTGTCAGCTCCACAGAGGAAATCAGAAAGACCAAAGAGCCTTTTTCCCAAGCTATAAAAGGAAACAGTGGCGCAGTATGGATTAAAAATAGAGAGTTGGGAATTTCACCAAATGTTTTTGTTGGATGTTATATATAAAAATCAGACTTTGTTCTTTAACGCTTAGTACAGCCTACTGCAAGAAATAAGAGGAGACTGACATTTTCGTCTCCGGCATTGACAAACATCAATAAAAGCGGTAGATTACTTAATGACCTCTTTTTATATTCTGCAGTTACTAGAGGAAGAGTTATCAACATCTCTTGTTGTGGCTTTTGATTCACATCCCAGCTTCGTCACAAAGACCTTTCTGTTCTCAAAGAGGCCCCTCAAACCAGCTTCATTAGCAGTTCATGTAATATTTATGTCTTGTGTGGTGTAACAGCCTGTCATGTTACTGAGTTACAACGCCTGTATAAAACTCTTACTGGCAGTTTTACAATAGATTTGATGTATAACAGTCATTTTATTTCAGTGATTCTGCAACAGGCTTCTCATCTTCTCCTCACTCACAGGTTGTTTACTATGCATAATATGAAAAATATTCCTGGTATGAAAAAAACATACCATGCAACAAATGTATTGTATTGTATTACCTTGTTTCTTTTGTCATTATCACAACTTAGAATCAATCTTCTAAAGTGTGATACGTGTAAAAGAAATGTGTTTTTTTTAAATACTAGTTACAAAATTAGGTCAAATTGTCAAAACGCCTCCGTCTTCCCCAAAGTCTCTCGCTTGGGTCTTGTTGTTTTCATCTGTGTGTTGTCAGGCAGGTTTGTCCTGCAGGTTTTGTCTACTTTTGGCTCCCTCAGGAGCGAGAGGCATGCATGTGAGAGGCGAGGTGAATTATTAGTTACGAAAACCATTCAGAAATGTGGGAGATTCACCTTTGACATCCCTTTGACTCATTTTGTTTTCTCACTTGCTTTCTTTGTTTCTGTGTGTGTGTGTGTGTGTGTGTGTGTGTGTGTGCGTGTGTATGTGTGTGTTACAGTGGGGGTCAGAAGCGTAGAGTGTCTCTCGGAGCGGCTCTGCTTCAGAATCCAGAGCTCCTCATTCTGGATGAACCAACAGTAGGAGTGGACCCTGTGCTCAGGGCAAAGTATGTAAATACACAAACACAGACACACCCATAGTTGTTTCGTCTGGTATCACAAAGCGTGTCTATAAAATCTCTTCCCATGGTGGCTGTTTTACAACTTGTGTGAGTCCTGTAAAGCTGACCCTTGTTGTTTACGCATAAACTATTGTCATTTCAAACATCCCTTTAATGTGCACCATGCGGTATGTTCACAAGTGTTACTCACCCAAATCTATTGTGGTTATCCTCTAACAAGTTTTAAGTATTTAAAGTATTTAGTATTTATTTCTTGGTGCATTACAGTCACCTTTAGCTCATTTAAATGGTGTGAAACCATTGGTAGGACTGTCCAATTATACGGCACTACTGGCCTTCTTCTTGCCCGGGCAAAATGGATGCGAGTCTGAAATGGCCTGAATGTAAAATAGAAAATATGGCCCAAATATCCCAAATCAAATGTGGGTGCTCTCAGGTTTGTGTAATCAGGATGTGGGTCAGTTCTGCTTCGTCTTGTTTTTCTTTGTTGACAGCATTGCTATGGCTTGTTTGTGGCCCAGATCTGAGAAATAGGAGCAGGCCGCCCAAATGGCATCATTCCATGTGGTATGTGGGCCAGATGAAGGTGCTGAAACTGTAGAGTCAGATCTGGGCCACAGTGATTTTGCTATCTGGGGTGCATGCGCGTCCTCGTTTTTATGCACATAGTCTTTTCCGTAGTGCTACTGGAGGTCAGACCCAACATTGGACATACATTTAACATTGGATTTACATTTTATATGAATATATTTGCTTGTTTTTTATTGGGTTGTCATGGCAACAAACTAAATAAATACCCTTATTCATAAATGTGATAAAATTCAAGGTATTGATGCCTTATGAATTCTTTCTATTTTTCTTTGTCAAGGCATTTTTGACTCGCATTTTGACCTACAATGTAGAGAGTGACAGAAAGCTATGAAAGGCAGAGCGAAAGAGAGAAAAAAGGATGACATATGACTCATAATACAGTTATGGTAGCGAAGCAGGCACACATTTGATTTTCAATTTATTTGGAAAGAGTGGTTGAACAAGGTCTGAAAATTGCATCACTGAGTGAGTGCCTCGGTAACCGGGTGGTTACTATGCATACCACATAATTGCCACATCCCAGGTTCAAGTCGGGCAAGGGACTATTGTTGCATGTTGTATCCCTTCCTCTCGCCCCGTTTCCTGTTAGCCTCTCTGCCAGCAACTGTCAAATAAAGGCAAAAAACACCCTTTTAAAAAAATGCTTCACAAACTGTAGAAAATACAAACGTTAAGCTATATCATTATAATTCAATAACCAAACCCTGGACCAAATATTTTCTATCACTATATTGACCTTATATCAATATTTTATTATATATAGGAATATAGATTACTTCTGCTGAATTCAATTAGCTGTCATTTTTATTCCAGATATTGTTAGCTAGTTTGAGTTGAGTTGTAGGTGTGATGTGGCTTTATGTGACCTACCTTTTAAAACTGCAGATGTTCCCTTACCCTTCACACTCTCTAACAGTATTGAAAATACCTCTCAAACACCTCTTCAGAATACAGTGGTGTCCAGAAGGCCCTGTTTACATTATGATATGTGTTTGTTTTAGGCTTTATATTGTTGAAAAAGCTGCAAAAAGCTTTCAAATGTTTCTGACTTTAAGATAGAAGTGGCTTTAGTGTGATAACTGTACAACTGAGAAATGTTTTTTAAGTAAGAAATATAAACATTCATGTGTATGTTCTGTTGTGGAGCTGCAACAATTATGAAAATGCAAATTATGTTACTGCTTTTCTTGGTCTTCAATTGTAGTAAATTTAGTATTTTTGTCAGAATAAACAAGCCTATGCCACCTCCCTGTGTGGATATTGTGAATATATTTTGAAGCTGTTTTTGTCAATCGATCAATCAAGAAAAAAATAAGCAGATTAATTCGACAATGAAAATAATTGTTAGTTGCAGGACCATTGTGATTCTTAACAGAAAGGAAACAAGTCAGAAACACTTTCAGGAGAGCACGCTGGACTCTCTCAGTGTTATGCACCATGTCTCATTGTGTAATAGCACCACAAAGCCTGATCAGATCAGACGGTTGGCAGTAAAACTGCTGCTGGCCAAGCCGTACGCTTTTTCAGTCTTTAGGAAAACTATTAGTGAGCGGGTTGAGTGTTATGCAATTTATTTGGTTTCTTCGCTCCTCTTTCCAGGATTTGGCAGCATCTGGTGGAGATTGTGAAGACGGGGAAAGTCTCCGTCATCATCACCACACACTATATAGAGGAGGCCAGGCAAGCCAACGTGGTGAGATAACACACACAGAGCTCACATGCATGTTCTTAAACACATAACTTAATTATGCATAAGTAAGCACATGCACACTCTCAAATATTCAGTACAGCCACAAGATCAATAGAACAAAGCATCACGTCCACACTGGTCTTTATGTTTCGCCCCCTCATAGAGAAACAATGAGTCCTTTGAAAAGACCAGTTCTGTCTCAACATGTAAGAAGTTTATTGTTTATTAGTTTTGACAGGAGGGACAAAAGTTCAATTTGAGGGATGAAAAACATCCTATGGAGGTGGTATAAAAGCTCTCTTGTGTGTTTACTTTCCATCTCACTGGATTAAAAGGGCCTTTGCTCACATTTCTGGTCACTAGTTCAATTAATTGGTTACTAGTTTTATACTCAATTAACTGCTCATGTTAAGGTTCATGATTCAGTTCAAAGGAAAAGCCTTGTGATCACAAACCCATTAAAAAAAAAACGTGTTAAAGGCTGATGATCCTTTGTTGTATCCTTTATTCAAAAGCTATTAATAACACATCAATGAGCCGCACAGTTGCACTAGATGACATGCTCTTTCACTACGATGAACATTGTACAATACAGTAGTTCATTTTTGAGTCAGGCCCACACACACACACACACACACACATATACAAACACACAGTCCTGCTTCCCTAAACACTCAATAGACTAGAGCACCAAATGTGTATCAATCCGCTGCTGAGAATAGTCCCTCAAAATGCATAAAATACTCCTGATTTAGTCAAATTTGCTCAAAACTGCAGTGCCCAGTTGCCCCTGCAGTTGCCTTATTTTAATTGAAATACATATTTGTGACCTTTTTTAAAAAATATCTTCAATTGAAACAAAATGAGCTGAATGCCACGGACAGTGGAGAAGTTTCGGAGGAATGAGAGACAGACTAACACACTTGTTTGTTGAAGTTTTGTTACAGTAAGAATAATGTATGATACAGCCAGCCTTATCCTCTAAATACTGTCTGTAAATGGATGTGATTTGGAGACACTGGTTATTATAGTTTTCCGTAATTTACACTGATAGATAATGTGTAATAATTCATATTGTGAAACTAATTACCTTCACATGAAAGGCTTTTATTGGCTAAGATTACGTGATTCTTATCATCCGATTGTGGTGTGATGCATTAAATGACCGGTTTGGACATTTGCACTTGCAGGAAGTGAAAAAAATCAGTTCAGATCATTTTGCATACTGTGAACCGCACCCTGCCAGCATACAAATACAGACAGTGTGAAGAAACAGTCAGAGAGAAACTTTAAAGTAATTCAGATACACATTTAAAAAACGGAGTCATCAGAGAAGCTTTATTTGTGCACATACAGTCACTGAAAGCTTATAGATTTATAATAAATGATCATCCTCAAGAACAACAGGGCCTTTAATACAGTACAACGAGTCACTACAACAGCATAGCCTTCAAACAGTAAGCCCATAGCTTCACATATTCACAGTACATTTAATAATCACCCATGTCGCCGTCACTGCCAGTCAAACTAATGCTTGGCTCAGCATAAATCCAGTTATTCTATGAGTTCAGTCATTGTTTCCACTGTAATCTCCTTTCTGTATGAACTCCTTAAAGCTGAATACTTTACAGTTATAAGTTTGTACTGCAGATTAGTCGACCAGAAGTTTCCTTTTTGTTTAAACATACCGTTCAATATTTGGCGAAATTCTCTAGATGAGAAGATTGAGACTGCTCGGATAAGCAGGAAACAGCTGGGACAATTTATGTAACTTTAAATATAAAAAAAACTTTCTTCTTCTTATATAAAACACACATTTGCTCACTTTTATGCACTAATTGGTGTTGCATGCTTAACCTTACTTAGTCTGATGTGACCACTGGCTTATAGTGACTAATGTTTAGCAAACTTACAGAAATGACCCAATGACTCTTTTCTAATGTTATATACTTCTACAATGATCCCATAATGTGTCAACGCCCATTAATTGTGGCGACAGTGTCAGCTGGTCAGCAACAGTTTTAAATTTATATGGCCTTTCGTTTCTGCTTTTGTAAAGGGTGTAAGTAAACATACAAAGGTAACAGTCATAATAGATATTTGAGACTGTCACAAGCTAAAATGTCACTTCCCTTTTTTTGTACAGTAATCTGTCACCCCCATGACACTGAGTAAGCGTTTTTTTTAAATAAAGGGAACATACTCTAGCTGTTTGTTTGTTTGTGCTGAAGTAGTGCGAGTTATTTTCAGGCCAAACAAACCACTACCTCTAAACTCCTTCCCTAGCTTGCTTACTGTACTGTATGTATGTGGCTTGTCCTTTTATGCGTATGTATGAGAGTCAAACTTTGAAACATTTTAAACTGGCCTCATTATGAATTGGGGATATCTGTGAGTTTCATGCATCACTTTCTTCAGTCTTTTTTCCTTTTTCAGTGGAGAATTAATTGTCTCATGATGGTTTGAATGTGATTTAAGAGGCTTTTCACTGTGCTAAAAGGCTGACTTTAAGCTATATTGGCATGTAACACATATAAGCATTCTTACACTCCAGAAAGTCTTATGGGAGGTGCGTCGGATCATAAGTGCAAATCCTGCACACTGTCGATCACATGTTCACATCACTTGTTAACACTCCCCAGTGCAGATCTCCACCAGGTCTGTACAATCAAGATGTCATATCGTACGCAACTTTAGAAGATCATAACATATCAGTTATGGGAATAATTAGCAGATGTTCCAGTTCAAGATGAGACCAAACCTTTCTATGGATGTCAATTTTTGAGCCATTACAAAAGCTAAAATGTGGCCTGCGACACACTAGGTAAACCTTGTTTTTAGTCTAGCTGATGGCCGGAAAAGATTTCTATTATGTTGTAGCACATATTATAAAATGGCGAGGACTGCTGAAAAGGCCAAAGTGTAATATGCTCATAAAAGAATAGTGTTATAAAATAGGTTTTTAAAAATGGCGAACCACTGCAGAGGCCGTCATAAGGCTGATGGGTCCAGTAGCATGCAAGATGAGCTGCAGACAGATACACACATGCACACACAACCAAATGCACAATCCCATCCAGGCTTAAAGTGTTGCAGAGATAATAAAGTGATTGACAGTGCCTTCAAAGACATATTGGCACAAAATATTGGCAGTGACAGTGAGAATAGGTGGAAAACATCAGCATCTGTATCACCAGGTCACAGAGCCACAGTTCATCAGCTTGTTAGTGCTAGTATTTGTGTGTGTGTGTGTGTGTGTGTGTGTGTGTGTGTGTGTCGTCATATTCAGACTGAAACTCTTGCCTGTGCTACCACGTAACTCAAGCTTTTTCTCAAGCTGCACAAAATGAGGTCCAAATGCATTTCAGCTTCTCCATGATGCAGCTACATGTAAACTGGGAGACTGAAATTCTCCACTGGAACCCATCAGCTCGCTCATGTCTCTCCATGCTGGATTAAATGATAGGCAGGCAGTGATTGAGGGAGAATGAGGTAGATCTGCTTATTCATTTTAGTCTTTGTGACTGATACACCTTGACAGAACTATGTCAGATGAAGTAGAAATGCGTCACTCCACTACCAAGAAATGAGCTTTGCTAGGTCGTCACAAAATGCTCTGTTGATGAGTTGGGAGACTTTGATTACATAACTGCAAATTTTGTTTATAACCTGTTTGACCCACTAAAAAGATTGATGGGATGGGTTTACTACTACTACTACTACACACACACACACACACACACACACACACACACACAGACACAGACAAAAACCTACTTTAGTCACAAAAGAAGATTTCGAAAAACTGGTCCTGATGTGATGAAATACAACTGATGCTCCAATGACATTATCATAAATGAGAGTGATACGCATTCACAGTAATTCATATTCTGGGGATACTTGAATAACTTTGCATGATGTAAGAGTTAATAAAACCTTTCTATTTATCATATATTGATTCGTTACAGAGCCCCTCAGTTCAGGCTCCTCTAAATTTAACTTAAATTTAGCTCTAATTTAACTTTTTTTTTTTTTTTTGCATATGGAGAATGATACCACAGTTGCTGATAATAGAGGAGTATCACTTATAAATAACACTTTATCAAACAAATCTCTCCACATTCGGCTAACGCTCCTGTCCTTTCTTTAGGTTGGTCTCATGCGGAACGGCCGCTTGCTGGCTGAGGGTCCTCCAGACGCCGTCATGAAGCAGCACAGTGCAACAGTGAGTACTTTTTAAAACCCTTAGGGGCTCTGTGGCTCTGCTCTCACCCACAGGTGCTGGTAGTTAGGGAAGTAGCTTCTCATGGGACCATAAAGGAAGTTTCTTTGAGAGTTTCTCAGTTTTGTTCACAATTGTTGAAAGGCAACAGTGAAGGGGTAATGCCCTTGTAGTTATGGAAGAATAAAAATGTCGAAAGAAAAACAAATCTAATTGAAATTTATTTCTTGTTATGTAAGCATTTATTGTGTTATAATGCAATTAAAATGTTGTTAAGAGCACAGTAATTTAGTTTTTATTGTCCTTTACAACTGAATGATGTGTTTTTTAATTGTGACTTAAATTTCTCTGCCACATTAAAAATTAAAATCAAAGTGAAAGTGAAGCAGTGCATTACAATTCAGTGTTGACCAACAGAGAGCTGCAAGCTAGAAAGCATCATCATCAGTTTTCAGGGTTTTCTTTTTTCTTTTTTGAGATGGAGACACATCATCAGTGCTGAAATGAAAAACAATAAAGTGTCCAATCATACGAAGAACATACAAATAAGCAATGTGCAGTTTAATTTAGGCATTTTAAATATTTCATAAGTAATGATGCAGCTTTTCAAACTGTAAATTGTTGCCACATTATTGTAATTTTGAAAATGAGATGCATAATCAAAACCCAACCAAGGGATTTTGCACTTAACAAATGGACAAGGAAACAGTAATCTGACTTCTCTCTCTGATACAACTTCAGTTGTGAGGGACAAAAAATCTTTACATAGGTGAGATTAAACAAACAAGGAACTCATTGAGAAGAAAACAAAGAAAGAAACCAATAAAACCTGTCTGCCTGTTTACGGAAGATATCTGTGTATTATCTCTTGCAGACTTTGGAGCACGCCTTCCTACAGCTGTGTGAGACGTCGGACCAGATCGACTCTAAACGAGGGTCCAGTCCGCAGGGTGGGGCGTTGGAGAACAGCCAATCATTCGAGAGTGGGCGGGATGAGAGTCGTCCAATTCTCGGGCTCGGAGCAGGACCTGTAGAGGAATTCCCTAAATATTCAGGTACTGATTTGAAACATGTAAAACTGGTTTTATTTGAGTTTATTAGACGGTTTATATAATATATAAAGTTTTGTTACAAAATGCTAATATTATCTAAAATGGGATGGTTTGGATGCCTCCATCTTTGGAAATAGCTGCTTAGAAATATATGTGAAAGTTACTAGAGTGGTTTTAATTATGAAACTTCATAGTACAGAGATAAAAGAAGACACATTTAAACTCTGTCTTCTTTAATGTTTGCCATTCTGCTATTTTAAGAATCAAGCCTTTTAAAACTAATGATGGGAAACACCTCACAGTATCCGAAGTGATAGAACAGTGTCTAAAACTTCCTTCCACCCTAAACATTTCTGGCATCACAATTGTGAGTCTGTGTCCCACAATTTCTGCAACGACTGGCTGGATGTGCAGAGGTGAGAAAGGAACCAGGGTTTGGGTTTCTCTCTATAGCTCTTTTTTATTTTCTTTTTTTAAAATATATATCTAGATTTTGAACTCTTTTCCAACCCAGTGCAAAACCATAAAAATGCCTTTCAGGAAATCTTGTACAAAAATTTGTGCATCACTCCCTTTTCTTGCTATAATCACTTTTGCTTTGTGATCTGGTTGGAGGACATGTTGTTCATGTTTAAGTTCATTCATCATTTTAGTGACTGAAATACAGATGTTGACACTC
Source organism: Scomber japonicus (assembly GCF_027409825.1). Classification (NCBI taxonomy): domain Eukaryota; kingdom Metazoa; phylum Chordata; class Actinopteri; order Scombriformes; family Scombridae; genus Scomber; species Scomber japonicus. Next base: position 9,503,392 of record NC_070591.1, on the reverse strand, counting down.
AGTTTACAATCAACCTGTTTTTTACAGGGTGATAAATATATAAGTAGGGTGGGACATTATGTAAATACTGATATATAAAATACCTTTGGCTTGCTGTTTGTGTGGAGCATCACCGTTTAAAGTATATCTCTATTGTGTGTGTGTGACTGTACAGCGGACTGGAAGGTGCGAGCCAGACATGTGCTGCCTAAGTGGAGAAACATTTCTTCACTGATGATCAAAACCATGGTGCGGATGAAGAGAATGCCAGGGTATGTCAAAGTTAACACTATATAACACTGTAGTAGTAATATGTAGTAATTAATAGGAGAAGTTATGATTGCACCTGCATGTCATTGGTAAGTGACATGCAGGTGCAGCGTTTATGACTGTTACTGTTTCCTCTGTGCTCGCAGCTCGTTGTGTTTCCAGTTCTTGCTGCCCGTCATTCAGATCTCTCTGATCTGTTTGTGTGTGGGAGGAGACCCAAAGGAAATCGATGTTGCCGTGGTGAATAACGAGACGTCCTCCTCCGCTTACAGCATATCACTGCTGTCCTTCTTGGACAACTCTAGCGTGCACCAGGTATTTATTTGGTCTTTGATTGGCATTAATATTAATAGTCTGTCACACAACGAAAGAGGAACCAGTACTGTCTGTACTTTTTTTTCTCTTTCTATTCCCCAGATACATATCCTCCAGATCTTTTGATCTATTCAGATATATTTGTGTTATGGATTGTTTATGTTGATTCATTCTTGCATGAAAGATTGTTACTTTATTACATGTGTGTGTGTTTTGTGGCTAACTGAGTGGGAAAATATGTCACAGAGCTCAGAGTGATCGTACATTTGTGAAATTCTTGGAAAGGAAGTCACCAGTTTCTCTACCAGTTCCTAAATTTAAATTTAGTTTGACTTTCAACAAATTTGTTTCATTTCCATTCCTAGCAGAACAGACATCAAGTCTGACATTTTCTAAGAAACTTGTGGAGGGGAGAGGGGGGAGTTTGGGGTGTTTTTTTTATGTGTGACAGACACTCAGCTCAATAACAAACATCAGAAGCTTTGAATGTGTTGAACTGATGTGTAGTCATATAGTAGAAACTCAGTCAGCATTCAGTTGATTTAGAAAAGTTAAAAATTGATCCTATAATGTTTGACCTACATCTGTTCTTTATATCCATAGGTGCCGTTGTCTCATGCAGACGCTTTTAATGGGATCTATAATGGAGAGTACTGGGGTGTCATCGGCATTGGTAAAAACTTCACCAGTTATCTGACAAAAAGGTGAGAGAAACAGCAATATAAGCAAAGATGTACTGATAACATAGGCTGGATCAATATCGGCACCAATAGTGTCTGATTAAAATAATTGGTATTTGCCAAAAAGTGGGACTGAAAAATGTTGCATCACTAATTTGTAAATCACTTTCTGTGTCAATGTCATCTAACATTTCATTATTAATTACTTAAATGTCAAAATGGGCTGTGAAAGTACACATAACAGATATACGTCAGGTTTGGACTATATTTGATACATCAATCCTTTCTAACCTCTTTTCTTCACATAGATGTCATGAACTCTGTAGCTCCCTTGTGTATCAACATGAGGAAACCCAGAAATAAAATTGATCCTGTAAGAAAAATGTAAAGAATTGAAATGCAAATAAACACCCTGTCTTATCTAATCTGTAGTATTAGTTGTAACCTAGTCCAGTTCCATTTTTATATCCCTTGGAGGTAACAAAAAAAGTCCTCCAGCAAACAAAACAGCAAGAAAATGAACTCTAATGACTGTTAATGGAAGCGTAAAGTGCACAGTTACGTTGGTTTCTGCTCAAAGCAACACTTAAAACTTCACTTACACCTGTTTCATGCTAAGAATTTCAGATTTTCAAACACCCCCATGGTCAGCCTTGAAGCATTTGAGATTACATACTTAGGGAACATTTAGAGATAACCATTGGTCACCATAAAAAAACGTAGCTTTGTCACTTGTTGCCTCCGAGGAAAAAAGTTACCAAACAGATCCTGTAGCTACAGTCTGACCTGACATGTCTCAACTTGTACAGGCATGATTTGTCTTGTTGTCATGTGACCTGTGATGTTTTTTGTTGCCCTATTTACTTTTCCTGGTTTTTCTTACCTGAATAGTTCCTTTTTTTGCACAGGTAGGTATTACAAACATGGTCTAACATTGCAGTTCTTCAAAAAGGGGGAAATTTATTATTATAAATGTACAATAGAGACATTATTACGGACAGGACAAACTTTGAGCCATGAGTAGCATCCATTTTTGTGTGCACAAATCACAAAAGTCTTCTCAGTTAACTCTCATTAACATTGAAAATCATGTGAATGGTTATTTTGTTATGAGACTCCCGGTGCTTTCAAAGCTGACTGAAACTGAATCTGAATTTTAATACACCTTGAATTTCCTGAAATGTGGATTTAAAACTTATTCTTTCTCCCACCTGAGATTCTTTGTGATCTCTCTGTTCCTCTCTCTCCTTTGACACACATAAACATACTTTGAAAGCACTCCAACTGACACCTCAAGATTGCCATCATGTGAGGATGAGTCAGTCCTGGAGAGTAAAGGGCAGAAGTTACTGCTCAGGTGTGAATCACAGTTCTTTGTATGTGACTGATGCCTGGGTAGACAGTCTGGTCCTTCCTGTCTATAATGCCTCAGTCTCATTAGATCATGTGCTGTTCGTGTGACAGAGATGAACAAGAACAACAAAAAGGTGTCTCTTTAATTGCTCTTTCAGTCATGTGATACCTGTTTGACATATGGAGTCAACTCTAATTAAGTTTACAGGTTCAAATTATGTAATCACTCACAGAGAGCAGATGTGATTTCATGAGGTGAAAAGTTTGCATCTGTTGATTATATATAAATATTTGTGTGAGGTGTAAGGAGTTGATGTTATAATGTAATCTGTCTATTATTTGGCCTAAAAAGAAGACATTAATCAATTAGTCGATTAACAAAAATTGTCTACTAATGAAATACAAAGGAATCATCTTGGACCCTAACCCTTGGAAATCCCTATTTAATTTTTTGACATCCATTAACCCGTGTGTTGTCCTCCCGGGTCAAATTGACCCCATCTCTTTTGACTGTTCCTTCTTTCCTTCCTTCCTTCTTCCCTCTTTCTTTAATTTTTCCTTCCTTCTTCCCCTCCTCCCCTCTTTCTTTGCTCTCTCCTCCTTCCTTCCTTCCTTCCTTCCTTCCTTCCTCCCTCCTTACTCCTTTCTTCCTTTCTTTCCTTCCTTCCTTCCTTCCTTCCTCCCTTCTTTCTCTCCTAAATTCCTTCCTCTTTTCGTCCTTACTCCTTTCCTTCCTTCCTTCCTTCCTTCCTTCCTTCCTTTCTTCGTTCCTTCCTTCCTTCTCTCCTTACTTCCTTCCCCTTTTCCTCCTTACTCCTTTCCTTCCTTCCTCCTGTCCTTCCTTCTGTCCTTCCTTGACCTGAGGACAACAGGAGGGTTAAAATAAATGAATCAAGAAATGAATCAACAGACCAATCAATAATAAAAAAATGTATCCGTACAAAATAGTAATAATGTTATAAAGTATAAAAAATGTTGAAACTCCACAAACTAACACAACTGTCAAATATTAAATAACATGCAAAGGAAATATTCAATCAGCATCTTCAGCATCGTGTGCCTCTTTTATTTTTGCTTTTATTGCAACACTTGTGTTCCAGTTTTAATGATTGCAGCTGGATGTTAAAATGTTTTTCAGATAACGTCCATGCTTCTAATTTTACAGGATGATGCAGCGGCAGGTTTCTGCAGAGGTGGTCGATGGAGGATCAGTGCACGTCTGGCTGGACCTGACGAGTAAGATGCAAACAGCAGAAACAGTCATTACATATACAGTACAGCTATTTTATCACAACTGCAGTTCATTATTAGCAATATCCAGTGTTTCATGCCAGAAATGACTATCTTGGAAATACTGAACATATTGTTTCGGTGTTAGATTCTCTTCATCTGCCCCGTGTTTCATAAAATAAGGAAGAAAAACAAGTCAAGGAAAAGATTAAAATTACTCTTGTACTTTACATTTTCCTCTAAGAAATATAATCAATTACACGAGATATGACATATTGTACAGACAATTGCGTTAACATTCACTAATATTGTTTTTTCTAGATCGACAAATTGCCTTCATGCTGCAGAAGAAACTACACGAGGCCTTTCAGGTAAATATTAACTTTCTTTATCTGATGTTTTAAATTACTTATTACTCACTTACTTATTATTATTATTATTATTATTATTACAATAACTTTTAATGTTTATTAACTGTTTTCTTTTGTCCAGACTCCTCATATTAGTAAAATAAAAACTTAATAATTCATTTTGTTAGTTTTGAGTTAAAACATATATATTCTACTGAAAGTCATTAAGCAATGATGTTAAATTCCCTAACAGGGCACAACCTGCAATATAAATATATTAAATATGTTTTACTGACAATGTTAAACTGTGTTTTATCTTCAGGCTTTTGTGGATAATAAGCTGGGAAGTCTGTCCTACCTGGTCGCCCTGCCGATAAAGGTAATTAAGTGGTTATGAAACAACAGAATATATAGAAATGTACAAAGGCTTTTTACATTTAAATCTCATAAATAGATAAAAGTATTCTAGAAATAAAAGTCCCATAAATACTGTATATGTGCAGCTTCAGTTGTTGTGTCTGCTGATGATACAAACTCTATTTTAATGCTTGCAGTTTGAAGAGCCGATCTATGGCAGCCAAAACACAGACTTCACTACGTTTGTGACACCTGGAGCTGTGCTCAGGTCAGTGTGATGTGGGTTTATTATAAGGGGGAATTTATAAAGCAGCTACAGTCAATATTTTTCATAATAGCATACAAACTGCAGCTCCCCTCTGCTTTACGGAGGGAGCTTCATAGTAAGTTTCAGCTCATTGTTTAGCTATCCGGATACAACTTTAATGTTTTCGTTCAGTCTCAACGCTTTCATAGAGTTGTTTCGGCCGCAGCAGGACGATGTTTTTAGAGAAAAGGCTGTAAAAAATCACTGTACGCTACCTGCTGCTATGGCAAACAGACACAGTTAGCCACTAGCTGAACATAGTGGAACATTTAGCAGCTAAAGAGCCAAAAACAGAGCTAAAAGAGAGCGAATATTGGACTTACATTCACCAGGTGGACAGAAACATGACTCCTGATGAATGATGTTACTCCATAACTGCTAGATGTGTAAAAAATAAGCTAACAAGTTCAACATATCAACTTTAAAGCAATGATATGTTTCACAACTTGTTTCAGCTGCCTGTTAAATGGCCAAAAAATCAGTTAATGCGGGGTTAAGATGCTGCTAATTATAGAAGAAGCTTGTCTCCTATCTTGTATCATTAGGGTTGAAACAGCAAACCTTCACTAAGAAGCTTCATGCTAACATATCTTTAACTTCTTTCCTCCTCTCGTCCTCCAGTATCACCTTCTACCTGGCTGTGGGTCTGACGGCCCTCTCCTTTGTCCTGGAGAGGAAGGAGGGCCTTCTGGACAGATGTTGGGTCGCAGGTGAGATGTCACAGTTCACACAGCTCCTGTACTACCATACAAATAAAAAATCTGTGTCCTAGTTTCATACAACTACTAATTTTATGCAGGTTTGAGTATATTGTGTGTTTTTGCTAGGTAAGTGAGAAAATGTATAAAACTCGAGAAAGTCAGTGTGCGGACTAAAAAACATTTCAATGTGCTACTGCAAAGAAAAAGGAAAAAGCTGGGTGGAAAAGAGAGCACATTTAAAAACAACAAATATCTATTGAAAGTTTTTCACAGATCACAGAAATAGTTTACAGATTAAAATAGTTAAATAATTAAAGCAAAACTAAATAGTTATGCAACTGTGACAAACTGCAAAACCTGTGTACTACTAGAATCAGTACATAGTATATACTGTGTAAATTAGTATGTAGTGTGAAATTTATAATTGATTGATTTGATAATAATTGATCATTTCTGCATCTGTTGCTTCCCTAAACATTTAACAGTTGGCCCCAAAAATACCCCTAAATTAGATAATTAGATGATTTTAGTTATATTTACTGCTCCTAGCCTTCACAAGCATGAAATAAGTTACTTATACGCCTATTCCTGCACTTTATCTTCATAAAAAGTAACGCATTTTAAATAAAAAGACACCTACAGGAAACACTTCGTACAGTTCTTGAATTTCCTTTTCTCTGCTTCAAAATGTCATATTTTATAACACAATTAAGGTTGTCAGTAGTTTGTTAGTTTGTTTTGAATGTCATCAGGTCTGCATTTCATTTGTATATTTATTCAAATCCTTTGCAAGTTGGTAATGGAGCACTGTTGACAGACATTGTACACAGAATAAGGCTGGCTAATTGAATCCAAGCTGTGTCTTTTAAGTGTAATTTCAGATTCAACCAGCAGGGGGAGTTACATGATCGCTGCAGAATATTTACCAGCAAGAAGGAGCTGTTTTCTTTCTAAACATGATGAATTATTGATTTACAGCTTTAAAATGATAAATAACTTTGTAGGAATCTTTAATTTACTTTTTTTAAAGTATTAATAATATATCTAGATTTTGTTGTAGCCATTTAGATAAGAGAGGTTTGTGATGACCTGTTTAACTCTGATATCTAAAGAGCTTTCAGAGAGATTATTATTTATAACTGAATCATGATTAACATCTCTCTCTCTCTCTCTCTCTCTCTCTCTCTCTCTCTCTCTCTCTCTCTCTCTCTCTCTCTCTCTCTCTCTCTCTCTCTCTCTCTCTCTCTGCTTGTGTCTCTGTGTCTCTCTACCAGGTGTGAGCTCCATGGAGACGATGTTAGCTCACCTCTTCTCTCAGCTCTTTGTCATCAGCGTTCAGATCATCCTGCTGCTCCTCTTCATACTGCTCGTCTTCAAGGTTCGACTCTCCGACACAGTCAATAAAACAGACAGCTACTCTAACAAACAACATGCAGCACAGACACTGTAAAAAAAAACACACACACACACACAAACACACTTTAGATAAGCAGCAAAAATAAGATCCGCAGGGGCGTTCGTAGCTGCAGGACAATATCGGAGAAGTAATAAAACAACCAAATGATCAATAAAAATAAATAAAGGCCTAAAGAATTGTTTTACTATACAAATAAAGCTGACTGTGTTTTCACATCAAGGTATCATGAACACACAGGAGCACACATCTTCATTGCAATGCCAATACTTGTCAGAAAAACAGACCACAGGGTCAATACTGTTTATTGAGACCACAACATTGTCAATTTATGTTTAAATGAGGCTGAAGTCTTATATTCTCTGCACTATTTCACCACCAAATCCACTGTATAGAATTAAAGGGCTCTTTCAAAGCCTCTACAAGGTCGCTAATTAATTATAATTATTGATTAATCTTTATACTATGCTCTCTATTAATCTTTTAGTCTATAAAATATTTAAAAAATAGTGAAAAACTTGCATTTACAGTTTCTTGGAGGCCACAGTGATGTCTTCAATTTGCTTGTTTTGACTGACTAACAACATACAGCAAAAGGTTTCTATGATACATCATGAGCTAATATGACAAAGAAAAACCACATCGCATGGGAAAAACTGGAACCAAGCTCGACTAATTGCATGATCGTTACAGCTCTGCCTAACACGATCTGGTTTGCAGAGAGTTTGACGTGCAGGGAGCAGCTCTGAAGGTTAATGCTTCACGAAACTAGCAGGCCTATTACCCTGGTCATTTGCATTTTTACTGCATCATCAACTATCTGACTCTACCTGCATGTAAAGATCCAGTTTGGGAACCATAATTATGTTGATAATAATTCACCTTGATCCTCCAAAATATGATGTTTGTTGTTTTTTGTTTAAACTTGTGAGGAAATATGGTGTGTGTGTGTGTGTGTGTGTGTGTGTGTGTGTGTGTGTGTGTGTGTGTGTGTGTGTCTGGCATGCTCTAAAGGTCAGCAGGGTCGTGTTTACTGTGAGAACATTGATCCATTGTGAACATGGTGATTCTGTTCCCCATTGATTTTCAATACATATGTATGAAATCAATACAAGGTGAAGGCACTTAGGCAAAATAGGATAGATATCATTTGTGTGTGTGTGTGTGTGTGTTTGTATCTGTGTGTCAGGTCCATGCAGACATGTGCTTTTATGGGTGTGTGCTCGTCTCTGACTTACAGTGTGTGTGTGTGTGTGTGTGTGCGTGTGTGCGTGAAGACGTGCATGGGCGTGTTAATTAAGGTGCTGAAGTCCAAAGAGACCACCACTCCATAAATCACTCCCTGCGTTTTCCGTATCCAGGGATCACTCTGGGATCGCCACGACAACAGCCCTTGATTGCTGTGGCAACCGAGTGGTCATGTGGCCTCTCGGTGCAGGTCTATTTTTGCACGTTGTCAGGGGAGACGGATAGTGTCTTAACACACTGAGGACAAGTGCACCGACACAGACTCACACACACACACACACACACACACACACACACACACACACACACACACACACACACACACACACACACACACACACACACACACACACACACACACACACACACACACACACACAGCAGGAGCAAGTCTTCCACATGCCTGCAGATTTGAGTGAAGTTATCACCTGAATCTACTGAGCTGAGACGTGCAGACTTTGCTCTCAGTTTTTTATTATTAAATTGTTCCACACCTCTGCTTTGTTTGCAGTCACGTCTGTCTGCATAATTTACAACCAAACTTAATCAGCATCCACGTTTCTTTTCCCCTCTTGCTTTATTTTGGCTACAGATCAGTGCAGAGTACTGGCCCTCATTTCCCGATAACGATCCATCGTAGAAGTTAAGAGCGCTTCCTAAGGGCGTTTCTACAAACATTCTTAAATTTCTACACACGTTTCCCAAAGCAGCACTCAAAGGATAGGATCACAGTTTTTTATTCCTCCTACTTAAACTGGCCGTAAAAAAGATCCCTTTCCAAGTGTTCTCAGGATGTAAGTGATTGGGGACAAAATGCACAGTCCTCGTTTTGTTTAGAGATCTACTTAAAAGTTTATCTAATACTAATTTGATGCCTCAACAGTCTGAGTTAAGGTTAAATCAAGTGGATATCTTTTCTGTTTCTCTTCCCCCTGTTGAGCTGCAGTGGAAGAATTATAGTAAAAACAGAGAATTTGGCACTAAAAAGAACTTTTAAGTATATTTTTTAGCACAGAAGGAGGATAGTGGATTTTGTCCCCCATCACTTTCATTCAAAGCACTTTAAGAATTGATTTCTTAAATGGACAATATGAACAAGGAGGATGATTATAGCAACAGAAACCTGTTTCAGTGCTCATACAGTATAGGGATCCGAATATTGTTTCAAGACAGACATAAAAAATGTGTGAACCTGTCTAGTGCTCTAGTGCAAGTGCTTCTTAGTGCTTCAAGAGCTTTTATCGCTTGCTGTCTGTGGTGATGAAGATGATGCTGAAAGTCATTTTGCATATTTAACTGTTTGTAAGCTGTGCTGTATAATGAAAATACACACAACATTAAGCATAAACACTGTAAACTACACAAATATGTGTTATACTTGAAATTCTGTTTCAGTATGAAAACAAAGCTGAGTGTGTCGTAAATAGTCTGCAGCCTTTATAATACATGGTAATTAACTCAAATGAAGCTGTGTCTGTGTAAGTCTTGTGACTATGGGTCATTCTGTCATAATTTCAGTCATCAGACCTACTGAATGTAAACGTGAGGACATAGACACTATAAAGAATAAGAAAAACTAGAATTTTAGCCAGAAGAGATGAATATATAATGACTTAAAAATGCACAAAAACAATGGAAAGTTGTAGTTTTTGGTGTTGCTCATTGCCTCCTACAAGTGGGAGTGTGTGAAAGTTCATTAACTCTCACATACTGTTCTGACTCTCTACACCAATACATAAATTCATAAATTACCTATTAATACATTTTTGATTCATCTTGTGGGAAAAAGACATTCTCAATCACTATTTTATGATCCAGGAGAACATTTGATAGAATATGATTAATACAATGATACGTTTTAATGCTGATTTTTGAATTTGTTTAATAAACACAGGTCAGACTTGTACATTTGCATGTATAAAATGTGCACCAGTTGCACAAAAATGAAAGAAATATGCATTTTATTTCCATTTTTGTATACTGTGAGTCACATTAGGAAAAGTCTGGCTAAAAGAAATGTGTTGTTTTTACAGCTCACACATGACTCTGAACAGTATGTAAGGGTTAAGAGTCACTTGAGACCGTTTTGCATTAATAACCTAAAGCACCCTTTTGTGCATATAGAAATAATGAGTATGACACTGCAATTGCCATTCTGGTCTGACTTTGACTCTCCTTATGTCTGTCTTTTTGTTTTTCAACATTTTATCTGCCACTTTTAGGTTCAGTGCGGCTTTGTGCATGAAAAAAAAAAATTATGAGCCTGTTATCTTTTCTCAGCCCTGCGCATCCATCTCTTTGTCTGCAGGTGCCTAATGAAGGCTCCTTAACGCTGGTCATCATTCTGATCGTGCTGCAGGGCGTCACCGGCATCTCGTTCGGCCTGGTCATTTCAGCTGCTCTTGATGACGAGCAGAGCGCCAATCAGGCTTCCCTGGGCATCTTCTACCCCAACCTCATCCTCAGTGGTAGGCTTGTGTTGTGTGTGTGTTTGAACAATATAATGTCCTCTCTTCGGTTAAAGCAGCCTGTTTTCTCTTAAAGTAATAAAAACAATCCATGTGAGTGTAAACTGATTTTTGGACCATTATTTAACCAGGAAGGCTGTTTGGGCTTTAGGAGAACTTGTGGGCAGAGTTTCTTGAATTTAATTTTAACAAGACACTAAACCTCAAATTATATCTTTTTATACACTATAAAAAATAGAGGCACACTTTGTCCTGCTCAGGTTAAAAGGCACCATATGAGTGCAGCCCGTTAACCATTTTAACGACGCTGCGACATGCCTTTTATGCACGGTTTCACACCACAACTCAGGACATTGAAAGGTCATCCGTTCATGTAGCCCTGCCACAGCCACAGGTAGAAACTTAATTATTGCCAGCAGAAACCACAAACATGTCACCGCTGTAGCTCGAGATAAATGTCTTTGCTGTGGGTTCGATGCGTCACCGCTGCCGGTAGCAAGGTCGCTTCTTTCTGTTCGAAATACCACTTTGGTTTCTCCAGCACTCCTCCCACCATGATGGAGTGATTGTACTCTCATTCACAGTCGCTGCAGCATCGATCATGTTGTTGAGAAAACACTGTCACTACAAGGTCCATGTGGTAGCAGTTGTGGAGCTTTCAATCATATCTCCTGATCTTCTGTGAATGTACTTTAACCAATTGTTATGGAATTGTTGCAATTTAAAGGATATGGCTGGTTTCTATATTTTTCTTATTGTTAACAAATCTCATGTTTGGAGCCAAAAAAACAATGAATTGATCTACTTACAAGTATTGTATGTGTATCAAAAGCCTGATCTGTCATAACCCTCCCAGCTATAGACTTCCATTGTTGCCCAAAAACTATTAAATGAACCACACTGTTGCTATGGGTGACATATTTCTTCATCACAAAGACTTTTTGGCATGTTTGTTTGTTTAGAAACGGCTCCAAAGACAAATAACAGCGATCATGTTTTCAGTCCCCAGAGAGTAGTTCTGTGTAAGGCAGACACTACTGAACATGTGTGGGAACGTGATTTTCTTTACAGTCTTTTACTAGCTTGTCGTGCTACCTATCACAACCTCTTGACTTTGTACTAAAGTTGCTTGAGAAATTTACAGTGTAGTACATCTGCCGTCATGGAACAACTCTCCAGAGACTGAAAACGTGACTGTTGTTATAAGTATTTGGAGCCGTTTCTGAACGAACTGCAGTAACTATTGCCTTTAGGCTGAAGGAACATGTCACCCAGTGCAGCAGTGTGGCTCACTGATGTGTTTTTAATAGTTTTTGGACAACAGAGATCTACGACACAGAGGAAGATATATCAGGATAACAATTTGTTGGCTCTGCACATAAGAAAAACACAGAAAAAGCCTTATCCTTTAATAACTTATCATCCAAAAGCCGGTGTTGAACTATCACCATGAGATCCCTTTAGTAGCTGGTCTGGACTTTAAGATGATATGATCTTCACCTTTGAATCTTTGAATATTAAAGTCATCATGGACCTGAAGTCCTTGAAGTCTACGGACAAAAAGGGAAATCTGAACATTTGCAATCCATGACAACTAGGCAAACTAAGTTTGCTGATAAAGACCATTTAAGACCATGTCTTTTCTTTATTTCACCCCTATAATGTATTACTTCTGGTTTAATAGAAATCCAAATTTAAAAAAAAAACAACCTTTTGTCACAACAAGGAAAAAGCAGGAGAAACCAGAGCTTGTTTAAATGCTTTATGGGGGCTCATTATCAGGATAGAATAACCAGATACAAACTGAATCTTAACAGAAGGTGTAAATGACATCTTACACAACATCCTATCTATTCTGTACTGTAGGTATCATCTGGCCGGTGGAGTGTATCCCCTATCCTCTCCGCTACATCAGCCTGGCACTTCCTCAGACGTACGCCTCCGAAGCTCTCCGCTGTATCATGTACAGAGGTAATGTATACGTGTTACACTACTCTCATTTGTTTTACAGTAGGAGCTACCATAGCTTATCTAATGTGTAGTTAGTGTGTGTTATGGTCACATCTACGGACACACGAGTGCATGCATGTACACGTAATGCACCACATAGCCAGTCGTCTGAATCATTAATCAGCTTTGGATCCTGTGCAACTCTGCTTCCTGGAATGTAAGGTATAGTTGTTTCGCTCTTGTCTCTCAATCTTTCTCTTTCTCTTGATCCCGTTGCCTTTGAAAAATAAGACCTGGCGACAGCCCGAGCTCCATTCATGTTACATGATACAAGCCAAGCACAGGAAGTCAGAGGAGCTATTTCCTGCTGAAAACCTTATCGTAGAGATGAAGTGGAAGACGAGACACAGGCTGAAGTTGGCAGTGTCAGAATTCAATTTGGGGTTGGGGGGGTGAACTGAAACTTTTTTTTGAACATTGCAATGTATCCTGCCAAATTCTCTGGTTGAATTAACCCACACCATGTTGGTTTCTATGGATACGATTTTAATGAACACAATCTTATACAGTACATGAATAAAGGAAAACAAGGTCTGTTTATTAGCTATTCTGAGCTCTTTTTATCTATATAGGGAGCTGGTCCCCCTTCACAGAAGCCACCATGTTGCTCTGGCATGTTTCTACAATAGCCCAGAGTGGACAAACAAAACACTGGCTTTCACATTTTGAGCGTTTTTTGTGTTTTTCCTACCCAGATAGCAAAATTGTTGTAGCCAAGATTCAGCCCACACCTACTACTTTGGGCACTTTAATCCGGTCCACATACCACATGGAATGATGGCACTTGGGTGGTCCACTCCTGTTCCTCAGATCTGGACCACAAGCAAGCCATAGCAATGTTGTATGTAAACCTAGAAAAAACAGATAAACCAGAATAGGCCCACATCGTGAATATTTATACCCAAGAGCACCACATCTTTATCAAAAAAGGCCACATCCATTCTGTCCGAGCCGGAAGAAGGCCAGCAGTGCCACATCAATGCCTGAAGTGGCCTGCTGACATATGCTATCTGGGTAGGTTCTTCCTACCACACTTGGAAGGGGAGGGCAAGGGGAGGTGTGTTCAGTCTGCAACATCACTACTAGATGCCACTAAATCCGACACACTGCACCTTTAAAATTCATGTTTGACTTTGCAAACAGTAGTTGAATCTCACCAAATACTCCTTGCAGTGGCTATTCTGGACTATCACTCAAATGGTGTGTTGGTGAGATTTAGAGGTGCAACAATTAATTGATTAAACAATAAGTTCACAGGAAATTAATCAGCAATTATTTTGGTAATGAATTAATCTTTCAAGTCATTCTTTAAGCAAATAATGGCAAACATATGTTGGTCCCAGCTTCTCAAATGCAAAGACTTCCTGCTATTTTGAGTTTGTATATAACTGTAAATTGAGTACAATTGGGTTTTGGGCTGTTTGTGGAAAGTTACAACAGGTATTTTTCACTATTATCTGATATTTTATAGCAAATTATCAACTAATTAAGACGATAATTGGCAGATGAATCGATAATGAAGATTGTGTGCTATGGACTCTATCTAAATAATGGATGTAAACATAAATCTGTCCGACAGGTTGGGGTCTGTCTCGGTTGATGGTGTGGCGTGGCTTCGCGGTCACTCTGGGCTGGAACACTTTCTTCCTCATCCTAGCCACGGTCATCTTAAAGCTGAGGACGTGACAGCCTCGCCTCAGACACCCGGCCTTCAGTCGAGGGGTCGAGCCATCAGGTGAAGCCCAGGAGCCAAACACTGACCTGGGGACTCCTATCTGTGGGTGCACCGGGGCAGCAGAGAGCAGGAGGAGAATAGACTGATTCACAAGTCTCACTCCTCCTCCAGATGATCTCTCTCTCTCTCACACACACACACACAGACACACACAGACACACTCCTGAAGCTCCCAGCCAGCTGCCTGATCCTGCAACAGTTGCGTTGGCCTGTTCAAGCGCAGGGTTAATTTCAAAATGCTGCACATAGAAGTACACAAGATAGAATATACACAAGCACAATATGAGAATATTTGCTAAACTATGTGTTTCACTTCTATCTGCAGCTTGTTGAAACTCTTTACCCCCCCAGAATGGACCTTTCAGCAACTCAGGGTCGCCTTTTTATTTCTGTTTGCCCTTAGTCTTAATGCTAATATAGAGAGATTTCTGTGATACACTATATTTCAAAGTAGTTGAGGCCTAAGAAGTCCATTTTGGGGAAAAAAGAGAAAAATATGGTGGTGAATATACTGTAAGACATCGGTTTTGTCTGTGCAGTATTTTATTGTGTACCTTATATTTGCATTATAGATGAAATGTATCTTAAGTGAGAGGATTGTTGCTTGTTGCAGTATATCATGGGAACCCAAAGCAGAATTTTTAGGTGCTGATCGCTTGACTCTGTCCAGGAAATTATCACCCATTCTGGTTTCCCACAGCAACCGTGTCTTCTCTAGTTCAGCTTGCTCTGTTCAGTTTAGTTTTCCTGTCTGGTGAGTAACAGGAAGTGGTATCTGTGTCCCGGCTCGGTGCGTTACCAGGTGCTTGCAAACCGCCGTTTAGAAATGCGTCGTCATCAGTTCAGCTGTTGTTTTCAGTCTCTGTAACTTGTGTTTTGTGCCTGCATCTCCTATGGGAGAAAAAACTGGGGGTTTCATGTTGGTGATAGGAAAGTTTTCGTTCTGTATCATTTTTTTTTTTTTTTAATACTCTCCACTTTGCTGGACAGAGTGGAGGCCGTTGGGTAGATTATTTTCACAGGTCAGACTCTTCAAGCCGTCCTGCATCCATATGAAATATATTTTTACTCAACAAGCTGTTCATACTTTATATTTTGTTTATTCATCTTTCACCAACAATAACAGATTTTTTTTTTTAAAGCACAGAGGAATTATGCTGTTTTGGACTCAATATGTCTTGGAGATGTGCCTTTGGGATGTTGTGGTGTCACTGTGGGAAAAGGGAAGAAAAATCCAATCAAAATCCAAAAATGAGGAAGATATCTTTTTTTAAACTGCAACCCAGCTGTTTGGGTAAGCTAGACTTTTTATTAAGACTTAAATTGTGGGGTATTTTTCCAATTTGAAGTGCAAACAAAATATGTACATGTAAAAATAACAGATAATGAGATCGGAGTGGCTACTTGCTAAGAAAATGTAACCTGTCACTATAAAAGATAACTGCAGTCTGATTTGAACACGTTATCGTCACTCTACTCTATGAAGACCGGACATATTGATCTCTAAACCAGCAAACTCTTTGATTTGCACATTGCTTGTAAAGCAATGGTTTGACATTTTGGAGAAAAAGGATCATTAGATGAGAGGATGGATACCACTTTTATCAGAAGCATGCTAAATATGAAGCTTAGGTTAGCATAAAGACTGGAAACAGTGGAAACAGCTAACCTGGTCCTGTCAAACGGTAACACAATCCACCCCACAGCGCCTCTGAAGCTCACTATTGATTAGTGAGTATTGATTTCCTGGAGTTTGTTAGGTAATGAGCAGAGAGTCCAGCATATGACCACCTGTTACTTGTTTTTGTGCAGATTAAACAAACTAGATATAACCTTGTTAATTGTCGGCAGTACCTTCATATTTAACTGACAAACATGAGAGTGGTATCCATCTAACACGCAGCAAGAAAGCACGTAAATGTGGTCCAAATTAAGTCCAGATTCACATGTTGTACCAATGTAATAAAAAATGTTTACATTCATCTAGAGGCATGCTTAATAAATCTGAACTTTTTTTTTATTGGCAGATATTTTACCCAGTTGGACTGTAAAACTAGACACATATACCAGCATGTGTTGTGTTTAGATGTGTTTGTGAATGTTCCTTCTGCCTCGTAGCTATATGATGCTACACGTTGCAGTGCCGGTAATGCCAGTAATACTCATGTAATGAAGAACTTGTGTTTCCATTAACAAGATTTATAATGAATCAAAATGACCTTTGGTTTTGCGCTGGATTACGTCATGGTCCAATGGTGTACAAGTATATACAGTATGATGTGTATAGTGTTAGGTGTTGAATATTTGGGAGACAGTTCCCCGCACTGTAAATCTGCTGTTGCTGTTATTGCTCTGCAATACATTCATCAGTGTTCCTATCGCACATTGTTAAGGGATGTAGTTTTCTTGTATGATAGAAACAGAGGAGCGATAGCCTCTCGCTAATAGAAGCAGCTTTCTATCACGATCACATGACACCGAGATGCTTCTAACTGGAGGATATATTCTGTAGCTCTGTTCACATTATTTCCATGACAGGAAGTTGAGGATAATTCTCACATACTGGTGGGATTACCTCATTACCTCATCGCCTCCCAACACACTGACTTTAATATAGATTTACAAAATGAGTTGAAAATGGAGGACAATCTCTGGTAAAATTGGTGTCACTGAGGTGAAAGTATGGACAGTTTCTGGAATATTTGGGATATTATCACCAAAAACTGTGTATGACTGTCACGTGATATAGTGTATTTTAGAGGAATTACCTTATGTTCACTCGTAACATTCAAATACTCTTACTCCAGTCTGTAAATCTACCCATAAAACCAACTAACCATTATATAAAAATAAGAAATAAAACTTCTCATGCATAATACATTTGACAGTAATTACATGGACTGCAATTATCTCACTGAAGACACTATTCAGGGGCTGGTTTTATATCACCATGTTGCTGCTGTGAGTTAACCTTTGAAATGACGAAATACCTTAAAAATTCAAACCTATTTTCTCAATCAGTTTCCTGATGTGAGCGACGGGATCACACATGAACACACTATTTTCTGCCAACAGTCAATCAGATTATTCCACATGGGAGATTTATGTCAGGTATTTCCGTCTATCAATCAGACTATTAGTTACTCTTGAATGAATCTGAATCAGATGACATTTGAGGGGGTTGTTTGTTCATATTTTCTGCCCACTTATCTCAAATCTGATCAAACTACACCCAGTTCTGATGAAGACTTTCCAAGTTCATGAGTGTTAAACTCTAAATAAATAAATAATAATAGCTTAACACATGTTATCTGAACTTTAACTTTGATTGTTGCTTCTTTACTTACAAGTTTAGAGAAATACCAGATTTTAGTGGCTTTTAAGGTGAATACATTCATTCATATTTTACTTTAATTAAGTTGATTATAAAATCCTGCTAACTGTAAGTATCCAGCTCTGATTCTGAGTCCTGTCTTCATCTGGTTAATATGGGGTTATTGCAGTTCATGTAAACATATGAAAGTTTGTGTAACCAGGATGAATAACGTCCGCTCTCCTCTAAACTCCAGTCGACTACCTCCGCTGTCTCTCCCTCAAAGGGCATGTGAAGCATTTACACTCCTGTGTTGTGACATGTATGCACTGTGACGGCAGACATGCCTCGATGAAGTTCTGTTCATGTATTTTGAAACAATAAACCTCGATGAAAAAAAAAAAATCCTCTCTTTGTCCCGTGCTTCTTGCCGTTGTAGAGCGCTGCCAGATTTTACTCAACACCAAAGTACAATTCCTGTGGTTACAAAAACACCCAGAGGCCGTGGACGACAGATTTATTTAATGACATCATGCTCGCTTGCATCACTGTGTTGTTTGCTGCCATGGTGATGAAGGTGACCGTGTTGCCTTTGGTAGAGTTTAGATCCTCACCTGACCGACTGTTTGAATTTTGTTTGTGTGTATGTGTGTGTGTGGATTGTGGGTGTGCCTTGGTATGTGTGTTTTTTTCATATTCACAGGGTTAATGGGTCTGTGCATGCTTATGTTTCCTGTGATGTGTGTTCACTATCTCAGCGTATATGTGTGTGTGAGTTAACTGTTAAAGTGCAGCTTTTTGTGTTTCTCCTATTGCAGACAAAGGCAGAAATGTGTCCTCATATAATCTAAATTTAAAAGCAATCATTTAGCGTTACAGCCACATAATATTTCAGTGAAAAACACAAGAAACAGTTTTAAAGATCAAATAGTGATTAACTAAGTAAAACTTAATTTACTGACAGCTGAAGTGCTTGAAGTGAAAGCAAAATGTTTAAAGGTCAAATATAAATAGCCCACCGTTTTTTCCATTATCCATCAATCTAGTACACTTAAATCATTTTTTTTAAACAGGTCATGAATCTAGAGTTTGATTTGTTGAAAATAGTAAAATATTTGGGGCTACTTTCAGCAGATTAATACACATTTGGTGCTCTGATTATTTCTGCCAGAAGACTAACAACACAACTACTGTGTGTGTGTGTGTGTGTGTGTGTGTGTGTGTGTTCTTTGTAATAAATTGGCATGTCACTCAGTGTACTGCGTTCCCACACATACACAGGGATGTCTGACTTACCAGAACGACTCTCCGGAGACTGAAAATGTGATCGTCGTTAGTCTTTGGAGCCGTTTCTAAACAAACTAACGTGCTCCAAACTCTTTGTGCAACAGCGTGGCTCAATGACATGTTTTAATAGTTTTTGGACAACTCATGCACAGTTGAATACGATATTATTTGTCTTTTAACAGGATTTATTGTCAATAAGAAAAATATATGAAATCATTGCACTTTAAGGATAAAATATTACCTACATATCTGTGTGTGAATGGTTGAATGTCTATATGTTTGAGAATTTGTATAAGCCTAATGTGGTGTGTTCATGTAAGAAAATGCATTTTGTACATGTCTTTGTGTGTGTCTGTGTGTGTGTGTCTGTGTGTTCCTGTCTCAGATGACTTCTCTTCTTAAAACCCCTGTGGAGGGCGATGCTCGAAGAGATCACACGTGGCTGCCAGCGAGTTTCCATCAGATACCTGAACCCCCTGAAGACTCCATGTGAGTTTCCACCTTCTCATCTCCCCTCTATTAAACCCACTATTAGCATTGCTAGTGTGGTTATGTTTCCTGGAGTCACCTGACCCCAAAAACACATGTACGTCAAGAGCAACAACTTATTTCCTCCACAAGCAGTCCCCGTGTGTATCTGTTTCAAATGTACATATGCATACATAAGCTTGTGTGTCGGCAGTTATGGTTGCGAAAATCCCCCGGAGCTATGATCTTTTGTGTGTGAAACTGTTGATCATCATCTGTGTGAGTCTAACATTTCAACAAGGCCATAGCACACCTCGTAATGTGACCACTGGAAAATAGATAACGGCCTTAGTGACAGGCTGCTATTAAAATAGTCCTTAGTTCAGCGTGAAATGAGTGTCTGGTTGTCTGTCTGCAGCCAATTACAGTGGTTGGTAAGCTTAGTGACGACACCATACCTAATTACAGTCAATGACTCTGTAATTACATGCAATGACACCCAAAGTCTCAAAGGACCATATTGTATATTCCTCCTATAATAATACAAGTAACATGAGACAGTATGGACAGAATGTGCAAAGTGCTCCATTGAGTTGTAATGGTTGATGATGATTAATCAAACATGGAAGGACTGATGAAACTCATCCAGATGTTGCAATGTTTCTTAAAACTTTAATTAAAAAAGAATTCCAGTAACCTTTAGAGTTAAACACAATTTACGGCTGTCTGCATCTGGTTTACATTTCCCTTAGTCATTTTGCAACACGTCATATACGGTAATTATATTCACAAATGTTTCCGTTCATTTCTCTCTCTTTTTTTCAGAAAAACATGGAAATTCATCTCGAAACTACACCTTGTAATTAACCCAAGCTTCAAATTAACTGCAGTCCAAGCTACTGTCAGAGAGATACACTAAATGAGAAGACAGGGTATCACATAGTGCATATGTGGCAGTAAATGTTATGATGTAATCGAGGGGGGGATGATTTCATCTCCTCATCTCCGCAACTGGGACATGATCAACAAACCCTGACCAAATGAACCAAATAAAGCTAGACGAATGCTCCACATTTACTGGATGGATTACATCAAAGTTTCGAGGTTGTTTTGAGCACCACATTACACATTTCTGCTGAAGGAGGAAATGTAAATGGAGAAATGGAGCAGACCAATCGAGATTACCCTAACCACAAACATTTAAAAGAAAGGAGGAGTTTAATGATTGATTGTAATGTATTTTATTATACAGTGTGCATGAGTTTAAATGGGTTGAAGGGTTATTTAAAGTCTGGGGATCTAGCCTCTGTCCTCCATATTTTTAAGCCAATATAAGTCTAAATGGACATATTATCAAGTAACCTCTGTCTTAACCCTCACATACTGTTCATACTTGAGCTGTCACAGTATATCCTCACCTAATCAGTATCTATAGCAAACCACAAAGAACCACAAATCATTCATAAAGACCTCATCAGTCACAGATAAACATGATTTATCCTTAATGACACTTTCAGAGAGGAGAGAGAGTTTATTCTTTAGTTTTTTATCATAAAACTATAAACTATAAAAGACACTATACTATGGTCCAATGTTACATAAAACATGAGAACTATTTCAAATATATTTCCTTTTTGTATTCTGGGTCACATTAGGGGAAGACATAAAATTTCAGGTTAAAAGAAAAAATATTTTTACAGTTCTCAGATGTAAAAATGGGTTCAATTTGACCCTGAACCGTATGTAAGGGTTAAGAGAGATGTTAGGTTAGTAAAATTGAAAGGTTTCCAAGAATATTTAACTTTACATTCACCTCTGTACTGACATTACAGCTCAGGACATTCATTCCTCTCAGGCTGGATAGTCAGCAGCACTGGTGGTCACATACAGAATACATTTTCTGTGCATCATAGGCTATCCCAGGATTTTACCAGCACCATGTCCAATTCCAGAGCTTTTTCTCTTAACTCCTGGCTACAGCCGATACCACTATATCTGCTTTGTGATGGTTCTCAGCTGCAGTCTGTAATAGCTTACCCGCCTTTTTCAATTTGTCACTACATCATACCGAGACAGCTCCCTAAAGGAGTAGTCGGTGGACGGTGTTTGATCTCCCGGTGACCAGCAGAATGCCAGTTCTAAAATGTCATCATTACGAGGGTCCTTCAGCAGCTCTTGTTTAGATAGAGGACACATGAACAGCTGATGGTTTTTATATGTTTGAATTACCTTCAGAAAACAGAGTAATTCAATCAAGTGAAGTGCAGTGCACAGTTTGTGAGTCATGAATTGAAGCACTGCAGCCACCAGCTTGCAGGGAAGTTTCACCATATTGACACAAATGATGCAAGCATAACAAGTTATCATGCTAACTGTGCATACAGGATGAAACAGTAAGTAGGTCAAAGGAAGAACTGTGCACAAAGTGGAACTCTGGTCAAAACCTCATCCACAAAAAAGAAAGAAACCTCAATAGCATCTCAAATTTTTTCTTAAGCATAATAGTAATGCAAGGTCAACAAGTGGACATGCAAATTGTTAGCACGCCTTTTGCAAATGTCTCTATTATTGTAGCTTATGTTCATCACAACTTTCCATTTGTGCAACATACCTGCAACAGGAATACGACTACAACCATGCTCACTATCTCAGATAAATGCTTAAATCAAAGTGATCATAGACAACGCTAAAATGCTGATGTTTAGAAAGTATAATGTTTACTATAATATTATATTATAGCGTGTGAGCATGCTGACAGTTGCTAACTAATCACAAAGAACAGCTGAGAAGTATATGTGACAAGTTGTAATTTTGATCTGAGTACAGCGCTAGAGGAAATGAATCATATAAATGAATCATCAAAAGCATCAAAAGCTTCAACAAAGTTCGTGATCATCTATTCAGTTGTTGAGACATTTCACTCATAATGACTCTAGAAGTAAAAGTCTGAAAGGTCATTCAGGTACATTGTTTAGGAATAGGGCTGGGTATCGGTACTCAATACCTTTGTAGTATCGAAACGTGTTCCGTCAAATGATACTTGCAATCAACCAGAGCTAGAAAATATGACTACTTGTATGGACTTGCTGACAGCCAATCAACGCAAGCATTTTTCAATTTAATACGACATGTAATTGGCCCACTTCCACAACAGCTACAACCTGTCTATGGTGGCGATGTCGCAATTTAATGCTTCTATTCACATGATGGGTATCGAATTAATTACTTAGTTGGTATATCGGTATCACTTTAAGGGTACTGGGATTGGTACTGGTATCCCGCCCTATCTAGGAACCAAATTTAGTGCCAGTCTATAAAGAAGATGGTAGTGGTGGCTACTTCAGGAATATTAATGCAGTCACCAAGTATCAGTGAGATCTGTTGTATCGGGGAACATCGATATGTGTACATGTTGCCATCTGTGGAGCCAAATGAATCAAGCACAGATGTTCAGTTCATAAATGCCTCCATATAATCCACACCTGCTCCACAACTTTTATACAGTTGAAATTAACGCATTGTATATAAAGTTTTATGTATTCGAATTTTGCAAAAATCACAGTTTAAACGGCGTTAATCAAGAGTTTTGGGTGTGGTCAGTCTTATCTTGGTCAGCTAACGTGGGAAAAAGAACATCTTGGCTTGGCTTTTATGCCTTTTGTCTTGGCAGGTTTATCTTCTCAAACATCTAATAACCAGTTAATAACCCGCGTGCACTCATAGTTGCCAAGTGTGAGTGGGCCACACTGATTCATTTATGTCCTATGAGGCATCCAGGCAGGTGGTGGTATTTTCAAATATTATCAGAAGACACGTCATCTCTACTCACAATCAAGAAATGCCGTTGCCAAGTGAAGAGTTTCCTTAGTGTTTTGCGTTTACTACAAAACAACATCTGGAGTGAATTATAGCACATATTGCAACATATGTACAGATCACATTATACAGAACATTATACTACTTCACTCTCAAACCGAAATGTCGCCGTATAGTTATAATAATCAGTCTGTCAGTAGGGAAATGGTTAAATGCAGCAATGTTGAGCAGTGCCAGTACATCCATTCACAATATGAGCAGTTGGCTTCAGTATGTTAATTAAATACAGAATGTAGCGCACACACACACACACACACACACACAGACACACACACACACACACACACACACACACACACACACAGACACACACACAGAGCCATGTTTCCATCACTGCAGAGGACATTACATTGACTTACATTCATTTCCTAATCTTAACCATAACCACCACTTCCCTAACTCTTGGATTGTAAAAAAATAATGGACGTAGCCACCGTGACATCACCCATTGATTTATAGACTCCTGTTTTGAAACCTCAAATTTTGCATCGTTTACATTTTGACTGCCATCTTGGATTTTTGGAGCCAGAAATGACCAAATTTGGAGCTGAGCCTAAAGCTAGCTCTTAGCTTAGTTAGCACGGTACATGGAACATGGTGCATTTAAAGTCTGTGGACAACTGTATGCAGTGGAAAACTGAATATCAGACTACTTCAGGGGCCCTTTTAGTTCCACCAAATGCTGAGAAGACTTTTTTAGGTGACCAGAATGTTCTGATTAACTTTGATGAACTAAAAACAAACTGAAATAGCTGTTGGGGGTTGGATTACTTATTTTGATGTAACAACGTTTAAGTACTCAGTTGTTTAGTTACGTTTTCAAAAAGATAATCCATTATCATTTTTTAACCAAATATTCCTGTAGCCTACCTTTTTGCCACAAGAAAAGAAAATCCTCCATAAATTTGCACCGTTACTATTTCTTTTGGCAGGCAGGCAGGCACCTGGCTACGTGCTATGGTTATATCACTACGCGTGTGTACGACAGCTCGGTGAGCAAGATGGGATCGCGTTCACTTTGTGGAAGCAAATAAGGCCAAGACCATTATAATAACTGTGTTAGATGTGGCGGGTAACAAGAACCTGTTGCCCTGTTGTAAGTGATGTAAGTATTTGTTTTAAAAGCTTATGTGTAGTTTTATAACTTGATAAGCCTAGACACTTTTGTACAATAAAAAGCTGTAAATGAGACATTGTGTCTGCCATTCCTGCCATAAATGTAAAGATTTACAGATTATGGGCCAGACTTGGCTGATGATGATGGCTGGTGATGATGGTAGAGTCATTATATTTAATCTTTTCGTCTGGACAAAGGGGTTTTCATTTAAAGAGTTTCTTTTCTCAGAAGGTAATGCTGTAATGTAACAAGTTACTTTTTAATGGCAATAATTTTGTAATGTTCCCCAACACTGATCTCCAGCTATGCCTATCGTCTGTTCTGTGAATCCGGGGTTATGTTACCCACCCAACATTGTTGCTGTGGTCGCGACATGCCTGTGACGGCACCCACCTGTCAGTCAAAGCAGTCACACCCTTAATTAACTTTAAGCCTTAAACATTCATCCCTAGAACAGTTGTCATGAGCAAGAAATTAGCTCTAGAGACTAAAACCATCTTTACCATGCTGTAAACATGTTTAATTCTGTTGTAAAGGGACTACAATTGGTTTTGGCACTTAGACATTGGCTTCATTTTTCAGTCCCATAGGTTTCTGCTCGGACTAACCCTAACCTTAACATGACCCTAATCCTTAGCTTTCAACCAAGACGTTAACCTAAAATTAATGATTTATGTTAGACGGACTTGCTTTTTGGGAGGCAAGTAACCAAAACATGACTGTGAAGACAGATTTACATCCCCACAACATGAGTAATACCTGGTACACAAACACACATACACACTCCTGATGTGTGTGGTCTGATTACAACCCTCAGGTACACATGCTTCCTGCCTGCACTTGTGTTTTCACACCTTATGAATTCTTGCTTGAGTGCAAACCCATGTTATTCTGTAACGTTTAGTGCATATTATCTTTCAGTACTGCACTATATGTCGTATATAGGCCTATTAATTATTTTTATTTTATTCTTTTGCAATGACAATAATTCCATATTTCCTTCTTCCTTTCTCATCTAAAAGTAGAAGATAGAAAAACTAGTTTAAGAAGATATAACAACAGTAAAAAGTAAAACCATTTACAATCCCGTACTGTCCTCTTATCTTTATGTTCATTGATTTTAATCTATTCAAGATAAAAAAGTTTTACAGTAAGATAGACGTCAGCCTTATCTTGATGAGACTGCAATAAAATGCTTGTAATGAATGACTATCTTTATTTAAATCATTAGGAAATGTTTCTTCAAACAAAAAGAAACACAAATTTGCTTAATTAATAACATTTAAATGTAAAATATTTAGGATGTTGATGACAAAAGTATCATCATTCTTGAGTCCTGAAACCAGACTGCAAGTGAATCAGGAGTGCCTGAAGAGAGATTTAGGCTGCAGTAGCTGACAGAAAATGTCTGCGATGCTAAGCATCATGTATAATTATTAAAAATATTCTAATCATATCTTAATTCTAAGTTTCAACCAGAGATGTATTTTGCCTCTTGGTCTGTGCTTGTGTTGCTTTTTCTGCATTCTGACTGAACTAAAGAGGAAAAGTTGCTTCAGTCTGGACAAAAAGTACATTTTTAAGTTCCTTAGTTGCATCAGAACTTCATCCCAAAATACTGTTTCATAACTGATTTTCAATGCTCAGTATTAACATGTGTAGGCTGGGTAGGCTGGGGCTTCCTGCTAACAATCTGGTGCAAATTACATTAAGTGAGCGGGTTACTGTATCTGAGAGGATGCAGGTCTGCTACTGAATGTTTTGACAGAGATTGAACTATGACCTCTGGTTTATGAGTGTGTTTATCCACTGGAAAAGCTCCAACTCATTAAAAAAAAGACAGTTTTCAAGTTTTAAATTGCTTGCTATTTTAAAAGAACAGGGATCAAAATAGCTCATATTCTCATTTTTCTTCACCAGCTGAAGTTTTGTTTTGTCAACAAACTCTTTGGTTACAGCCACACAAACAGTTCTGTTTTTGTCCTGACTTACTTGACTTGATAAATTTCCCTAATATGATGTAAGTGCCCTGAATTTCAACAAAAGCATCTGCTCTTGTCCCATGTGATGCAGACAGTGGACAAAGTGTATGGGATTGCGCTAAGGGCAGACTGTTCTCAGTAAGCATTTTATCCTTTGTTGTTGTTGTGCGATAAGACCAAAACATAGCAACAGCTGGGCTGCGTTCAGGGAGTCAGAAGGGCTGCACGGAGAAGTCTTCGCTGGTGTGACAGGATTATGTGATAGAAACATGCTGTGCTCATGCGTTGCCAAATATTAAATAACACTACTGTCCTGTGTTTGAGGGGCTGAGCTGAGTGCTGTTGTCATGCTGCCATGGTGACAGTAACCATGCACAGGATAATGTTTACAGAATGTTTAGCATATCACAAAGCAGGCACATAGGGTGACTAGGCCAGATGAATCAAGTGTGTGTGTTTGTGTGTGTGTGTGTGTGTGTGTGTGTGTGTGTGTGTGGTCGAGGTATTTTTCATGTTGTGGAGACATAAATCTTTTTACACAGTCATATTGTGGGTATTGTGGTGACTCGCTTCCCTTATGGGGACAAAAAGCAAGTCCCCTTAGTGTACATCAATAACTTTTGGGTGAAGACTTGGTTTAATGTTTTTTTGTGTGTGTGTGTGTGTGTGTGTGTGTGTGTCAAGTGTGTGTGTGCTCTGTCGGAGGCTACTTTTGGGGACAAAATGCAGACTTAGAAGCAGTAAATTCGGGATGGTTTGTCCAAAGCTGTGTCCTTAAATGAGGAAAAGACTCTTTTTAGGGGGTTAGGTTAAGGATTAGATTTAAACAAATAGTGTTCATATTTAGAGTTAAAGTAAGTCACCAGGAAATAAATGTAAGATGATGTAATGTCCTCAAAAGTGACCGTGGCCTGATATTTGTGTGCGTGCATGTCTCTGCTGCATTTTTCATCATTTCCTGACGCTTCACATAGAAGTGCAGCCCCATTGGCTTTTGGAAAGAGAAGCACTTGTCAAAACATCCATCAGAAGTGAAGTGAAGTGAACTGGCTGGAGTGCCTTCGCCCCGTGGAATCAAAGGAAGGTGTGTCTGCTGCATCCAACCTTGGAAACGGCCATGAGGGGTGTTGGCGTTGTTACCATAGCGACATAAACATGAGGGTTCAAACACAGATTAAAATGTGTGCAAAGATTATGTAAGGTGTGTGCAGGACTCAGGGATTCTTAAATTTCTTCAGGCAAAGGCTTAAAGTCTGTCAGCGTCTGCAGCTCGTTGAAAAACACTTCTGCTTGCAATGCCCACTACTCACTGCTGGCGTTCAGGGTTTTGCAGCAGGCGTGTATTTTATTAGCAAACGTAAGAGTGTGTTTTACAGTGTCTCAGCAGCATAAAAATAAGTCTGTCTCTGTGCACATATGCAAGTGTGTGTGTGAGAGTTTGTGATTACCATGAGGGAAGTTAAGTTGTAGTTAATCTGTTCTTGGCCTCACCTGATTTTTCCACTCATTCTCACACTGAAGTAGTTGTCTCCCCCTTAGTCCAAATATATATATATATATACACACACACACACACACACTCACAAACTTAAAGTCTTCTGGTATAAATGATCTTGCAAGAATCATATACACACAGCTGGTGGTGTATTGAAAGTGGTGTTGTTTGCTCCACATCTGGGACAGATTCACTCTCCAAGTCTTTGGAGGAGAAAGGTCATTTTATATGAATAATATAAAAGGTCTTTTGTGCCCTCAGCAGTGATTTTTAAAAATAAAATCTGATGTTTCCCCTTTATAGGTTTCGTTTCATATTATTTTTTAAAGCTTTCTATGTTTATTCCCTGTTTTTGCTGTTAAATGTATTGAATACTGTGTTTTTTCTTGCATGGCTTTGTGGGCTCCTGAGCTAATCTTATAATGTGTGCATGTGTCTTTAATTTTTTGTCTGTTGAAACCTGTCACATTTGTGTCTCTTTTGTTTTTTGCTGTTGTGCGTGGCTAACCAAACTAGTTTCCCCTCAGGAAATGAAAGAAATAATCTAATCTGATCCAACTATATTTGGACTCGAAAAACAGCCTTGACACACTGAGCATCACGGAGCAGTTTGGAATATACAGTATGATAGTCTGATAGGGGGTAAATCTTCAAAAAAAATCCCCTGTCCTTGTTTTCCAGCTTGCAGCTTTAGTAGTGACAGTGTGAAAGACAGATAGGAAACATGGGACATGCAACAAATTTCCCCTGCTGGAGTCAAACCAGGGATGTTGCAGTTATTGGGTATGTGCCTTAACCACCAAGCTACCGGGTGTATGTCTAAATTTCTAATAGTAAAATGGATTTAAAAGGCTAATTATATGTGTGTATTTGTGCAGCTCCAGGTTATTGCAAGAACTAGTGAAGAGATTACAATGAAATTTGGCAGATAATAATGCTGCAGGTAAAATAAACCCAAAACAAAACTTGATTTCCATTTTCGTACCAACTTGAATCCAGATGTGTTCAACATAATTGAGTATTTCACATTTTTTAAAATAAAAAACAATAATGATAAGAAAGTCATCCACATCTATCAGCTGATTTTATTCATTATGATGCAAATCTGGATCTTTATGCAGACTGAAAATCTATCATCCAGCATTGTTTTGGTGATGCAGGTATGAGCTCTCAAGTGACTGTCTAGTTTTATTATCTGACGAAATAACAATAACAAAAACAATTTAAAAAGTCACAGCAGCAATCCAGAAAATGATGCCAGATTTCCTCTCTTACATAAACTATAAACTGTAAACTATTGAGTTGCTGAAACATGCTGAAATTCCTGCATCTGTTAGAGTACGGTATGTGCACTATTTCTTGATCAAAATTAAACATTTTGGACATGATAAAGCACAACTGAATAATAATCTCTCCAACATACTTGCACCCACCTACACACACACACACCTGCGTATTCACACGTGCACATACAGGAGGGAAGAAGGCATGCAGCATCTGGAGCTAAAGATAAATACAGACGTGTCAGCAGCACAGGCAGAAAGAGCCCTACATGCATGGTTTCATTCCAGTTGGGTCCACCCCTAAAAGTTTAAGCACTCATGGTATGTAAGTTGTTTTGAATGAAAGCAAGCAGGAAAGGGCATAGTTCAATGTGGTGGCAATGAACTGCTGAAGGTCTTAGTAGTGTTCAAGGTGAACTCATGTGACCGTCTGCTGTACGTCAACTCACAAGACTTTGAGTGGTGAAAAGTAACTCAACATGTTCTCAGTTACTGTAATCTACAGTAAGAAGGATCTGACCTTTTAAAATGAGTAACGTTTTGTGAGACATTTTACCACATTTATCTGACGTGATATTTTGCAGGTTTAGATATTAGATCATATCCAGAATATACAATACATTTATAGCTTTAACACTGTATTATTTAATCAAGAGTGAAGTTCAAATTTGATCACCTCCTGATTGTTAAAGCTTACAGTATAAAATATTTCTGACACACCAAAACTCCACACAGTAAATATATAGTATCAAAATACTAAAAAACGATTTTTTTAAAAAGGCACAAGATGAATGTGCCTTTATGAAAGTATGAAAAATGCAAGTAATATGTAAAAATTGATCAAATCAGCATTTTTGTAGTAACAAAACCATTGCACGACCATTTGTGTTGGAGAGTATATTTACTTAAGTACTGTGTTGAAGTACAGTTTTGAGTAACTAGTACTTTACTTGAATATTTCCATTAGATGCTACTTTATACTTCCACTCTACTACATTTCAGAGGGAAATATTATACTTTCTACACCACTTCATTTATTTGGCAGCTTTAGTCACTTTTCAGATGAAGATTTGACACAATAGATAATATAACAAGCTTTTAGATATGACACATTGTTAAAGATATTGTTTCCAACCTTTTCGGCTTTTGACATCTTACAAAAAGCAGTATGTAGTCGGGCTCACATTTCAAATGTCTATGAGTCATCAACATCTCCACCTAATGGTGATGTCATTTCCAAAACTCCACCAAAAATGGAAAATTGGAGAAAAAGTCAAAAAATCTTTCCTGCATGACTTTTATCTCTAATGGAGTATTTTTAAATTGCTGTTTTGTAAATGATCTGCATACGTCTGCCACTACAGATGACCATCAATATAACTTAGATACTCAAACATAATGACTTAGTAACTCAAAAATAATGACTCAGTAACTCAAAAATAATGACTTAATATATCAAAATAATGACTTAATATATCAAAATAATGACTTAATATATCAAAATAATGACTTAATATCTCAAAAATAATGATACTAAACCATTATTTTGAGATACTAAATCATTATTTTATGCTAGTATCTCCTTATTGTGAGATACTATGTCATTATTTTTGAGATAGTATCTCCTTATGTTGAGATACTGTCATTATTTTATGCTAGTATCTCCTTATTTTGAGATACTAAATCATTATTTTGTGCTAGTGTCTCCTTATTTTGAGATACTATGTTATTATTTTTGAGATAGTATCTTATTATTTTTGAGATACTAAGTCATTATTTTGTGACAATATCTCATTATTGTTTATAAAGTCATTATTTCAAGAGTGCCTTCCTGCCAGTTGGGTCCCTCTCCATTATTTTATGACAGTATCTCATTATTTTGAGTTACTTAGTCAATATTTTGCGACAGTTTCTCATTATAATGACTTACATAATGTATTTGATCATATTGGTGGACATGGGCTTCCCTTATCAAAAATAAAGTGAGTAAAATCATTTTTTAAAAGTTTTTTTCTTATACTTCGCTCAATGGCCTAAAAAAACTCTAACTCCCAGACTGCTTTGCGGGGACGTCAGCGTGCGTAGTCTCCTCCCACAGCGCGCAGCCTCTCAGCTCAGTGTTTACGTTGAGATGCTCACAACAAAGGACAGCGCACCGCAGAGAGCCTGTCACTTAAAATGAAGCACAGTGGATATTTATCTTTATACGGTCAACATTTCTAACTCACAGCTCCTGAGAGAAACAGGAGCACACATTATAAAACCATATTTTGCTTTCCTTTTTTTAATTTTTTTTTTTTTTTAATTCATAGCACGGGTTTTTATTTTTTCGGGTAAAGCAGCCTTTAAGGGAGAAATTAAAATCCTTTTTTGTATATGTGTGTGTGTATGTGTAAGTGTGTGTGTGCCGGTTTAAACGCTAGCTAGTCTGCTACCAGCCTCAGCAAGTTGGGGGAAAGCCAGACAAGACAGCGGCTTGTGTGGAGAAGCTGCACCGGAGGACGTGAGGAAGAAATAATCGACATTTATATCGCAGTGAGTACATGTTTCACAGTCACACCAGCGATAATAAGACACCGCAAACCATAGTAGGGCTAAGTGAGCGCTAGCCATAGTGTTTTGTGGTACCTGCTTTGTCCTGCTTTCTGCTCCGTCACCGTTCACAGATCATTTATTAACACATTTAATACAAATAATAATAATGCATAAGCTCTCTCTCTATCTCTGTGCAGGTAAGTCATGACAATCAAGGGGTGCTGGTTTTTTTTTTATTATTATTATGTGTGCTGCAGGTCAGCACTTTGCAGCTGCAGCACACACACACACACACCCACACCCACACATTATTACACACACACACACACACACACACACACACACACACACACACACACACACTATAATGCACACTTATGCACCTGTTTGTGCTCTTTCTTTATCACAGTGGAAATCAGAAGCTCTGTAAAGATAACGCCTCTGGTGAGCAGCAGTGGCTATATCTGTGTGTGTGTGTGTGTGTGTGTGTGTGTGTGTGAGAGAGAGAGAGAGAGAGAGAGGTGCAGGTATTAGTTTACATCACTTTCAGTCTCCATGCTGACCTGTCACTAAGAGGGGTGGGTGGAGGGGGAGAGAGGAGAGGGTGGGAAAGGGAACATTGCCTGATAAGGAATTAAGCAAATGCACAGACTCTCTCCATTACTAAAAGCTTGATTGCCAGTTAATGACTTCCCTCCCCTCCCTTCCCCTTCTGCCTTCTCACTATCTCCCATCTCATTGTGCTTTCTGTGTCTCTCTCTCTCTCTCTCTTTCTCTTGTTCCTTTCCTTCCCCCTCTCCCTCCTTTCCCATCCTCCACCATCCACCCTTTTCTCTTCTCTCTGTCCCGGTTGGTAAGCGATGATGTGATAAGTTCTGCTCCTGATAGAGATCACACACTGACTCCCCCACCGCCCCTCAGTCTGTGTTGGAAATGTCACAGTAAAGAAAGACAGAAAGACAGACAGACAGACATTAACTCCATCTGTGCTTCACCACCGCTGCCGCCGCTGCTGCTCCACCAAGATGCCCCCGAGCCTTATTTCCATTGTTTGCTTGTCAGCGTGGTGATTAATCAGGAAACTTTAAATGCTGACCGGTTGTGGTGGTCGATGCTTTTCATTCTTTCAGCTGACTTTACTCATTAACCAAACAAATGGGGCTGATTTGTATGAGAATAGGACTTTCAAATCATAGTTAGATGCCTGCTGAACTATCGATGCTAGAAGCTGAGCAACTCTTGTTACGTCTGTGTGCTTTATAAGCATTGTGGCAGGTTGAGACTGACTTTTTTCACATATTAAGTGTGTTTCAGGGCTGTTATTTTTTTACATTTTGAAAGTTAAACACAGAAGAAAGTAGTATAAAAGTGTATAAGTGTCCAAAATATAGAGGCACAGATGCACATTCAAGCAACCATACAGTCAAACCCATGCATATGTGCTGCAAAGTGCTGTGTTGCAACTCCATCCTGTAATCTACAACATTTCAAAGTTTATAAACGTGTCAAATGCATGAAGAATGATTTAGGAGTTAACTGGATTCCTGCGGTAGATAAAAACGGTACAGCTTTTGATTTGTACTTCAGTGTCGGACTTCACCCGTTGATATCAGCACCGCGACACTTTACAGTTTTATAATACGTGATCGGGTTGTATATTGCTTTAATTATACTCCACTCGGCAACTGTGCTTACAGGGTATCATTTACTTTGACACATTAACAAAGGTGGGATGGTCTGCTTTGTTTCATTACTGAAAATGCTACTATTCTCTCTGGTCTTACTTGTTTCACTCACTGTAATAGAAAGCGGGGGATTGTGATGAGAAGACGGTTTGCAGTGGAGATGGCTTTGCCAGATGTGTGTTGCTGAAAAGGAGAAGACAACTAAGCCTTTTTTTTTTTTTTAGAGGCATCAGAGACATGTAGGAGAAAACACAAGCTGACCAATCACAGTTCTCATGGTGTCTGTGTCCCATCTTGGTAGCAGCTACAGTCCTGATATGTTGTTACATTTTTGAGGAGGTGCACATCAGCTATGACGGCCTCGGAGCATAGGTACAGCCAAAGGTAACCCCTCAATGCAGAAGTATAAATCTAGCCTGAGAGTGACCCAACAGAGATGAATCTGCTGCAGAGAGCTACACAAGAGTCAGATTTCAGCACTGATATCAGCAAAAAAGGCAGGATAAAGAATCTCTTTGTGCAGACTATTTATAGGCTGCAAATGGTGATAACTTACATTTGTGAAGTGTTTGGGACAATGTTTGCCCTGCAACAGGGGAGAGAGTGATATGTGTGCGTGCATGTTTCTGCTTTCACATTTGCTTTGGGTGTGTTGCCTGCAGGCATGTGTGTGTGTTCTCCAGCATGGTTTAGAGTCTCAGTTTCAGGGAGGAAACTGGAGTCGATGGTGTCAGACAGGAGCGCAGAGAGAGCTCTGATGTCTTAATGGAGGCTCAGTGCTGCCTGTATCCTTAGTAACCCAGTCTGTGGGGACTCAGAGAGGCCTCCCAGGCTCGGCCCAGGCTGGATGCTGAGTAACTGCCCGGGAACAAAAACCCCTCATAACTCGGATTTCATCAATTATTGCTAAAAGGTTTTTATTTCAAATTAAAGATTTTACATGGTCCCGTTTTGGCTCTGTAAGATATGTGATCCAGTAGCAGCGTGAAACTCATTTAAAAGATTGTACCATAATTACAGAAGTGCTGGAAATATGGCTTATAGCAATATTTACATTTTTGAAGAGTTAACATTTGCATTTATCCATTTTCTGGATGGAAAAAGTCTAAAGTGCTGCAGTGTTTACAATACAAGTTTTTGTTGCAAAATATCCTTTTCACTTTTATGTCTGTGCCTTTTTTTGTTCATTTTATGACTTTATTAAACAAAGTTTAAATATACATATATATATATATATATATATATATATATATATATATATATATATATATAGTATATACATTTTTATGATATGCACACGTTTCTGGAGGTCTTCCAAAGTGTAGTGGTAAGACAGCACACCACAGTATGCCTCCACTTCCTCATCCCACCCTCGTAAAGCCCCTAATATGCATATTTAGCCTTCAAATTTGAGGGTAGGAATTGTTAATTTCAGGCAACAAATGTCTACTTTGTTGCAAAAGCTATTCATTTAAGGGGTTTTTCTCTTGACATTGTACCTGCTGGGGTCTGTAGTAAAATGAGGAAACCCACTTTTATTGCATATTTGCTCAAATGGAAATAGATGAAAGCTATAAAAATCATGCCAGCTGTTGGTGGCTATCTTCTTGGTGTTGAGTTTGTTTTATATTCAAACCAACGAATCAACAACATGCCAAATGTTAAAAAAAGAATCCGTTTGCTCCCATTTAAACCTTGTTCATCATGTAGTGGAGACCTTCGTTTTGGGAAGTGTTTGCATTTATCTGTGCGTGTCACATGCCTGTGGTGTGCAGTCTCATCAGGGAGAGCCGGCGAGCTCAGCAGGGGTCCACGGGTGTAATTGTCGGCACAGCTGAGCAGCAGATTTCCACCCGCTGTGTGCGAGGAGCTTGGCACCCTCCTCCTGGTCCGGCTTACTCTCTGCTGGGCTGGTAAACAGGCTGAAGTTTGTGGAGGGAGATTACGTCTGTCATGGAAAGTGGGTCAGACAGTGGGCACGTTTTTATGGCCTTGTTTCTGCAAGGTAAGGAAGAAAAGGAGGAGGAGGGGGGCATTAAACCGCCAGCATTTTTCCATAGTGTTGCTCGAGGCAGTTTGTGCTCGGTATAGTTCTCTTATACTCTTCCTGCTATCAGAAACATTATCATTCAAGTTTCCATGTATGTTCACTAATGAGGCATTCACACGGAAACTTAAAGAACCAGTGCAGAGGATTTTGTGGCATGAGGTTGCAGATTACATCGTCTCTCCCCGTCCAAGCATGTAGGAGAATGTACGGCAGCTGCAAAACACAAAAACATTAAAACCCCTCTCTAGAATCAGTGTTTGGTTTGTCCACTCTGGGCTACTGTAGAAACATGGCTGTGCAACATGGTGGCCTCTGTGGAAGAGGACCTGCTCCCGATTATTTTACTTATTATACTCATTAAAACATACTATGAATATGCCAAGTCTGTTCCAATAGATGCCACTAAGTTCTACACACTGCACCTTTAATTAACTACTAGCCTTCTTCGTTGTAGGGATGTAAGGACACAAATATTCAGTAAGTGAGTTTTTTTGGCTCAGTATGGACCAAATATTATTACCACAAAAGATAAAGCAAAATTTGGTCTCGCTTAATCCGCACAAATGTTTGTACCGTTTCAGTCTGTGTTTATTCAGCCTGCTCCGACACGTCTTTGGCCCAGTTTGCATCACTTTGGGCATCAGCTTTTCTGTGGCCGACTTGCACGTCTGTCGTCATGCATATGCCCAGTACGAGGAGAATCACCAGTTTTAGCATTTAGCTTTTTAATGTGGATGGAGAGATTTGCAGAGACTGTCAGAAATGCCTGATACAACTCAGTCAGTACGTGCTGAATTCTGGTTGATAATCAAAATGATCAAAATGAATGATAAGGAGTCATTAGTGCTTGGTTGCAGGGATGCAGAGTCTACAAGTCTACAGTTTGTTATTGACGGTGATGTCATGTTAGGACTAGTATGAGCGTAAAGAGAAAAACAAACTCCAACCAAGTCCCTCCATTTTCCTTCAGTTAGTTTGTGGTTTTAATAAGATGCTTTCTGTCGGTCACCACACATCCAATTATTATATAAATTATGTAAATTCAGAAGTCAGTTTACTGTAAACTGCATACATTATGTAAATCAGGTCTCCTCAGAGTAATAGCATTAAACGGTGCATGTAAATGTACTGTGTGTGTGTGTGTGTGTGCGTGATACATATAAGGACTGCATGGTGAAAGAGGACGATACAAGGCCCATTGTACAGTGAATATACACCTGCACAGTGTCTGAATGCAGATTGTAAGATGACGTTTAGTACTTTTTTTGTCTTTATCACACAATCTGTATTGCTTTTGCTCTCATGAAGAGAATTATTTATTCAAGGAGCTTTTTTAATGACATTTTTATTCACAAAAGGAATAGTGAAGAAAGGTTATAGACTGAATAACAGCTGTAAGAGATTTGATCTCTCAGTACTGTACTAAAAACCTCCTCTGCTCCTGGGATACTGTCGCTCAGCCTTCCAGACCCTTCACTACCTCTCCTCTTATTATTTATCTTTCACCGTTACCTAATTAGTATTTGTCTCTTTCCTCCTGTTGTTTGTAAGCTGTTGAAAGTAACGTCAAGTCTTCTCTCCTGCTGCCAGTACCTGAGTCAGACAAGTAAGGGAGGAGGAGGAGGAGGAAGAGGAGGAGGAGGAGGAACTAAAACATAGTGAGGCTCTTTAGAAAAGCTGTTGGGGAGTTCACAGTCCTATTTGGCAAGTTTATGACTTTAACGGTAATCCAGCTGAATTTATGAATAGGATCCTTATTTGTAAATGTTGGTGGAGCTCCGGGAAAATGTTCGTTAATGTCAGGGATGTGCTGACACGTGTGGAGCTGAAGTATACCGGGGGGAAAAAACTACTAACATTGCAATGTTTAATTCCTTGAAATAAACAGTGTGAGATAAAAAAAAAAAAATCAAAGGGCACAATTTCATCAAAAGCATTTTGCTGCTCTCAATTTTTCCAGTGCTAAAATGTTTTGCTCTTTTCTGTTTTACATCATTTGAGTAATATTGAATATCTATTGGTTTTTGCCTGTTGCTCGGACGAGATGTGACATTAAAAGACGTTACCTTTGGGAAATCTTAACAGCCATTTTCACGATTTTATAGACTAAAAATGCTAAAATTCAGTCCAGATACTTGTTGCATTCCTTTTTAGGATTTAGCCATGATGTATCGTTCTTGTTATCTTTTAAAGAATTTTTGCAAAAACCTGCCTGCCTTTAAGATTAATCACGAAAAAGAAAACTTTGCTATTTTTAATTTTCTATGATGCAGTAAAAAAATATTTCTGTAGTGTAGCATAATGAGCTTCCTTCCTCCTAAAATTTGGGGAAATACAGTCTAAAAATGTACCGTTTCGTGTTTTACCCCCCTGCTAGGTTGTTAGTAGAGCAGAAACCCCCCTGACAGTAATTTATGTCCGAAGCAGCAGGTAGAACGCTGAAATTTCCAGATGTAGATAAAAAGCTATCGTCTGTTAGCTGCTGTGCATTTCCTACTTTGAATGATGGATGATCAGCATCTGAAAAAAATTGCAAATTGCTTTCTTCTTCACCTCTCTGTTGTGGGTGTATTCGATACCACCGCCCACAATCTTTTGCTATGACTTAATTCATTTCCCTCCGTTCCATCGGTATCTTACTTTTTCAAGCAGAAACTGAAAGCCTTGTTGAGGTTATACATATAAATCCTGAAAGGAAGGTTTGTGAGGGTGTGGACATGATCCTCTGTGGTTTCCTTGCTATGTTGTTTTTTTTTTCATACAGTCAGCTTTAGTTGAAACTTCTGATATAATTTGGCATCCCCCCCCCCCCCCCCCATCCCTTCCACAGAAACACACACGCACTTACACCCTCTCAGACACATACTCATATGCACACACAGACCTGTAATTATCAACTCCCCTCTGATCATGCATGATTGCCATTTCCTGCCTCACTTTCCAACCTTCCTGTCTCAAATGAGCTTGTCTGTGCATCCTTACTTACACAAAAGGTCGAGTGTGTGACTTATGGGGGCAGTGGCTTCCCCCCCGGGGAGCGTTGCAGTTTCTGTGAATAATACTGAGACAGACAAGGTAGTACTTGCTATAAAAAAAAAATACATTAAATAATCAAAACCTGAAGGTGCTTGTACTCAACACATACCAGAAAAAACAAAAACAAGTTGCTGAAATGTGAAATGTGAAATGTAAGTGGAGTCCAATAAATGATTACACAATAGGTGAGGCTGTTAAGAGAAGAGCTAAACAAACATTGAGTTCTTCTTATCTCCAGAAATGTTAACAAAGTCTGTTTTATTTTAAAAAGTGTTGCACAGAGAGACAGAAGTCTGAGACTCAAGCTCTGCCAAAACCTAAACTGACCCCTCTGAAGCCTGAACGCTAGCTGCACCGAGCAACAAGTTCATCTCATTTAGCCGGACAGGAGGCTAACGATTACAAACTATCTGTTGCCATTCCCTGACTGTTCCCATTCCCTCCCCAGAGAAAGGCAAACTTCACCAACATAGCAGGGACCCAAACAGGAACGAGTGGTGAACGGAAACATGAATCAGCCTCAAGCACGCAACCGTAGAAAGCTGAGACTGGCCTGTCCAAACCCTGTCCACCAGTTTTCTTTCCCCCAATGTTTTATAGGTACTGTAAAACTGACTATTAGTCTAGGGTTTGTTGGTTTATTTCATGCTGTTCTTGGCATTTTATACCACCGTCCTGAATGTTATGAACTATAGCAGGTCTCAATGTGAAATGATGTAACCGAAAGAGGGCTGCACATTTCCAAGTCTATACATACTGTACATATATATATATTCTGAGGCTCTACTGAAATATCTTTGACTGATCTACAGTTAAAAAAGTCCTTATTTATCTTTTAGCAACAGACTTATGGTTGCCATGGAGGCGTACATTAAAAAACTAAAGTACGTGTTGGAGCCCAATCCTGATGTGAAATATGTGAGTGAACAACATTAACCACCTGTGGAACAACAACACGCTCTTAGCAACTATCTGACAGCATCAGAAGAAGGAAATAGAGATAACACTGCAAACTGAAAGCTCAGAGACTTGCAGAGAGCATTTTTATATATCTTCACTTCAAATCAAATGACATAATAACATTATAACAATGACAGAAATATCGCAAAAGCAATGATATGTCCCCTTTAAAGTGTTTCAACTGTACCAAAGGCCTTGAAATCATTAATATGGGAACTCAAATCATGATTAATTAGACTATTCCTATGTTTATAGTCACAAAAGCTGCTGTGGACCAGATGTCAGTTGTTATTATACCATTCAACACTATCAAAGCTAGATAACCCAGAATATTTAAGTTACATTAACACTAACCAATAGTAGAATTAAACTTTCTCACATTATTATCACAGCATTTCATCCACGATAAGAGTGGTGTAACTGTGGCAACTCTGTGATCACCAATACATTGAAAGGCAAGTGGCTGTAAAAGATTGCTGTAACCTAACTTGTGTAACAGAAGAGCAAAACAACTCCCTTTAAAAGGCAAAACAATTAATCAAAAAGCTGGAATTAGTCTCATTTATTCTGCGGATTTTAAAGGGCTTTTAAGTTCAGGCGGACAGCTTACATGAAACAGCGTGTTTGAGCTTTCTCTAAGTCACGCAATAACATGTGCCATCATTCATTTGTCAAGCAGACATAAACTGGCTAAAGGCTGAAGAGACAGAAAGAATAACCGCACACGGAGAGAAAAATCTGACTGCAGCCGTTGTTGTCTCAGTCTAAGCTGAATCTTTATATCTCATCTCTGCTCTATCGTACACACCCAATAACGTAATAATGTCCTGAAAATGACTCCATATATATGTTTATATCAGGTGTCATGTAGTAAGTATGTAATGCTTATGTATACCGCCTTTAAATTAATTTATTTTGTTGGAAATCTGTGTCATAGAGAGTGAAGAGGAAGAAGGTTTTGGGAACAGTTACCCCTCCAGAAGCTTGTAATAGTGTTATTGTGGTCCATGTTGCATGTCCTTGAGTTTCTGCACATGTGGACACATGGCTTTGTGGTGCTCACAGTCCGCACTTTAATCTAATAGTAATCCAAATGTGGAGCTCTGGACTGAAAATGAACAGAGTATGAAGTTATCCATCAAAAGCATTATATTATAAAGACAAATAGGGGAAAAACACCTGAAAATGTAATAAATTCCCAATAATTTAATATGGTGTTACATAATCGGTAAAAATGTTATTACAGTATTACAGTCAGGATATTTTATTACTTTATTGGACAGGTTATTACATTATTAGGTTTTATTACATTTATCAAGTTAAGTGCAAATTTTATTACATTTTCAGGAAATTATTACATGATTGGGTGCTATAAGCATTGCTATGGCTGTATTACATTCTTAAAGAATGACACATGTTGATCTCAGTAACACCTTACAGTAATGAGGTTTCATCAGACGCTTTTCTCAGTTACTTAAATTATTCAGAGCTACAAACCTGCTTACAGACTTTAATATGTATTTTAATAATAAATAAGTAATAACTAGCAGCGATTTAGATAGATTGTGTTGTTTTCCCAGCTGCACTGAATCATCCTGAGTTCACTATTCACTCACACACATCTCTACTACGTATACTGGACACTCTGTGCTGCTGTGCTGCGCTTCCAGGAAGGTCACATTGTTTACTTTGTACAATCAGAAGACAGCGTTTGGCATCAGAAGCACTTGATTTATGTGTTTGACTGCCTGACACACATGTATGTTTAGGTGTCTGGTCCATGTGCATGACTGCACACATTTCACTGTTTGCACATGCATCAGCGTGCGGCTGCATGTTCAACACAGGCGCTTTGTGCTTAGATGTCTGCGTCTGTGTGCATTTTTGTGTGTCTGAGACCTCACATGAGCGAGTGTCTTGTTGCACGTCCACCGACAGAGCTGTTTGTTGTCTGTGTGCATACGAGTGTCTGTGCTCTTCACACTGAATCATTGATGAGACTGTAATCCGAACACCGGCCCTCCTATTTCTTTCCCTACCTTCTGTCATCAGTTAGCCTCCTCCCTGTGCCGCTTACAGGAAAACCAGCAGGCTGCCCTGACAAAGCACATTCAGCGGACCTGCCCTGGAAACTGAAGAGAAGCAAACCAGTCACTTTTAGGGTTTTTATTGTAGTTGTATTGTAGCA
Source organism: Scomber japonicus (assembly GCF_027409825.1). NCBI lineage: Eukaryota > Metazoa > Chordata > Actinopteri > Scombriformes > Scombridae > Scomber > Scomber japonicus. The sequence continues at coordinate 9,461,700 of NC_070591.1, read as the reverse complement.
CGCTTACATGATCAATCTGAAATGGAAAACAAAAATTACTCAGCTTTTTGGCAGTTCATCTTGTCATAACACACGTATATTTCCATATTTTCATGCCAAGGTCTTAATTTAACTTTCTGGATATCAGTACATCATTCTGTTGTGGTCGTTTTTATTAAATTGAACTATTTAAACTATCACATCTTTTTCAAAAAATCTGTTTCTTACTGTCAAAAATTAAAAAAAAGATAGGGCTTCAATAATTAGTTGATTAATAGTTATAATTGAAATAACAATTATATTAATTGACATTGAAAATGATTTTTAGTTGCAGCCCTAAAAACTGGCTTTCACTGGTTTATTGATTTCTTACTGGTGCCACTGGTTCATGCAGTCAGTCATATTAAAAGCACTAAAGAGGAACTGGACAAAAACAAGGGGATCATAATTACATTTTTAAAAAACAGAGCACAGTAACAGTTTATATTTAGTATTTTGGGAAAGAACAGATGCTCTTAGCTTGATAAGTAGACCATGATGTAAATAGTAGCAGCATTATGTAACGTAGGACTGTTTTCTGAAGATGTTTGAAGAATATGCCAGTATTTCTCTACAGATCAGGGTCTTCATGAGTCTCAGGTGCTTAGTGTTTATACAATTCATGTCTTCCACTCCTCAGACAAAATGCGCTTTATTGTTTTGGTCACTTTTTCGAGAATTCAGGCTTACTGTAATCCTTTTTTAATTTAAGGCAGCCTAAGTTAGATTTAGGGAAGTCTGATGTACACAGATATTCCAAACATTATTCATAGAAAGAAGAATCAAAACAGGATCAGTCGCTGTTTTTAATTATTGGTATTTATAACAGCAGAAATATGGACACTATGAGATGACAGGAGACTCATTTCACCTGACATGTATTGTAGTAGTTCACTGAGCCTCTAAGCCTCCTGACCCCAGATACAAGTCCGGCCATCCAGCACCTCAGGCGGAAACTGAGGACCCTGTTTTCGATGGGAGTGGTCCTGGATACTGGATTCCTTAGAGATGCCAGTCTCTCTCGGAGCCTGCAGACTGGTAGTTTGTTTTGATGAGTTAATTTAATTCTCAGCAGGAATTTGGCGCCAAAGGGTCCGACTCCAGTCTGCTGTTTTAGGAGCCGGCGGGCGGAGGTGGGAATGGTGCTATTGTGCACTATGGAAGGTCTGGGTCTGCGTGCACTTAGCGTATTTTTGCAGTTTAAAATGTGTATTTTTCTTAAAAAGGGGATCACGCCTTGCTTGACATGTGATGCTCACATTTTGAAATCGGTCAGAGAGGTGCAACATGTGTTTGCTTTGCAGCAGCCTAAAACCTTTTTATGGGACGTTTCAGCGTGTGTCTTCGTGGGTTGATTTTGTGTAGTTTTGAGACCCGAAAGGTTATGATGCCATCTTCACCATGTTCACATCTGCTTTCAACAACACAGCGGGGGTTTACATTCCTCACCTTGTTTCTAATGCTCAAGTCCTCTTCCTGACCTCCTCCACATATTTCATGCCTCGCTGTTTATAGCTGATGAGTGTGAGTATTGTTGTGGCAACGCTTCCTCGGGTCAAGTGTTTGGCATCGAGCCCAAGTGGATTATTCTGATCGGCCTTGTTACCAACTACTCCTTTTTTCCATTATAGCCACAGCTACACGGGATCCTCTTAAAAGCTAGCTCAGCGTGGCTTAATATTGTCTACTTCGGTGTATGTCGACTCACTGTGTTGGTAACAGCACATGGAGAAGTGGTCTGCTTTGTGTACCAGTTTATAAGCCCTCTGGTGCAGGCTAATGGTTATTCCAGAGAGCCCAGACACCACAGAGTGTGGATGTCTTGTAATATGTTTCTGTAAAAAGGGAGGAAATGTAACCTACCACTCATAAAACATGACAGATGGGCCGAAGCTAATTAATTTTTTATTCACTATGTTAGAGAGCATGTGTGCACCATCCTGAGTAAGCAGGATGTTCATCACACAGTAAGTCTACTGTTTATTCACATTTATATTTACGGCACTTGGCAGATTCTCTTATCCAGAGTGAAACACAGCTCTGCTCCACGTTCATGATTCACACAAACAAAACAGAATCACATCCACTGAAGAAAGATGTTTATCAACTAGTGTAGAGCTGAAACGGACAATTATTTTCATTAACGGTGAATCTGCGTATTATTGTCTTGATTAATCTTGGAATATATGAAAATTGCCCTTTACCAGCGTCCAAGGTGACGTCTTCAAATTACTTGCTTTTTTCCAAATAACAGTCCAAAACCCATCAATGTTTGTATTACTAACCTGTATAGCAGAGAAAAGCAGCAAAACTTCTATCTATCTATCTATCTATCTATCTATCTATCTATCTATCTACCTATCTACCTATCTATCTATCTATCTATCTATCTATCTATCTATCTACCTATCTATCTACCTATCTATCTATCTACCTATCTACCTATCTACCTATCTATCTACCTATCTACCTATCTACCTATCTATCTATCTATCTATCTATCTATCTATCTATCTATCTATCTATCTACCTATCTACCTATCTACCTATCTACCTATCTACCTATCTATCTATCTATCTATCTATCTATCTACCTATCTACCTATCTATCTACCTATCTACCTATCTACCTATCTACCTATCTACCTATCTACCTATCTATCTATCTACCTACCTATTAAATGACTAATTGTTGGAGATCTAACCGAGTGTTTGGGTGACATTAAGGTGCTGTAGAGCTTACAAGCTTCAAGTAAGTCTCTTACAGTTCACTGCAATATATGTCTGTAGATCATTTATGTGCTGGTTATTCTGGTTAGGCACACAGTCTTTCATTTTTCATAGATTTTTTTTGGTAAAAGGTAAATATATATATACACTTTACAATCTGCCTCTAATTCACACATGTTCACACACCAATCGCCACAACTGACTGTCGCTGCGGTAGCTTTAGGCTTCAGTGTCTTGGACTTGTGGACAGGATGAGCCGAGGTTTGAACCACTAACCCTACAATTTGTAGACCAAACACTCCTGAGCCACAGCCTCCCCCCCCTCCTTGAGGTGTGTGTTTCTCACCGCGGCGTCATTAGAACAACTCTAGAGGTTACACTGACCCCACTACCTTTTGTCTTGAAGCTGCATGTACTCTATCTGTTGCCTTCCTTCCTCTCAAAGGATGTATCATGGAGGTTGTATCATGTGAAGCTGGCATGTTTCCATCCATCTCGGTGTAAATATTGAACCACGCACACACATACACACCCTTACACACACGAGACACACTGGAGGGTACCTCTAGGGACCGTTGAACGAGAATGAGAAGTGTGCCTGTCTGTGAGTGGGGAGGGAATTGGGACTTCCTGTGTGCATCGACACGCTGACTCTATGTATAAGACTCTAGAGCAGACTGGCTTCAGGCGTGTCCACGGTTTCTGCGTTTTAGCTTAAGAATAATAAGTAAAATACTCAAATGAAGCAAAATGAAGATATATTTAAATCATGCGTACGTGCACTCACACTCTACATTATTCTGTTTCTTTTGTCTAAGCTCCAGCTCAGTAACACATCCAAGGATTTCACACTCTGGTTCATATTGATAATGCAGTCTTATCTCTATGTGTACACGCAGCTGCAGTTTCAGGAGATGTAATTCACGCTACATAAATTTTCTAACGTTGCATCAGCAGTGATTTTTTTTTTTCTTTTTTCCCTGTCATAAGGTCCTGTGTTGGCTTTTTTAGTTCCTCTGGATGGAAATGGTTTGTGTGCCAGTACACACTGCGGGTTTTTAGTCTGAGACAGAAGACTGGAGTTTCTGGGTGATCTGGTGCATGAATGGAAATGACTCTGATCATTTCCACATTGAAAAGTTTGACATTTCCCGTTGGAGTCAGCAAAAAGAAACAAGAGGTTATGAGTTAATTGCAGTTACATCTCAGCACATATTAAATCAAACACGCTTAAAATCTTTACAGTGTAATTTGAATTTTTAAAAAAAAGGGATTTGGACTTTAAAAAATGGAAAAAGGTGTTGTATAGCCCTGCTTCTGAAATCTGCTGGAAAATTAACTCGAGCCATTTGCCAAAAACTGGCAGTGTGTGCTGTCATCCACTCAGGTTGGCAGGTAACCAAAAGTCCTCTGGAAGGTCTCTGTTCTGTAAATCTGTTGGCGACTGTCGTGATGAATGAAAAAAGTAGTTCCTAATCATCTTGAGAGAAGAAAACATGACAGTCATTTATCACCCCTGTTACGAATCCTGCGGTTTCCTGCTGTACTTTTCGGTCAGTGAAATTACATTTTTTAATTTAATGTCATCAGCTAAATAAAACTTGGTCAACTTCCAAGCTTTTGTTTATTGCAACCCATTGCACTCTCTGGGTACAAACCATGAACTTACCATGGACACTGGAGCCTGTTTCTAAAGCACAGTGTTGCAAGCATGAGAACTGTGGATTGGCTTTAGTTATAATTAATGACATCCGCAGTACCATCCTCGGTCAGCCAGTGATGTGAACGGAGGGCACTTCTCGTATAAAACTCTATATTTCAGCAACATTTTGCAGGTGCACCATGCTTTTAAAGTGCTGCCGTAGTGAACTATACTTAGTTGATGCAGAGCAGATGTGAAACGTATCTTTATTTAAATTGGATTGCTCTGCTAAGTTTTAATGCAGCACCACTTTAGGTTGGGAAAATATTTACATTAGACTCAGATGTTGGCGGATACCGAGTATAAAAGTTTGATCTATGTGACAGTACGATGTTAAAAATAGTAATCATAATAAAAAATTGTATGTATAGAGTGCTTTTTAAAGACTTTACATGACAAGTCATATAAAACATTTTACAGAAGTCAAACTAAAGCTGCGACGATTACTCAATTAATCAATTAGACTGACAGAAAATGAATTGGCTGCTTAATCTAACTATTTTCTCAGAAGTCCAAATGATAAAAAACACACGTTAAATATACTCAACTTGGCACAAGACATTATATCAAACCCAGGTCCAGTACTTGGTCCTGGATTATGGGGGACAGGAGGTTGGCATCAGATGAACATGAGTGAGATGGTGGAGGGCTTTTGTGAGGTTGGAAGGAGGCCTGGTTAGGTTTTAAGCATCAAAGTACTGATGTAGAAGTCTTTTATCATGCCTTTATTTATCAAGACAATATGTGTTGCTTACCCACTTCAGTCAATTTCACAGAAAAAAAAAAAAAAAATCATTTTCCTCTCATGTCCCAGATGACAGGAGTAGAGTTCCTGCCCTCCCCTTCCCTTCCTCCCCCTCTTTCTTTACATGTCCTGCTATGCCGATGCCATCTGTTTGTGTTCATCGATCGGGGGCCAAGTTCGACCAAGGAGGAGACAGAATAGCATACAAAGAGAGAAAAGAGAATCTGGCGTCAGGTTTGCCAGCCCCCCCCTCCCCCCCTCCTCTCCTCCCTTCCCTCTCTCCCTCCCTTCCTACACCCCACAGATCAGTTTCTGAATCATCGGGCGTCTAATCTTCACTGTGTGCAAACCAATCCCTCTCCACTGACCCGTCCATGCAACTCTACACACTGGAGAGCAGTCCCAGGGCGTCTGAAAACGAGCCGGCGCCCACACAAATGCATTTCACTTACATTAAAAACACTCGCAGAACGTTAACACACACACACACACACACACACACACACACACTCAAATCAAAAGACTCTGAGATACTTTGCTGTAATTCATAGGGTTAAACTATACTATGACTTGTTATTAAATGCCGTTAAGATTAAACTGTTTTCTAGACAAACACCACTTACAAGGATGAGGTTTATGGTCGGACGCAGCAGTCATCCCTTTTCCTACAACCGTAAAACCTCCAGCATTATGTGCGGCATAATGCTCCACTTTAGTCACCATTTGGAAAAACAATGAAAGACATTCCAAGAAACTGTAGGAAGCCTTTCATCTCAAGCTCTGCGCTCGAGATGAGCCCATAAACAGATGACTTATGTCCAGACCCATAAGGCTGTTTTTTCTGGGATTTTTTTCTTCTCTCCTTTTTTTTTAAATTTTTTTTTTTTTTATCCTGCCATCGGAAAACTAGCTTCAACAACAGAAGGGCCTCGGGCTTACATTTTGTTTTAATCACTTTATCTGTTGTGAGATTCAGTGTCCTGTTTAATGACCCTTTGACACGATAAAAGATCAAACTTGAGACCAGATACGTTAACAGTAACGCCTCAGCACCTTGTTCTGCATTGTTCAGTGTGTGAATCTGAAAAAGGTTTATCTAGAAAAAACGTTTATCCAAGGAGGGGTCTTTTTAGGTCTCTCACTAAAATAAACATCATGTCAGCTCTCCTCAGAGGTGAAGATGTGGTTTAAGATAATGTGTACCTTTTTATAAGTCTAATTGTAGATTTTAAACTCTTTAAACAACCTTTAAATTAATGGTGCAGCCTCTTATAATGTTTCATAGTAGTTCAAATAGCTACTGGAGACAGAAGCCCCTTTTTTAATGATGTCAAAATAGCTTGAAGCTCATCCCCGACTGATTAAAAGTCTTTTAAGTGTATGCTTGTGAAATTCTGACAAAAAAAAGGCAATTATACACTGTAATTCTCTCCTTAGTCTTTTGGTTAAGACAGTTTCACATTATTAGGACTTTTTTTGGCGTTAAGTTAGAAATGTTCGATAAGAAGAAACGTAATCTCAGCAGTACAATAAACGACATGTGCATGTGTGTGTGGGACATGTGGATGTTTTTGCCCTCTTTCCAAATGTTAATAAGATTTATTATCAACACAAGTAGTGAACAGTTCTTTAGGGACTTGGCCGGAGGTGCGTTGCATTGCCTCATATGATGACTTATGCATATTGTCACTATGGTTAAAATTCAATATAAACATTCGCACTTCAGACAAATTAATATTGTCATACAGTTAGTACAAAGCTGCACTTTAGATAGCCAAAAACTTCACTTTAAGCTCGCAGTTAGGCCTCCCGAGAGATCTTTTCACTCGCTGTCATGTTGAGGTTTGACTCTACTTCACCTCTCTTCCTTAAAGGCTTGTTGGTTAAGACTTTTCTCTTCCAATGAACAGAAATACTTTCCAAACAGGACACGGCCTAAGTGGTGAAGAGTTCCTCTCAGAGTGGGAACTTGACAAAGAAAGCTTTTGTTACAAGAGGTGAGGTCAGCTAGATTCTTAGCAGCATGAGGTGGATCAGCTGATGCTCGCCCCTTTCCCACCTCTTGTTTACCGGCTCCATAATAAACAGCTGCTTTTTTTTTTTTTTTTTTTTTTTTATAAAGTTGGCCAATCCAGTGAGGATGCAACAGGATCTGTTTAAAAGAAATCTGTATTAATGTTTGTGTGATACGTCTAAAATGTTCTCATTATTGTTAGTTTACTTTTAGCAGCATGTGGTTTTAAAAAAGCTGCATGTCCCTTGATTTAATGCTGCGGAGGAGGTTTAGAAGTTTAGGCAAAATAGAAACAAATTCAATAAGATGATACACATCTGAAAACAAGAATAACAAGATAAAACATCTCTGTAGTGGCAACAAAATCCCCAAAATAACCCAAAAGCAGAAGCAGTAAGGTCAAATAAAAGGACAAGGGAGGGGAGGGGAGGGATAAAAATGACTGATTGATTATTGTGGTAATGATTCTTGATCTTGTAGACTGATGACAGAGCTGCAGCAAATATCATGTTCATTTTCAATTAGTAATCATATTTACTGACTAAACAAACGGTGACATGTGTTCAGTCTTTTCATGTGAGATTTTTTGCTGTGACATTATTTTACCTACATGGAATTCCCTGGGGTTGGATTCATCTCTGTGTGGTAATCTAACCATTCGTGATTTAATCAAACTGAGGTTAGCACTACAAAATGGAAACCTGGCTAGTTAAAGGTGGGCGGGCGCCACTGACTTTACTATAAACCACTGCCTTTATCAAAGGAAAACCGAAGTCACTAAAACATGGTGATATCATGTTTCTTGTCTTGAATAATGTATAAAATTACAGAATGTATGAGATGATATCTTCAAATCTGCAAAATCTAAATGAACTTACACTGATATACAACAGAGAATAGCATCAAAATGTCATGTTTGAGAAGCTGGAATCAGTTAATTTTAAGTGTTTTACTCCATAAATGACACTAGATTAGTAATTATTATAATAATAAACCAAACCAAGGTTACAAAGTGCTTCACATAATACAATATACCCCATTTAAAGAAAAAAATCAGTGTACCGGAGTTGTTAAGCATGAACAGAATCAGTTTATAGGTTGATAAGCCACGCTGAAAGGCAGAGTAAGAAGCCAGCCATCATAGAGGGAAGGGGTGACGTGATATTGTTTAAATACATGAGAACGGTGTCATTTTTAGACAATCTCTTCTGGTCGGCATTCATAGTGTTTGCACTCAGCTGCTCACATGAAAAAGTGACAAAAATAGTTGTGTCAAGAATGAAAAAAGAGAGCCAGAGAAGGAAGAAGAAGAAGGAGGAAGAAGAAGAAGGAAAAAAAAAGCGGGTGTGAATGTGGGATCGTCAGTTTTGGAAAGTTCCAGAAATAGCCGGACACAGACATAAGCAGATGTTTGCTTTTAAAGGGTCGTGAACTTCTGTTTTCCATGTGAATAATGTCTCTCCTCATCGCTCCTTACTGCACCACCAATACTGCTGTTTACATGCTTTTTCAAATTTCTACATCATCTCACAAAGTGGCACTTTGCTGAGCGTCAGTAATCCATTTAAAGTCTTGCTCTGTCCATTATTTGTTAGATAGCCGTGTTCTTTGTAAATGTTGTGTCTCTTTGGTTGCAGACTTGGCTTTGGCCTTTCTTGTAACTTAATCTAATTCGGACAGTTGCCTAGAAGTGAGCATCACAGTGTAAAATGAGCTGTGGAAAAATGACATAGACACACACACACACACACACACACACACACACACACATACATTACAGCGGTGCAATATAAATGTATGAGTATGTGCGCACATAACACATAAGAAGTTCAGCCATCTATTTGCGGTAAAGGGAACAAGCAAGTTTGTCGCAAGGGATGCAAAGATGAAAAGACTGAAGAGGAGGGAAAGGAAGGGCGGAGAGAGACTTTCTGTTTTTGGAAAATTGTTGCTGTAAGCTTTTGAAGAACTTCTGATTCTTGCTGCTCAGCGTGGAACAGCTGGGGAGCTCAAAAAGTATCTCGCTCGCAAGCTGCTCATAGGAAACATGAAAGGTATGAAACCTACAGTAAAAGCCTTAGAGTGTTTAGAGGATGTGGCGAGTGCCAGTAATACAGTGATGATTAGCTATCTGATGACCTTCTTGATGAAGGGCTTCGACAAAGATCACAGCAGCCACAAGTAATAAGATCAGCTATTTTTTTTCTCTCTGTCAGATTTCACATAGTGATTAAAGTAAATAGATAACTCACAGGTTTCTGAACACATTCACTAAACAGCTGGTCAATTCGCTGACACATTAAACCATTTCTTGCAAACAGGAAAGTAAATATGAGAACTCAAACTTCTTTTTAGAAATGTTTTAGTTCAATAAAATCAGATCTTCCACAATGAACCTGAACTCTTTCTCTCTCTCTCACACTCACACACACACACACACACACTACAAACATAGTGGCAGGTGTGCTTCATATTGTTTAGCCCCACATTTCCTGAGAGCCAAAAACATGTCATCCCCCTCCGAGTCTATTCCAGGCATCAGTTATTATTTATTGATCTGATGACCCGCTTACTAGGAAGAAATGATTGCCGCTTTCCAGTAATGAAGATGTTACATCATCATATCGGTCCGGGATTATTTTTTTAATGTAATCGAACTTTGCTGTCCTACCTTGATCTGCTGTCTAATGTGGGCCTTCTTTTGCTCTTTTAGTCACATTTTTGATCTAATATTGTTGTTTTTTGTTCCTATATGTCAGTTTATGTCAAGCATTTACTGCTAATAAGTTGATTTAATTATGTTTTGTTTTGTTCAGTTTCATTGTAAAAGCAAAAATGACAAATTTTCTGGTTTCGGCTTCTCAGATTTGAGATTTTCTGCTTCATTGCATCCTACTGTGTGTGACCTTTGGTGAGGAAAAAACAGGGACCACCTACTCTGAGTAACCTTAATGGGCACTTATGATTGACTAATTGAGTTAATCATCAGCACATAAGTTGGTAATAAAACAATCTTAAATAACCTTTTTCTTATGTCACAAATGTATCATTGAAGCATCTTCCCGTTTCTGTGCTGGAAATTGAGGATTTTAATCGAAGTGTGACGACTTACTTGAAAGCCCTTGCAGCCACAAATGCCTTTTTAAGTAGGCCTATTGCAAAAACAACTGGGCTAGTGTTAGCTGTCTTGTTATATCGATGTCAGGATTTAGAAGTGTTGTTACATGAGCTGATTGCTTAAGCTTTAAGGATTTGAATCGAGCCAGTGGTTCTCGACTGGTTATGTATCAGGACCTACATTTTTACCTCCGTAGACTTAACCGATTAGTTAGCAGAGTCCCTCTTTGTCCACGAGCATGTTACAGTATCCCCTGACCCATTTTAGGTTCCTGATCTACCAGCCGAGAAACACTGCCTCTGGTAAAGTTGTTTGTTTCCGCCGAGCCGTGCCTTGTGATCCTGAAAGTGTGTCACCCTTTTGACTTGCCACAGCACTGACCTTTTTCGAGCATTACACACCTTTTAACTCAAAATGAAAGCATTGTGCAGCAGGTCTGTGTGAACTCGAACCCTGCTGAGAACTCGGTGACATCTGGGAAGCGAAACGGTGGATTGATGCAGGCTCTGCTTCTTTTTGGCGTATGCTAAATAGGACCGTTTGACAGGTTTCTCTGCAGATCAGCTGGCAGCGCGTTCAAAAGGAGAAGTGCAGCTGTTACTCCGTGCTTCCGTGTTAACATGAACACATGTGAGTGTATGTTCGCCTCCGCCTGTTTGCATGTGTATTTGTTTGTCATGTGTTGTGCTCCGTTGGCAGCCAGTGGAAGTGGCAGGTGTTGTCCGTGCCTCCTCGCAGTAAAGTTTTATGAGAGCTTTTGGAAGTGTGAGGTTGCTGTTCCTGCTGTCAGCAGCACGCTGTTACAATCCGTGACCTCGGCCAGCGAAGTCAGCCTCGCTGAGCTCTGGATCTATTGTTGTAGGACTGTGTGTCTCGGTAGCTAAGCAGCAGTTGGCACGCAGCCACACCGAGCTCTGTTTCTTGCAGAGTTGCAGAGACCGAGAGCTTAGTCAGGAACACAAACGCACACACACCAAAAATGATACACGCACACACACCCATAACCTTAACACATGTGTACCAGAGATGCCAGTTTGAAAAAATTTCTTCAATTAACATGCAATCTGAAATACAACATGCATATTTTTTTTGAGCAACTGAAAAGAGATATTTTACAGCATTACCCACTGAATAAAGTGTCAGTGAAACATGCCCATTATGGTGACATCTTCAAATGTTTTATCCCATCAACAAAATCCAAAGATATCCAATCATGTGATAAACATAAAAGCAACAAATCGTCACATTTGAGACACCGCAACCAACAAATATGCTGCTTAGAAAATGACTAGAATGATGATTCACTTATTAAAATAGTTGTTAAATAAACAAAAAGTTAAATAAAACTAAACTACGCTGCTCAAATTTGCTCCTGCTCCACTCGTTGTCGTCGTTATTTGAAAATGTGTTTTTAAGTGGAGCTTTAAATGTTTTGATGGGAATCTTAATGTGCCACAAAATGATCCAGTATGAACTAGAAGAGAATGAATGAATGAATGATTCTGTGGGTGAGTTGATGTCCTTGAGCTACACATTGGAAAGCAAGAAGAAAAAGTGTTTGTGGTGGAAGAATGAGTGTGTGTAGAGGCACAGCTGATGTTTGTGTTGAGTTCTTCATAGTTGATGTTATATAGAGAGATAATTCAGCCCTTTGCACTCATGTTTAATAACAGGACCCACTGCACTCAGGCTAACATGTCTTTTAGTCTTTAGTGTCTGGATCCATAGGTAAAAAATCAATTCCTGGCATGTTAGCCAAGAGCTCCCCTGACACTGCTGCCTGAGCGTGCATGTGAGTATGTGTGCAAAGAGGATTTCACGTGCACACACAGTTCAGAACAAAGTGTTTTAATATGCACTGACAATGCTGCATGTGTGTGTATGTGAGATTAACCCCTTCTATCAGGGGAGCAGGTGGGGCTAAGGCTTACATGCAGTTTTGCGGTTTGAACAACCCACCCCCCCGCCCCCCGCCCCCTGTTCTTCCTGCACACTTTTCCACATCCTCCATCTTGTTTTTATTTCCTCCATCCAGAATACAGATTTTGATATATAAATATAATAATTTAGATTTCACCTTTTTCAAAACTTTTCACACAGTTCTCTTTACCAACATGCAGCTCAGCACATCCAAAATGCTCTAATTCAACCAAAACATATATCTCAACTCTCATCTTGTGTAGCATAACGTTGACCTCATAGCACAATGACCTAAAAAAACACAAACAGTCGACGCCTACTTTCTGCGTGGTTGTGCTACCTTACAGTAATATGTTACAAAAATGAGTCAACGTGGATGTGGTGGGTTTCTTTTTGTAAAACTGAATGAATAAATTCCAGTAAAGCAATACTCTTTCTGTACATATATATATACAGTAGCCTATATGTGTGTTAGTCAACCCTGTTCTCTGTGCTTCTCATCCATATATCACCTCATTTCCTTTCCTTTAATACACCTTAGGGAGAATGGTTTTGCATGCTTGATCCATCCCTGCAAATCTTGTGCAGATATATCCAGGCATCCAGCATTTGTTGCATCCAGGAGTGAAATCTGATCATGAGAACAGAGGTTATAAACTTTTATGATATTCCATAAAAAAGAAATTGTTCTTTTTAAGATGTAGAAAGATTGTAGACGATTGCAATCTAATTTATAGTCACTGTTGTGTGTTGTCAACGAAGGTAAACGTGCAAATTAGGCTGTCAATAAAGTTTTGCTGGTGGAAAACAGTTAATGAAACTTGACAGTTGTGGTCATTTAATGCATTTTGTGTCAAAGCAAAATGAATAGTTACCCATAGTTTAGTCCTGACCGTGTGTAAAATCAGTACTGAGAAAAGCTTGTAGCCAATTTAAAAACCATCCTTCACAAAAAAAATCACAACCATTCATACAACCTGCTGAACTCAAAAATATCAAACAAGGTTGGTGGTTGAACTAAACCTTTTTTCTCTCTCTCTTTATTTGAACCTTACATGTATTGAACTGTGGTGTATTTTTTACCAAGCATTTCTAACACTCTTTCACCTCCTCCCTCTTTTCTCCCTCTGACTGTGTGTAACGAAGCTGTTTATAGGTTCACAACTATACTGATGTTGTGGTGTGAAACTCTATATAAAGATCTATTATTAGCACAATTTTAACACTTCGGGACAGTTTGAATTATACTTCTTATGAGATCTTTTGTCATCACATCATTTGCAAGTAAAGACTTTGTTGGTTCTCAAGACCAACGTCGGAAACTCCACAGTCACCCACCGTTTATGGAAACTGGTCAACCCATCAGTATATTTTGGTAATGATGCAAACACCTTATAACACCTTTTTATCTTGCTGAGTGGGAAGTGTTTGTATGAATGCACCTATAGTTCAAAGCGATGCCCGTCAGAACAGTGAGCCACGTGTTATATATGAGTGGAAGTAATACGTTATATTTGCATTTGACCTTATTGTGTTTGATTCTGTTGAGCTTTGCATTGTACATATTGTACCATGCAAGTCAGATCATAGAAAATCATCTTCAGTAAGTAAAACTTGACGCTTTTCGCTCCCACAGGTTTCCATCCAAATGTAACAATGTTTCTTGAAAGTTGTCCAAAGAGACTTGATTTAATGCGTGTTTCAATCCACTGCTGTAATGTGATTTTTTTTTTTTTAATGTGGAGTTGGGTCATTGAGAAAAACAACCGGTTGCGCAAATGTTCCACTCTGGGATCGTTAAACCATTGCAGAAAGAAGAGGGTGCAACAAGTTTAGGGCTGCAACTAAGTGATTAGACATTTGGTCCATAAAATGTTAGAAAACGGAGAAAGATATGGAGAACTGTAAGCAAAGCCCCGTGTGATGTCCTCAAATGTCTCGTTTTAGTCCACACAACCCAACAGTATTCAGTTTACTGTCATAAAGAAGTAAATAAACCAGAACATATTCATATGTGAGAAGGAGTCAAAGAATTTTAAAACATGATATAGCGTTATTTCATTTAGCTGCAGTTGTTCAATGTTGTGTTTTGAAATGCTCGCTGAACTCAAGAATGAAGATTAGTTAAATTCACACTCTGCACTCTGTCAATTAATATAATCCCTCATCCCGTACTGTACTGTACGTCTCATTCAAATACATGAAATATCTTCAATGTTCAGCGTATCACAAATGCTCATACAAACAATTCATTTGGCCCGTACTGAATAATAATATTGCTTCTGTTTGACATCTCTGACGTGTCTGAAATATTTATTTGGAAGGCCTCCGTATGAACTTCTCCCACGCAGTCTGATGGGACTGTATCTGCTTTCCTGCTTTTCATTGCTCCGAGAGAGTGAGAGAATACAGAGGAACACAAAGCTACCATCCCCACTCATCATCAAAACACTTTGCTTCCTATGCTTTATTCATGTCGGTCTCTGCATACTCTTAGCAGAAAGGCACTCTGGGAATTGTAGGAGGAAATATTCTGCTTCATATAAGGAGCACTGCCTGGATGTGAAGTGTTATGATATTGTTTCTGTTACTTTAAGATATCTTATTATGTTCATATAATTAGCTTTTATTGCTGAGGTAATAGGAGAGAGTGGGGGGAACATACAGGACCTCATGATGTGAACCTGTTGAACCTGTGATGTTGAGCATACAAGGTCTACAACAGGAAGCAACGTCTTTTCTCGCACAGCCTCACTTTCTCTTCCTCTCGCTGTGATTTCCTGTGTATTCAAAGAGCTGTGTTTGTGTTTTTTGAGTCATCCTCTGAAGTCAGCGTTTACAGACACCCACCTGGCTCTGCTAGCACAATAAGTCACATGTACCGCCGACCTTAGTCATGTCCTCGATGCTCCGAGGATTGCTTTTTTTTTTTTTTTTTTTTTTACGTGAATCTTTGCAATCGAATCTCAAGAGGTTGGAGTGTGTGGGGGAGTATTTTTGCTTTTTTTAAAAATATTTTTTTACCTCCCAGGCAATTTCAGCCATTTACAGTGGCTTGAAATATCTTAGTGGGAATCAGGCTACAGAGGGCTTAAAGGGGTAGCTTTGTTTCTCTCTGTTTTTTATTCTCACGCTTTGAAATGTCTTTTTCCTTTCGTACCGTCATGCATGTCATTGCAAACTCCTCTGCTGACCCTGTTGAGGGAATAGAGCGAGGGGCCACCTGCTTTTTTAATCTGTCAGGGAGACGCTTCATTTGAAAGGTGTAGGAGTCTATGAGCTGCTAATACTGTAACAAAAAAAAAAAAAAGATTTGATCCCTCACTGTCTTCCCACCCTTAAAGGAGCATGCCACCTGCATTTTTAACAAGTAAGTTAACAAGTTCGATCCTTCGCACACATTCAGACTGAAAAACAGCCCTCAGTTTGAAACAGAGCATTTGGTTGTATTGACGGAGGCGTGTTGTTTAAGGTGCTGCTGAGATGACTATGATGAAAGGCGATCCAGGAAGTTTGACAAACAGATCCTCGATTGTTTGTGTGAATGCACCTATAGTTCAAAGAGAATGCGAAGGTTTGTCAGATGGTCAAACATGATAAATAAAAATGACACTATGTAAAGTTCACAGTGCCGTGACGTTAACAGTATAAATACACTGTTAAGTTATGAAGTCATTTACAATTCTAGGAATATGCTCTAGCAAGTATTTGGTCTGCCAGCTGAGTGTTTTGCCAGATGACATCCTGTTGTTGTGGCATTGTTGTGTCAGGTTTGTCTCTTTTACCTGACAACCTTTTGTAAGGTTGCTAAGTCAGCGTTTCTTGACCTCTGTGATAATATATGTACTACTTGGACTAAAACTATTTTTTTAGATTTTCTTTTACATTTTTAGCCACAAATTGCATTTAAAACCTGTCACTTCCACTTCAGCCATCTTGATCAAAAACACACTAATCTTTGTGTTAATCCTTTCTTTGTCGCTCCGCAGGGCAGGACAATCGGCGCCGCGAGAGACGGACACATGAAGCATGAGAGGGTGGAGCTGAGGCTCAGCTGACCCTTCCCCTTTCCTCCTCCTCCTTTCCCCCCCGTGCGCCATTCGATTAGCACCCCCCCCCCTCCCTTACCCTCTTTTCCCCTTCCTGTCTCCCTCACCCTGGTGGATCTCACCCATCTTGCCTCCCCTCCTCTTCCTCCTCCTCTTCCTCCAAACCTCAATCAGCCGTGCCCAATGTACTCCCCGGAGCAGGAAAACATCTCCACCACCGCCTCCACCAAAGTGCCAGTGAAGTATGGAGAGCTCATTGTGCTGGGGTAAGCATCAACATACAGACCCTCGTCATTACATACAGAACACACACCAGAATGATCCAATCAACACTAAAATGATGGTCTAAATAAATTATTTTGTGATGAAATAATGGTCTGATAGTGTTATCATGATACACAAATCAACACTATTCAACCCTAATTAAAATCTTACAGTTTTAGCCATATGTCACCTAACAATGCCCTTCAAATCTGTGAACATAGCGGATTATTTTATGCCATATTACATTTTGTCACTGGAAGCTGAAATCATTGTTTTTCCAGTTGTGTCGACTTTTATGTTTCATGTTTGTCCACTTTTGGAAAAGAAAAGTATTTTGTGGATTTGTGGAAAACAGCTTTGAGACTTTGACATTAAATTTGGTGATACCTCTGGGAGATTAGGTCTTCTTAGCTGCAGTATGTTGTGAATATAAACTGTGTGTAACTGGCCATGATTAACAGTACTGGTCATTTTTGGATCTATGAGTCATAGCTGATAATGATTGGATGTGTTGCTCATAGTTTTTGGCTGTTCTACCTCAGTCCTGTTAATACACTTCTAGTATTTTAAGGCTAGTTTGGAACCACATGGACGGCACATGTAGACCTGTTTTACCTGATTTTAAAATTTGACCTTTTGGTTCTCATGGTGCACATATTAAAGACTCTGTTGCTGAGTTTCAATACAAACTGTATCTCCAAGCAGGGGTGTGTGGCGCTGGGTCACCACCCGCCCTGCAATTCCAATTGTGAAATACAGATTTTATTGAAAAGTCGTTTTTAATATAGTTGTGTGTGTGTGTGTGTGTGTGTGTGTGTATGTGTGTATGTGTGTGTATAAATTTCAGTTGATACTCGCATATAAATTATACATAATTACCGAAATGTGTGATGACTAATGAAAACGCAGCCTCCAATCTTTTTTCTGCTTGCCTAAGGGTGTACTTTTCCCCCACCCGACGACCGTATATGTGTGTAACATATTTGGCTTTTCCTGGTGGCCCCTGATTGGTTGATACAGCACGTCCGATCTGGATCTGGGGTGGAATATTTTATGCCCATGAAATGTAGCCAGATTGGGCTATTTTCCGCCCAATTGCTGCTTCCTTATTAGATAACATTTACCCTCCTGAAGGCAGGCCAAGCGTACATGGATCGTTGTGGTGCTGTGGTGATGGTTGTAAAGTGAAAGCAGCTGCTAAGTGGTCACCAAAACATACTTTTTAAAAAAAAAAACTTGTAGAAACTGCTAGCCTAGCTGCTAGCCTCCAGCAGCTGACTCTCTGCTACATTATACTGAACATACTCATGGCCAAAATACACAGAGATACCGAGAGCTGTAGCCCCAACTATTGGAAAAAGTCACACAATGCCACCGCCTCCCAGCCATAATGTCATTTGTGCCCCTTTAATCTACTTGTCACATCCACACACCCGAAACAACAGCGTATAGACATCAGTGATTTAGATACACACTTCTTTTCCCTCCAGAGGCACCAGAATACAAACCGTAAAGTCTAAATTACCTACAACAGACACTCACTCTGAGCACAGTCTTGTGTATATTTGCAGCGACAATATATTGTTCTTTTATTTACACGACGTTCCAATGATAGCACAATAGATAATCATAACTCAAGAACAATGGAAACAACAGTGACAAAGAGAGCAAGAGCTATTGCTGTGGTAAAGGTGTCCTTAGGGGGGATATATTTAGGATTTAGAAGCATTTCTAATGGTCAATTAGCTGGCAGATATCTTCTAACAAGCTTAGACTCTGAGTGATTCACTTGAAGATTCGACAAAATGCAGCAGAAAAGGAAAGCAACATAAAAAATGTGTAATATTTTTGTGTGGTTTAGACCAGCGAGCACTCAAATCACTTAACATAGTTATGATGAATAATAATAGTCTATTCTTAAATCTATGAGATATGTAATAAAAAGGAAAGAGAAGACATCAAAGGTATCAAAATAGGTGTTTCAGGTGATGATTCAGTGGAAGAGCTTTTTTTTTCTTTTTAGGAGAGGAGAGATGAACCACATTGCTTCTTATATTACAAGATGAGATGAATGTTGGTGACAAGTAACACTGATACTCATCTTAAACACCTTGGCTTTCTCTCCCCCCCGAGATTCGTTTTGACTGAAGTCCACATACTCAGCTGTAGGAAAAACCCTCCTCCCCGCCCTGCATCTTCAGCATAGAAGACATACAACTCTGTCCCAGCCCACTCCACAGAGGAATGCAGATGTCGGAAAGACTCCTCACACGCATAAACACACACACACACACACACACACACACACACACACACACACACACACACTTTTTATCTTGTGCAGCACACACACACACATTTTTCATGTCTCGCACAGACACACACACACAGTTGGTCTCTCAGCTGACTCACAGTTTGTTGTTCTGGAGCAGTATTGTCAGGGAGATGACCGTGGAAATTTTCCCTAGTGGAAAAAAAACGCAGTGAGCAGTAAACGCAGTTCCATGCCTTTACAAGGGAGAACCCCAGTTTTCCGTTTTGCTCGGCTTTTTCCACTCCTAATTTTTTTTTTTAATCTAGGTCAGGCCACCATTTTTAAAAGGTCAACAGGGGCAGTTTTTCGCTGGATGACACAAGTAGTCACACACATTGTACTTCAAGTAAGCCTGCTCAAACATTTTAATACGCATTACAGTGCTGGAAATGGATACTTATTGTGTGGCCTAAGTGGGAGTTGAGCCCTTAACTCTGGCATTAGCACCAGGTCTTAACCTCTGACCTCTGACAACCTGTTTAGTATCAGTAAGCTGCAATTTCTGCCATTTAAAAGCTGCATAAAGTCACTGCAACATTTCCCCAATACAAACACATATGAGTAGAAACATAAGACGGCATTAATATTATATAGAGTGGAGAAGCTTATTGATTGCAAATAATCCATCACATTAGCATTAGGCTTCTCTGAAAGAATGCAATGAAAAATGCAGCTAAAGTAAAAAGCACAATGCATTCTCGATCACATCCTAAATTGACGCATTTCCGTCGTAAAACTAACCATGTCATCGATCTGACAAGTGGTGACAGCATCCTTCTTTTTCTCACGTACAGTAGAAGGTGTGAGTGACTTGATGAAGGTGTGAAGATAAAGGGTTTTACTTTTTTTTCCCATAAACTTCAAAAGACATCCTGCATGAGGTCTTAGTCAAAGGTGCGTGGGATCAAAACCTGTTAAAAAGCAAAGAATCCCACACGCTGTCCATCAATTCAACTCACTCTCTCATACAAAAATGTTTGCTTTCATTTCTCCCTAGCTGATTATACAATTATGGTTTGTTTTAGTTTGCTAGATGAAAGACAATTGCAGTAAACTACTTAGAAGCCAGTATAGAACATTTTAATGATTGTGTAAATTAAAAAGCTTTAGCTGCAGTAAACTCCACCCATCTGGTGCTCCCAGCTGGATGAAACAAGTGCTTGGATTTAACTGTGACTCCTGTGTGACCAAGAACAGACACACACACACACACACATACGCAGATACTAATGGATACTACCCCGTCAACACGTAGCACGGTGTTGTGTCTGACCTCCTCACTAACCCCTGTGCGACATTACCATGTTTGAAGCCCAGTGATGCTAATGGACTAGTCCTGAGGAATGCTGCAGCGTCTCTGGAGACGATCTGTTTACATGCATACTGGACACCCATGTGGCTTTTTAAACAGCTGTGACATCACTCTATGCGCTGCAGTCCAACCTCCGAATCCACCTCTGTCTGTCTATATACAGTATGGCTGAGATTCTGTATTAGCATAGTAATTGTTTCTACAGGTTGAATCTTCACCTCTACTGTATGCCATAAACCTCAAGTGTCTCTAAAGTTACAACCATAGACATCACCCATTAGTTTGCAGTGGAGCCGGTTTAAAGTCCAGAGTTGCATCTTATATTTGGGGCCATCTTCTCCATGGAGTGCGAGGTGTTACCTTTAACACTCTGGAAACACGTTCTGAAACCTCGGACCCCATAACATTGAGATATCATAATGAAGTAGCATTAAACTTCCTGAAATATTGCGTGACAGCATCCAGTTTGGGTCTTGTTAGTGTAACTCCTGAACCACAAACACAGTCAGTATAACTGCTGCACGCCTGCTGAAAAATCACTTTATTCTTTAAACAGAAACTCTGAAAGTCCGTCTCAGCAGGAGTCCCGGAGCCGGGAGAGCTGGCAGGCGAGCAAACTGTCAATCACTACTTCTGTCGATCAACGCCTCCACACAGCAGCGACATCAAAGCTACTATAAGTCTTTAAATCTTATTAACGGGGCAATAATTTCCAAAATGATCACCGGCATATTATTAGAGGGGCCTGAATTTAGCAATTGAGACTAAAAGAGAGAAGTTGACGCATTTTTTCAGTGGGAGTCAATTGAAATATGGGATTTTGCACTGGTTGCCGTGGTAATTGCCACCTGGTTATTTCCCAGACAGCTTCACATGTGGAGACGGAGCTCACTGAAATAAATATTCTCTCTCTGTCTAACAGTTCACATCCACACGGTGTACATTTGGTCGTTTACTGAAGAGAAAAAAAATCTACTGTATCGTCTAATATCTACTTTTTAACATCTACTATCTACTAAGCGCTGAATGTTTTTCAAGAAAATGACCTTGTACATTTTTGGGAGTGTCTAATAAGTTTGTGATGTTCACACATGTAAACAGAGACACAGTGAATGACTCAATCATAGGCAGCAATTACTCACACAGGCTGTCTTTATATTTTTATGGGTTTACAGTGTAAATGGTAGCTTGTTGCTGCACACTGGGCTTTAGTTTACTAGTGTTTTCAGGGCACACACTCACAAGCTTGTTGCTAATTGTGAATTGAAGAGTAGCGTATGTGTCTGAACACACAAAAAAACTTTCTTTTCCTAACTTTGGTCCATCCTGCAACGTACGAACAACCTGTACAGTATATGCGCACAAACACACTAACTTCTTTTTTAACCCTCGGCCTTTCTGTCATTGTTTAGAGAATATTTGGATACGTGTATTTACAGGCACACATTGCTGCTACCCATGGGAACCTGGGTTTTAACTGCCAGCAACACTTTGAGCTTTACTCCGGCAGACTGCCCTGCCCTCTCTCCGGATACAGGGCTAAACTTCACCATGGTTACGCTTCTTGCCATGGTTACTCTTCCCAAACGTTGCTGCGGCTCTGTTCTTTCACCATGGTTACTCATAAACCCTCCCAGCGTTGTTTGATCCCAGCAGATCTGCTCTCTCTCCAGTCAAACAAAAACATTTAGCTGCGGGCTGGGCGTCTGTATGACCTGTCTGTGCCGTCTTTACTGGACTCAGTACAGTGGGTGGGTTCATTTAAGGAATCTGATTGGTCAGAGACACGCTCCATACAGGACGGCTCATTGTATTACACTTGTTACTGTGCAGGACCAAAAAATGGGAGCTGCAGCGTTTTCTTATTTATTTTTTCTTATTTTACTTTACAGAAGATTTTTAAGATATTACATGTGCAGTATGAACTCTACTTAGTTTTCTATTTTTCTGTTTCTGTGTCCAGTATGTGGAAACTTGAATCACTAAAAAAGTTCTGAAGCATTAAAAGTTCGCTTTTTGAAAGTTTAGACCAGTGGCACATGATTAAAAGATTTTGGAGCTGTCCAAATGTTTGTTGAAAACTATATTTATTTATTTTACTTGTGTGTGTGTGTGTGTGTGTGTGTGTGTGTGTGTGTGTGTGTGTGTGTGTGTATGTGTGGGCAAACTTCCTCAGCTGAATAATTAAAAGAAAACTTAGTCGATATTCAGCCAGCATTGTGTCTGTCATCACAGTGTTTGTAGTATAATGCGATTAAACAATGTTTAACTTTTGTCCATGTTGCCTGCACCCAGAGCTTCCTGCTCATTTGCTGGTCTGATGGGTGATGTAAAATGGAATTTAATGGAAAACTGCATTAAAACTCATCTCGACCATGCGCAGCTGTCAGTAGGTTTGCAATGATCGACATAACTGACACTGACTGGTTCGATATATCCAGAGTCGATTAGGTAAAATGTTTTGTAAATGAAAATAAGCATCATTAAAGAGACACTGCTCACCAACTTTGTCTCTGTAACTTTGTCTCTGTACTCGCTGCCTGCGCACTGCAAATACACCATCAGTAGATGATTGGACGAGATGTTCGCAATGCATTCTGGTTGTTGTAGGATCCCACCTGAAGAGCGGTATGGGGAATCTACAGCCTTTTTCTCAGTTTTCTCCAGTTATGGGGCACCGATTTCAAAAATAATTGCACTCTTCTGCCACAGAGGTGATCTAGTTTTAAGAAATCATCACATCCACAGTGGTGAATTCACCCTTTAAATATAATATTTGTTGATATTGCAACACATTTCACAAGATCCCAAATTTGTATGATGATTTCAATAGCTGGAAAAACAATGAATAAAGACAATAATTCAATATATGAATAATGCTTCAAAAGTCATAACTAATAAAATAAAAAGCCGTTGGATGAATTGAATCTGTGATCATGTCCGTGCCATCTTTCGCTGAATTATGACATTGCATTTATTACACTTTGAGTACGATGACAGTACATCAGTGAAGTCACAGGAGTCCATAACTTTTTGCGGCTTCTGGATGTCATAACAATGTTAAAGTGGCGAGCAGTGTTTATGTATGTGGTAATGTTTACAAAGCCACGGTGCTGCTAGCAGGAATATCACTTCACGCTGGTGACGGCTTATCGAAAACACGTGTGCGCAGTAAGGAATAAAACCTCTGTATATTCAGGGAATAGGCAACTGGAGTGTGCTTCACATGGATTTATACCTGGAAATCCAATAGCTCCACCGCAGTGATTAAATTATTGGCTGCAGGAGCAAATGTGCACTTTATAAGAGTTCCTTCACCAATCCAAAACTTTTACTTATTATTGTTTTTTGCATTATTGTTGTCGATGACTGAGATATATTGATTTTTATGATGCTACTTTTTTTGGGAGGCCCCTCTTCTTGCATTGAAGCATGGGCTGCAGCTGGATCAGTTTAAGCCACTTCTCAGAAACGATATTTTCTGGCTACTAACTGAACACACACACATACATACACCTATATATACTGTATATACAAACATACCGTTGACAGTGTTTTCTTACTTAAGGATATTAGGCAAGAAACACACTCTCAGAGACACAACGGCACAGTCACGGTGTTGTCGGGACTCACAGAGACTCTATTCTGTCAGAGGGAACGCCTCTGTTTATTCCCCTTTCCTCAGCCATGTATCAGGGCTAAATGAGACTCTCTGTGTGTTTATTTTCTCAGCCTTTCTGGGGGTTATGTTTGGAGGGCTTTGTTGTTTATGAGGACATGATGTGCTTTTGTAAAAAAAAAAAAAAAAAAGAAAGAAAGAAAAAAAGATGCATGCATATATGAAAAGTATAGTCTGCTTTTTGTGTGTGGATATGTGTGTGCGTGGTCTTAGGGGCACGAAGGGAGTGCACCAAATGCCTCAAGCATTTTCCACAATGTTTTTCCAGCGTAT
Organism: Scomber japonicus; assembly: GCF_027409825.1. NCBI lineage: Eukaryota > Metazoa > Chordata > Actinopteri > Scombriformes > Scombridae > Scomber > Scomber japonicus. Next base: position 9,437,562 of record NC_070591.1, on the reverse strand, counting down.
TATACAGCTGCTCAGACAATAATGCCCTATTGTTTTTTTTTTGTGTGTGTGTGTGTGTGTGTGTGTGTGATTGTCTTTGCGTGTGTGTGTATATGTATGTGCAGGTACAATGGCTCTCTGCCCAATGGGGACCGAGGCAGACGTAAAAGCCGTTTTGCACTTTGTAAGAGACCGAAGGCAAACGGGGTGAGACCCAGCACAGTTCACGTCGCCTGCTCTCCACAGGCAGCCAAGGTAAAATACGAAGACACACACACACACACACACACACACACACACACACAATACAGTATCATTTAGTCAACCCAGAGACCACAAAACTGCAGCCACTGAAACCCAACACATCAGCAGTTTTCTTCCTTCTTGAAAGTTTACGCTGTGATTTAAGTTTCAAGTTCAAGTCTTCCTATTACATAGTGAATAATTCAAAATACACACTGCACGTATCGGTGAGAAAATGGCTTTCTTTCCTCCGTCTTTTGCAGAGGTTCTCTTTGTTAGGTGTGTGATTTTGTTTGTCTGACAACATCAAATAAAACACACCCAGTTCACTTGAGTTGACCTGCGCTGCTCCACCAAAAGGCTTTTGTGAAATTCTGTTTGCTTTTGTGTCCTGTGATATAAAAGTGTCACACACACACACACACACACACACACACACACACACCATCCAGACAGAAAAAGAAAAAAGTACGAATATTCAGCAAACCTTTGCCGAAAAAATAAAAAGACTGTCAAGAGTTGAAAAAAAAGCTATTTGAACAATGTTTTTTTACACAGCGTTTGATTGGAACACACTGAAGGTTTATAAGAGAAACAAATGTGAACGGTTCAGTAGAAGGTAACAGAGCGTTTTCCACCAAAAAGTCCTGGGAAGCATATGTCTATGTGTTTCCATCATCAGTTATAAAGCTGGCCAGAAATCCTCCAAAATCTGTTAAATGAACTGGAGGACAGAAAGTGGTGTGTGTGAGTGTGTGTGTGAGAGAGTGTGTGTGTGAGAGTGTGAGTGTGAGGACCTTTGCTTCTATGGTTTAACATCTGTACTTAATGTATTTTTGTGTGTGGACACTCTCTCACACATACACACACACATATACAGACACAAACACACAGAGAGGCCAGCTTTTGGTAATTTAAAGAGTCTGGAAGAGTGATTGTCCTTTTCTGTCCTGTGGGTGGTCCTGAATGACAGAAAAAGGGGGCTGAGTTAGGGTCCAGAAAGTGACTATATAACTGAACTCTTCACCCTCTCCACCCTTCCTCTGTCCATCTATTGTTCTCAGCGAGCAGATGTCAGAGCTGTTTTTGTTATCAAGCATGTTAAGGTTCATCCCTCTTGTGGATTTTAAATGAAGGGGTTTTTATTGGAGAGTGCCTAAAGGTCTTCTTCTGTATTGATCTCTCTCCTTTCTTTTCCCTCCACGTCCCCGCCAGGCCATAAGCAACAAAGACCAGCACAGCATCTCGTACACTTTGTCTCGAGCCCAGACGGTGGTGGTGGAGTACACCCATGACAGCAATACAGACATGTTCCAGGTAACAAGCCTCAACTTCTACCACCAGGACTGAAGCCTTAGAACCAATTTACAGTCCTACTTTCTCCCCACTTTACTGCTTTACTACTCACACATACTTGCTGAAATGAGAGTTAGTAATATTTAAGTGTCAGCAGCCTTATGGTATTTAATTTGATAGAGAGCATTTCATTTAGGTGAGAATGATTAAGATGGTGATGTACATTGCAGCAAAATTGTCTTTTTTAATGAGTTGTCTTTATCAGAATATTGTGCAGTATAATTGAGACAGTTATTGAACACACAGCTCTATAAGTCCTATATGATATAAACCTAATTTGACATGCACATTTTGGGTCATCTCTATGGATGGAAAACCCAGAGACATAAATCATTGAGCTTAGGTTCATCTTTGACATTGGAAACAGCAGTTTAGGAAAACTCATCTCCACTTCGTTGCTGTTGTGGAGCTTTTTAATCAGATTTTTCTTCTTTTTTTTGGATCTTGATTAGCTGCCGCACAGCAGTTACTATGGCAACAGCAACAACAACAATAAAACAAACAGCAATTTAAAATCAAAATTGATCAATGAAGCCAGAAAACACAATCAAAGCCAAATATAATGATCAAAAAAATGACTGAAAACAAACGTACAATAAAAACAAGGACTAACAACACTAATTTGTCAAGTTAGAAACAAAAAAGAAGATAAACATAATAAAACAAAGTTCCAACACTGTTAGAGTAACGTTATGTAGGATTCATCAGATTTTGGTTTAAAGTATAAAAAGAAAATCTGCTTTTCATTTGTCTTATTTTCACATCACATGATCTCATCAGCATGGAGATGGAGTTTGCCCAGTTTGTCTTTGAATCGAAGACGTTCAAATTTCCATTTTCTGAACATTTTAATGACTTCTCGTCTATTCTGGCTTTAAATCTCAGGTTAGAGTTCATTCTCTAGCTCGGAAACAAAATTTAGTTAACTGTTGTGGAGCTTTCGATTATGCCACATAACTCTTGAAATGAGATGTGTGTGAAGGTTTTCTCTTTCGCTCAGCGTTTCACATCATCATCATTTATATTATTCATCTCAAGACAGACAAGGACAAAATGTGTCTTTCTAGAGCTGACTAGTGTCTTTTAAAGTCACCTCGTTCTTTGCCTGATTATAGCATTAATGCTCCGGGAGGCAGTGATTATGGCAGAGTGGTGATTCAGATAGCTGTCAGGGGCAGCAAAGTGCCCATCATCATAGCACAGAATGTCCCTAACGTTATTATAGGTTTTAGAGAAGCTAGTTAGACATGCGAACCGGCTAAAAACTTGTCTCCAAGGTCATCGACATACATGCAGTTTAAAAATGAGAAAGCTGTTTTCTATATGCAGTAGCCTGACATCATTTACCAGTTTAATTCATATATATTTCAACATTTTAAAGGATGTACATGCTGTTTCATACTCACAAAAGCTGGTTTTGTTTCTATTTTATCCGTTTTATAGTCTCATACATAGCTGGAATCTCGTGTGAAACTTGTCAGAACCCATCTTCATCTCTCTCTCCCCTCACCAGATCGGGCGATCGACGGAGAGCCCCATTGACTTTGTAGTGACGGACACGGTGGCGGGCAGCCAGAGTAACGCAGACACCCAGTCAGTCCAAAGCACCATTTCCCGATTCGCCTGCCGCATCATGTGCCAGCGCACGCCGCCTTACACCGCACGGATCTACGCCGCAGGCTTCGACTCCTCCAAGAACATCTTCCTCGGGGTGAGCTGCGTGAACGTCTGCTGCTCCACAAATGTGTAGGCGAGAGTGAGAGAGAAAGATGAAAGAGGAAATGAAAGGTTCACAAGGAAATAAGAGGGAAGATGAGAAAGGAAAGCAGAGACGTACTGGTTTTGTTCTGATATCTCTATTTCTATCTTTAACCAAGGCAACACTGAACTTGCCCAAAAAGATAAATATCTTGCTTTTTTTTTCTCAAGTGGCAGCGTCTCATTTAGATGTTTTGGCACCAGTGTGCTCAATAGCATGCTGCTAAACATGTCAAGAATTTTCCATTACTCCCTTTCCTTCCTATATTGTGGTCTGCTCCCTGTTGAGCTGTCAGTGGTTGAGTGCTGACGGAGTTGGCCCGCTTCCAGTGTAAATAACAATATACGAATAACATATAAAATGCATTTGAATTGTTCCTGTACTGATCACACCTCCCCATGTTTTTTTTTTTTTTTTTTTTCTCAGGAGAAAGCTGCAAAGTGGAAGACGTCGGACGGACAAATGGACGGGTTGACCACCAACGGCGTGCTGGTGATGCACCCTCGACACGGCTTTACCCAGGACTCCAAGCCGGGAGTCTGGAGGGAAATCTCGGTCTGCGGTAACGTCTTCACCCTGCGAGAAACCCGCTCGGCACAGCAGCGAGGAAAGATGGTGAGAGAAGATAAAAAAAAAAAAGAATATTCAAAAACACAAATTCAACCAGTGAAGAGCTTTGTGTTTCACGCTCAGCATGTGTTCCCTGAGCATTTATTTCAAGCCTGTGCCAGTGGCTCGAGATTAACCTTAATAATAGAGAGGAGCTGCTTTGGAAAAGAGCAGCACTTATGTGTTTTCTAAATGTGAGAATTCGACCTTTTTTAAAGAAGACAAACAATGTTGAATATCTTTTATTTAAGCCCTCTAATGACAACAAAGAGGCAGAGTGTTTTAGCACTGAGGCGGCTGACACTCCGCAACTATTAAAACCATTAAAATGAACAAAGAGGTCGCACAGAAGTTGGTTTTAGTTGCTGCTCTCATTTTAAAAGTTCAATATGGAGCAAACTTGGATGTAAGTATAAGAGTTGGACACGAGTTCATTTTCCTGCGTGACCAGATTTTTGAAATTATACACATCTGTTTTTTTTCTCCTCGTCCGTCCACTTCCTGTCTCTCACACTCACGCACCGACACAGTTACTCAGGCAGGAAGGGGTCAGCCACAGCTTAACACCACCAGGAGGTTATCACGATGCCGTCTCCAGGGCAACAGGCCGGGCTGTCAAAGCTGTGTGTAACAGGACCTTGTAAGGGGATCCTCCAGCTGACGTTAGAGTCTCTCAGCCAATCGTAGCGCTCCTGCTCGTCTTGCCAGCGTGGCCACCGGTAGCATGTGTCTGATTGGATTTAAGTTGTTGTCAGTATATTGGATAAGATATTTGTTTTAAATGGATTTCAATCAACATCCTCTCTTCTCCATCCTTTCCCTTCCCTTCCACACCAACGCATAGTGAATGAGTCTGCAGTTTAAACATGAACCTGTCTCTTTATCTGGACTCCCACCTGTTTTCTAGTCCGTCCAGTGCAGCACAAATGAGCCGCTCCTTTATCTCTGCCTGCCCTTTTACATCCACAGAGTTAACTGTGTGTGCTTTATGCGCCACCACAGAAACTGCTCATTATTTCACAGTTGATTGACAATTTAGATAGTCGTGCTGTGGGAAAGCATCTATTTTCATTATGTACGGTGATGGAACATGATGGGGTGTAATTGCTGTGCTGATTGAACACAGAAGTGAGTCTTTTCTCATTTCGGGTGACGGTTATGCTATAACAGAGACAATATCTGAGATTTTTCGACACATTGGAAGGAGATACTATTATGCAGATGTAGAGACAAACCCAAATCAATTTGTTGCTCACTGACAACATTTTTTCTGTTTGATTGATTTGCAGATAATTCACATTTAGAGTGTAATAAACCTGCTGCAATGATTCATCGATTAGTTGCCAACTATTTTGATAACTGATTCATTGTTTTGAGAAATTTAAAAAAAGAAAGAAATCTCATCATGTCTCTACTATGACAGTAAACTGAATATCTTTGTGTTGTAGATTCAATTAGATATTTAAAGGTGTCATCTTGTGCTTTGGAAAACAGTGGTTAACATTTTTCACAATTTTCTTACATTTTATAGACCAAAATAATCAAATCAAATAATCAATAATGAAAATAATCGTTTGTTGCCAACATATAATCTGCAGTAATTTTAGACAACTATTAACTATTTTAAAAATCATTAAAGTCAGTTTTAAAGCAAAAATACCAAATATTTGATGGTTCCAGCATCTCAAATGTGACAATTTCCTTTTCATATATTACAATAAATTAAGTATTTAACATTTTACGCACTTAGTCGGACAAAACAAACAAATCGATGACATCACTGTGAATACCATGTTTTTCTGGGTTTCTTTTTTTTTTACATTTCACTAACAATCAATCAAATACTAAAGAATATAATAATAATTGACAGATGATTAATTATTAGTTGCAGCTCCCTCCCTTCGATGCCTCACAGTGGGATGACTGCCCTGCTGTAGCCAAGGTTAACAACTGAAGGACGTTCTGATTGAATGGGAGGAGAAAGTCCGCTCAGCAAGTTTGCCAGAAAGCGGCCTGGGCTGACCATAACTTGTGTACGTGTGTGTGTGTGTATGTGTGTGTGTGTGTGTGTGTGTGTATGTGTGTGTGTGTGTGTGTGTGTGTGTGTGTGTGTGTGTGTGTGTGTGTGTGTGTGTGTGTGTGTGTGTGTGTGTGTGTGTGTGTGTGTGTGTGTGTGTGTGTGTGTGTGTGTGTGTGTGTCAATGTCAATACAGTAAGCACCCAAGCTATTATGTTGAATTGTTTTTTTATTGTTTCATTTTCAGTCAAATTTCCATCTTTAGAAACACATGCCACCTAAAAGTGATGAAATGAAACGATGTGTTTATTTAATACAAAGCTGTAAACATCTGTAATAAATTATTGCGAGGTGAAAAGGACTCAGGAGTGAGTTTTTGAAAAGACTCAGCCCTGCCAGAGGGTCAGCAGGTTGTCCTTCTGCAGTCTGTCACAAGGTTGAAGCCAGCGTAATTAGGAGTATCTTACAATGCAGTTTGCAAACACACACACACAGACACACACACACACACACACACACACACACACAAAAACACACACACACACACTGCAGGACTGTTGTGAGTGTAACAAATGAGCAGAGTACAGTGTCTGAGCCCCTGCTGTGTTTAATAAAAGCGTTTGTGCTGATAAATGATTTGCTTCAGTGTAATTAAATTATAAGTGTGTGTCTGGTGAGAGTTTGTCTGTGTTCACATGGATGGAATCGACTCACTCTGATCGTAACACTTGAATGAGGCTATTTATTGATCGGGCAAACAGTTATTTTTTACATTTTTTTATATGGCAGTAAGTAAATGATTAGAGGAGCAGCCTTGTGAGCAGAAGGTTGCCAGTTTGAGTTAAAACAATAACAGACACTGAAGTCGTTCCAGTTGCTCGTTGGATTAACAGCAGACAGACTGTGGTTTTACTGGGCAGATGTGTGTGTGTGTTTGTGTGTGTTTGATTGCGTCGCTGACATAAAAAGGCACACATGTGTTCAGCTCAGCAAATCTTCCCGGGATGAAATGAATGAAGGTTAAAAAGTGTCACCGGGAGGGACACGTCAGCTTGTGGTAGTGGAATGCTGCTGCCACAGAAACGTGTTTGCCCCGAGACACTCTGTGACCTCGACGTCAGCATCATGAGTGATCTCATCAGAAATCCATGGGAGCTCCCCCTCCCTCATTTATGTGTGACTTTTTAAAAATTCTTTCTCATATCTTCTAGGTTTTTTCTCCTCTCTTCCCCCTCATTTTTATCTAAATGTGGAAATTCCCATTCTATCTGATCTGTGCACCACCCAAACTCAGCGCCTTCGTTACTAAATGTCCCAGCGGCTCTTTCTTCTGTCCCCTGTCGTCATTCTTTCGATTCTCCCATGTCATCTTGCCACCAGCTGTTTGTCCCCTGAGTCCTCTCGAAGACATGCAGCAGGTCTGAGGCACAGATGGAAATACTCGTGTTATACTGCCACCTGGTGGTCATATATGAGTACTCCAAACAGCAGCAGGCAGCAATCATCCAACAAAAACCATTCAGTCACTAATCTGTTGATCCTGTTTGGGGTCATGTAAGGGTTGGAGCCTATCCCAGCATGCTTTGGGTGAGATATGAGATGGGACACACTGGATGGGCCGCAAATCCATCCAAGAGGTTGGAGACAGAATAATACAAGAGATTAAATAACTGAGGAATAATCACTTCTCACTCAGATACAGTTTATGTGTATGTAGCAATTAATTGTATAAATTAGAATTTATTTCATTTTATATATTTTATAGATGTTTTGTTGTGATGGTTTGAGGCTGCTTTAATTGTTCATTGGTAAAATCAAGACATTTGAAGTTGTCACCTTGGACTTTCTGACCTTCTGATGGACATTTTTCATTATATTGTGGACTGGATTGTGGACTGGATTAATAATAATAATAATAATAATCTTTATTGCATCCTTATTATTGTCATTATATGAGACTGTGTTCAGTATTTTGAATGAAGTGAGGCTGGAAAAAACAAATAAAATGAAAAGTTACAGTGTGTATTATAGTTCTTTGTTGCCAAGCTGGCTTTGTGCAATGACTGTGTTGGTCAGTCAGTTCTGAAATGACATGAATTTGTGGTCTCTGTTTGGTTTTTCTTAATCTTACTGACTGTGGTGATCAGCTGGGAACTATGAGCTTCACATTTTAAGGCTTTTTTGCATGTTTTCCTCAGTATGTATTGTAATGACTTTAATGTGATCCTGACTTTTTCATTGCTCACCATCATAAATTAATATGATATTTATTAAGCACTGAATATGACTTGCTGTATTTTGTGTTTTTATGCTGAAGTTGTCTGCAGCAGCTTCCTCTCTTTAACCTCTCTGTCTGTCTGTGTTTCTCTCTTTAGGTGGACTCTGAAAGCCAGGAGCTGGTCGACGGCTCTCTCATCGACCTCTGCGGTGCGACCCTGCTGTGGCGCACAGCTGAAGGCCTGTCACGCACGCCTACCCTCAAGCACCTGGAGGCGCTGCGACAGGAGATCAACGCGGCTCGGCCTCAGTGTCCCGTGGGTTTCAACACGCTGGCCTTCCCCTCCATGCGTCGCAAGGACACGCCGGACGAGAAGCAGCCCTGGGTCTACCTCCAGTGTGGCCACGTGCACGGCTACCACAACTGGGGCAACCACCGCGAGGAGAGGGAGGGCCGCGAGGGCCGCCACAGGGAGTGCCCCATGTGCCGAGCTAAAGGGCCCTACGTGCCGCTGTGGCTGGGCTGCGAGGCGGGTTTTTACGTGGACGCCGCCCCACCCACTCACGCCTTTAGCCCCTGTGGCCATGTTTGCTCAGATAAGACGGCGGCCTTCTGGAGTCAGATCCCGCTGCCCCACGGCACACACACCTTCCACGCCGCCTGCCCTTTCTGCGCCCAACAGCTGAGTGGCGAGCAGGGCTTCGTCAGACTCATCTTCCAGGGACCCCTCGACTAGCCGGGGGGCAGCTTCCCAGCATCCTTTGGGAGAGGCAGAGCGCGGAGTTGTTTTTTTTTTTTTTTGGCTGGACGCTGACCTTGATCTGCTCCCCAGATTTGGTTTCTTTCCTCTGCAGTTGGAATATGAACTTTTTTCTGGACTTTTTGTCTCTTTCTCATTTTTAAGTGACCTTTGTATTGCTTTTTCATGAATGACGACAAAGATTTCTATATTTTCATGTGAAACCAGAGACACAAAAACCAAACAAAGAACACTGCTGGGTAAAAAAATTTTGTGTTTGTTTCTCAAAAGAACTTTCAACAACAGTATTTATCTAAATTACTAACATACCGTACTGCAAATATACGGTTTTTATTCATGTTTATTGTTGCAATATACATCTGTGTACATCTCTTAGAGCTAATTTAAACAAAGATGTTTATTTATGGCCCAGGAACCATTGCTTCATCCTTTATCTGTCAGATATGCCGAACTTCAATACTATTAAGCATTTTACGTTTAAAACACAGTATATTGTTGATCAGATATAAAGTTCTAGGTGTGTCCTGAGGGTTTCGTTCTGTGTCTTTCCCCATATTCACCTCTCAGATCTGTTTGTCGTATTTATACACCCCCCCCCCCAACCCTCCTCCTCCTTCTGGCGTGCTTTCACTTCGTATAACGTGTGTGTTAACCCTTCAGTTGCACTTCTCTCTCTCATTAGGCATCGCCATGGCCTTTTTTTCACATTCAAAGCAATAGATTTGGAATGGAAACCTCCTAAAGCATTATGGGAAACTGAGTATTCAAAGGTGCCTGCGTAAAGAACCTGAATGACAGTTCCCTCCCTTTAAAGTCCGAGTGAAATCTTTTACTGTGGGTGAGTGAATCTGATCACAGGTTAGCCATGAAACCGCAGCTATGTAGCTTAAGTCACACATCATGTAGAGACACACACATATACACACACACACACACACACACATAAACAGACCTGGTCAAATGCTTTTTATTTTAGTGGAAGTAGAGGACGATTTGGACGCTGTCAGCATAGAAACTACCGACCTAAGAATGGGAAGTAAAACAGTAGCTGAGCAGCTTGGACAGTGTCTGTGATATTTTGGGCTCAGATGCACAATCACAGTCAGACTAACGGTTAATATGTCACCAGATACAGTATTCTAATCAGTATTAATCTTTGCATTAAGCTAAAAGCTCCACTTTTCTTTGAACGTTTGAAACTGCCACAGACATTTGAAATGAGTTCTGCCTGTATCGTGGTCATCTGTGAGTAACTGTGCATCCTGCTGTGGGCTGAGAGTGACACAGCACAGATCCACTTTACCATGTCAGGCAGGATTTGATTAGCCATAATTGCATTGATGCAAACAAGGAATTGAGACAGTTGAAGTCATTTTAGTTTGCTTTAATTCTTATAAAGCAGGAACCCCCCCCCCCCAACCATCTGATAAATATCAAGAAAGAAAAAGACAACTGTAGCTGTTTGACTCAGGTTTGATACACACAAACACATTGCATGGCTTCATTTCTTCAATCCAAGCTGCAAAATCCTCTTTATGGATGTGTGTGTGTGTGTGTGTGTGTGTGTGTGTGTGTGTGTTTGTGTGTGTGTGTGAATTTATCAGGGCTTTATGTTAATCCGTGCTTTCTAAACCGTGAAAAAGTATCAGGGCTGCCTGTTCTTCTGTTAAAAACTCTGACAATACAATAATTCATATATTTATATTATATGATAACTAATAACACACTTGCTGAATGAATTATTGTCTCTGTATCAAAATCACAATTTGAACAAGTGCAGTTCAATCAACAGTGTGAAATGTTTAGTCGGTTGATTTCATCAGATCAGTTAGAAATGATGCTCGGGACAAGCCTATCATATTTAAAACTACGTACCAGACAACATATAAAGGCCTGTAGTTTAATTAACATTCATTTTATGAGGTGGCTGAATAACTAAAATAAGCCATTCTCTGCTGTTTAGATGAATAAAGTCTCTGCATTCACTTACTTGTCCTCTTAAACTAGCCTGTCTGAGAGTAATTGGCCAGATTAGCCCACCCTATGCAAAATTATTGACAGTTTTTATATCAAAATAGTTATAATAAAGAGGGAATGAATATATTTAGGGACATTTTATGCCTTGAAAGTGAAATGAAGGTTCCCAATTTAATGTAATCCAGAGACGCTGCAGTTCAGTTCTTCGCCTCAACCCACAAGAGATTACCTGCTGATGATTTTAATTATAACTTACATGATTATATAACATTTCACCACCTGTCACCCATGCTCAGCTGTAATTTTAATTAACACCAGAGGACCTAAATAACAAGTAACTGCATCACTTTATTCAGTTTGATACAGAGCCACACAAAGCAGATCAGTAGAGAAGGCAGTCCTGATGGTTTATCTGATATTTCGCGTGTTAAAGCACAAATGAAAGGTTCCCGCAGCGTTACACACACAACACATCCTGCGACGTCACTGTGGTTTGTCCACTTTACTTCCACTCACGCAGCCACGGGCGGCGTAAGAGCGAGACACACACTCGTACTGTAGAAACTCTCCAACAGTGAATCAGCTTTACTGATCAGAGTCACTTCCAAAACAACACGTCCTTTTAATGTATACACACACAAAGCTTCAGTTCTGCATGTGAGGTCTGAATTCAAAATCTGTATCAGGTATCAGTAGCATGTGTGTGTGTGTGAGAGTGTGTGTGAGAGAGCGAGAGAGAGAGAGAGAGAGAGAGATTGTAATTTATGTGTCCATGATGATTGTATGTGTACAGTTTTCAGTTTGTGTGTTCACTCAGTAGTTCTCCATCGGTATCCCCCCCCCCCCCCCTGTGCTCGGACTGCAACACACTAACTCACCTCAGGGAGAAAAAAAAAAGATTACCTGTGTCACATCCACACACACACACACGCATACACACACAGACACACGCAGCGCTAAAGGTCTTCTGAGGATACCTCATCAGTAAAAAAAAAAAAACTCCACCCTGGATTTTGTGTCTTGCCTCTCCTTCACCGTGTCTGTCTCCTTTGTGGATTAAAGTGTGTGAGTAAGGGCTCCACTCTGTCTCTGTTATCTCCACCTAGTTTTCTTTTGAACACAAACACATATCCATCAGTCCGTCCCACATCTTTCTCACCACTCGCTCCTCTTCTTCTTCTCCTCCTCCTCCTCTCCGGAGTCTCCTTGTGCTTGTAAAGGCGAAAGCAACGAATGTTTCCAGCAAACACTTTTTTGTAATAACTTTAAACAATAAAGTGTAAAAGTGACACATTTCACTGTGTGCTGTTTGTGGGTGGGTGGGTGGGTGGGTGTGTCTGTACATGTTTTACTCATGTAGTGGGGACACATGTACGCTTTGACACATTGTGGAAACCAAGTCCCCATAATAATATATATAATAAATCTGTCACTTTTAAGACAAAGATTTAAAGAACAGTCATGAGCTCAAATTAACAATGAAAGATTTTTTTTCCTCAGGCTTTTTTGTGAACACCCCCGCACTTAGAAAAAAAGAACAAATCTCTACACTGATATCTTGCATGACTCTAACTTAGAGTTATGGTACTTACTAAAGTTATTCTCTCCAGGCTAGATCCTTGCTTGTGTTGAATTGACTCTCTTGAGTGTCTGCCAAATTATATTGTAAATTGTAATCATTCCTCCTGTTCATACTGACCATTAGAAGATCTCTTCATAATGTGTTTACAGTGGAAGTGATGGAGGACAAAATCCACAGTCCTGTTTTTAAGTTTATCTGAAGCTAATATGGAGCTTCAGCCGTCCAAATGAGTCCAATCAAGTAGATATCTTTCAACATTACAGTCTTTTTAGTGCCAAATTCCCTCTTTTTGTTACTATACTTCCACCACAGCTCAACAGGGGAACACAAAGAGGGAATATGATGCTAAAAAGACTATAAATGTGGCAGATATCCACTTGGTATGACTAATGCTGGAGCTTCATATCAACTTTAAAGCACATTTTAATAGCCAGTATGAACAGGAGGAATGACTACAGCCTCTTTTAGTGATCATATAGATACCAGACTGCTGTTTTCCTATAAGGAGGATGTACCATGCACATTTCTAGATCTGGAAATGTGGACCTTGAATATCTTTGTATGATTTGCAGGCGGACTTTCTATAGAATTACTACATAAGCTCCATTTATATTCTCACATGTATCACTAATACATATCTTTGCATGTTTTGGTTCATGAAAACTCATCCCAGTGGAAATGAAGCGACCATGAAAACACAACAGACGACACACACACGCTCAGTATTTCATATTGCACTTTATTCAGCTCTGAGGCAGAACTGGGCTGGGCTGAGACCTCATCACTGTCACAGATCAACACTTATTGCTTTCAGGCTTCCGGTCCACATAAAGCAAACCCATCTCAAGTATTCTCACACTGAAACTTTGCGTACATGTTTTAAAATGTTGACTCTGTGTGTGTGTGTGTGTGTGTGTGTGTGTGTGTGTGTGTGTGTATGTGTGTGAAACCAACACTGCAGAAAATATTGCACCTCCTGTTTTGCTTTAGGTGAGGAGTGTAATGCTGAATTGCGGGATGGACAGAGGCTACAGGAGAGACTTGACATCGCAAATGGAGGCACAGAGTTTCACACAGACCGGATAAAAACAGTCAAATAATGCACGACTTTGTGATATTTTCCAACATCATACAGGGACTGTACAAAAAAAAAAAAAGGTCATTTTAAAGCGATAGAATTTCTGATATTACACACAATTTCATGGAGTTGTGATCTTGCCTGGAAATGGATTGTTAGTCTTTAAAATGGGAACATCGTGGAAAGGCTCAAGGACACCGAACACACAGACACACATTGTTTAGACATTACATGGGGGAGGGAGGGGGTAACCTATGGGGGGGTAACATGTTTGTTTTCTCCTCTATGGCACAAACTCCTGGGAGCTTTTCAGTAGAGACCAGATTATTCTGGACACTGACTGGAGGAGTGAATAAATCCAGTGGAAGTATGTTCAGTGGAAGTCACAGTTGTCATTTTGCTTTGGAAAAAAAAAAAAAGGTTAGCAGTTTATTTCTTGCCACCAACTTCACTTCAGGCTTTATTTTCTTTTCAAACGTGCTTCCAGAAATTGAGATGCTCTAGTCAATATCTTTAAATAAGCAACAGCTGAAATGAGCACTTGTATGTGGAAGGTAGTTTCACAGTCTCTCACCACACTGCAGACGAAGTGAGCAACCAGCTGGTGAACACAGTGGAGCATTTTTAGCAACAATTATTTTTCTCAGGACTTGAAAAGAGGAGTAAATATCACAGTTATAATCATCAGCATGGCAAATACAAGCCTCCATATTAATGCTAATGTCTGCTGGGTGTATTAATATCAACTTTATAATGTGATAATCAGTCTGTGTTTACAGCTTGTGAGCAAACATTTATAGATGTAGGATTAAATTGTAATTGAAGGATTCCTTATATAACGTTTCCAAAGCCTTATACAACAATTGTGTTATGATTGTTTTCACAGTAGCAACTATGTCTCATTCAGAATTGGTCATAATGGTTAAAATGGTTAAAATGTCTGAAGTAAAAAAATGGATTTAGGAGTACCTTTAACACTTATTCATCATATTTTTGACTTAAATTTGATCTTATTATCATTATTCAACTGCTCTGTGAGTGTAAATAGCATCTATAATAGGCTGATAAATTACAATATTCATTTCAGTGATGTATTTCAAGTAACAGCTGCATTTTGGAAGCATGTTAAGTACCAACGTGAAGTCTCTGTGCTCGAGATAAACGACTAAAAGCTCTTCCACAGCTTCACAAACTATGACTTTACCTCTATGTAAGTACACAGTGTGATTGCATTAGCAGTGCTGTAAATGCAACAACGAGGATAAACACTGTTCTTAGTATCGCTACATAAACATAGCACAAAAAAGTAAGGAAATGTGTGTTTGGTAGATTATTTCTTTGTTGTAACGATGCTTCTTGGCAATAAATCTTATACCTTATATTTGCTCCTTACAAATGTGGCCCCATTTATTGCCAAGAAGCATTGTTACAATAAAATAAATAATGTACTAAGCACAAATGTCCTCAGTTTTTGTTGCTATGGTTATATATTTTACAGTTAAAATAGACAATAATTCAGCTTTGTTTTCTCTCTAACATGGA
The DNA here is from genome assembly GCF_027409825.1 of Scomber japonicus. Lineage (NCBI taxonomy): Eukaryota > Metazoa > Chordata > Actinopteri > Scombriformes > Scombridae > Scomber > Scomber japonicus. The sequence continues at coordinate 9,422,442 of NC_070591.1, read as the reverse complement.
TACAGATATATATTATAGCCTAGTGCTGAGCTCATAATCTTGTACAGTGGCAGCCGTGACTAACTCAATATTAATACAATTATGTATATTATGTTAGAAACGGCCTCTAGAGGGCAGTACGTCTCCTCCTTGCCACCATGTAAACTACTTGTTAATGTTTAGGACTGGAACACTGCACATGCAATCACACACAGCCTTCAGGGAGGGGGAAAGCCACATCCTCTTAACAATCTGTTGGTGTCGGGTAAACATGACAAACGGGTCACATGACTGGGATCAAGCCAGCTAGGTCACATGATAATGGGTGGTGGGGAGTGGTAGAGGGAGGGAGTTGAAATGGAAAAGGTGGTGAGAAAGGCCTCAGTGGTCCAGGATGCGGAGGTTGCCAGATACGATTTTGTTCTCGAGCATGGAGCCGGCTGGGATATCGATCCGATCTCCGTGGTTGGCGATGATGATGACGGTTCCCTGTAAAAGAAAAAAGGAGGAGGAAGAGCGATGGCTTTTGTTTAGCAGGACATAAAAAAAAAAAAAACAGGTGCAGTCAGATAGAAAAAAAGGGGTGAAGTGGTGACATTTTTAAAGCAGGATTTAATTAAAGTAGTAAATCAATGACAGGCTCAACCACCTGATCTGAAAGCTTCTGTTTGATCGTCTTTGTTCAAATGTACAAACATGTTATACAAAAATACAAATCTTTCCTTCCCCACTTCACTTTAAAAATGGTCAGTGAAATTTAAAGATTCATCTCTTGCCCCGAGCGTCCCTGCACCACAAAAATAAATATGGAATCTAAAAGAGGCTGCGGCTGAAACATCACTTGGGGTTTGCGGTCTTTTTAAGACCCACAGTGCAGCATCTCGTTCCATCAGTGAGGGCACCCCAATAAATAATGCAACAGTCTTTCTGGGTTATCACACGGCACATTTACAGCAAATACACATTTCATTTTGGGCCACTTGAGCCCTCGAAAACCTTTTAAAAGCCTAAATTTATTTCACATGTGAACCTAAAGAGATGTTAAGTAAAGTGTAATTTGAGTTAAAATGTTTACCTTGAGTGAAACATTCTTCCCAAAGGTGACGTCTCCGGACACAGTCAGGTGGTCGAGCTCCAGCATGTCGGGGATGCTCTCGAAGCGAGTCAGGTACTCCTGAACCTGAACACAGGCAGAGAGAAGAGGAAGTTAGTGGACTACAGTCTTTTAAAGAACTACAGTGCAGCTCAGTGGATCCTTCAACAAAACATTTGAACCCACACATTATATGATAAGTTTAAGTTTGGTTAAGAATACCAATTAACATCATACTGAAGTGTATGAGCCATCAGATCAGACTCCAGGGAAATGTTGTAATTTACAGCAACAGCAGATGATGGAGAGAGTGACGTGCCAACAGAGAGATGATGAGTAAGATGTTCATCCTCACCAGTAAAGCCACATATATAATGATGGGAATTGTTAAAATAAATGGGAGCTAAATGATTAAAGCGTCTTTCTAGTCTTTGCGACCACTCAAAATGCATTACATTACATCTCATTCACCCATTCACACACATTCATACACTGATGGCAGGAGCTACCACACAGGGTGCCAACCTGCTCATCAGGGGAATCTAACCATTCATTTGCATTCATACACCATTGGCGCAGCAACGGGAGCAATTTGGAATTGAGTGTCTTGCCCAAGGACACATCGACATGTGGACTGGAGGAGCTGGGAATCGAACCGCCAATATTCTAATTCGCGGTCGACCGCTCTACCTCCTGAGCCAGCCGATTAAATAAATGAGTTAAATAAATTAATATTAAGTAAATTAAGTAAAATTTTATGTTTATAATAAAAGCACAAAAAAACTTTTAAGACAAAAAATAATATCTTTCCAGGCATTGTTTCTAAAAGACATGTTTCTTTGGAAATTGTTTAATTTAATTTTTGAAGGCTTTCAGCAGCTCAAATGAAATCTCATTCACCACCATAGTGCTTGGGTGAACTGAAGCTTTAATTTGGTTAAAACACCCAAATTAAAGAGTTAGTTTAATGTTAAATAAAACATTTAACATTAAACTAATGACAGACAAAGCATCTTAAATCATCCCAGCACCTCACACACAGAAGTCAGATTCAGTCTTGGTACCTTGGTGAAGGAGCTTCCCAGTTTGACGTGCGGCGTCGTTGGGAACTCTCTCTTTGGGCTCATGGTGAGCGAGCCGGCGTCCAGGCTGTACAGGTTGGACATGACCAGCAGCAGGTCAGACGTGGTCTTTACGGGCAGGAAGCGGCTGCGAGGAACGTTGATGCCCATGGCGTTATCGAAGCATTTGATGGCAGCGCCCACCGCCGTCTCCAGCTGGATGACGTTCTGCCCCCCGTCGAGCGTCTGAAAGCAACAGGAAGGCAGACATGTTAGTTGTTGTGGGAAAGTAACACATCTGGGTTTTTTTGCATCTTTCATATACAACAACAGTTTGTGCAATTAGTGTAACGACTCTTATCAGCAAGAGGAAGCTACTAGAGGAAGTTACTGCTCTCTCTTTCCGCTCTCTTCAGCTCTCAGATACATAAACATGAGTGCAAGATGTGACTCCATTAATGAACAAACAACTGAGTGTAAAGGTCATCTGAGCTTAACTTTAAAATAATTTTACATAAGAAAGCTGAATTATTACACCGACATAGTGAATCTTACGCAGCTTTTACTTCATTCGACACAAATCTGAATTTGTTATGCAGCAGCCTCCAAACAGTTCTTCACTGATGCCGCTTTATTTAAAACAAGTGTGATTCACTGTGAACACAATTACTCAATAATAACTGTTTTCTAATTTTGGTCAAATCCTTGTTGTCTCTAAAAGTCTAAAACATCCAGGACTTGGTGGTACAATTTTCAGCTCCATGAGCAGGGAGTGTTAGACATGCTGGAGGCCTCGCTCTATGGATGCAAATGTTGATCCACTACTTTGACCCAGACTGAAATATCTTGACAACAATTAAATGGATTGTTATTTAATTTTATACAGATATTCCAGGAGGATGAATCCTACTGACTTTGGTGATCCTCTGATTTTTCCTCTAGTGATTTTAACCCTCCTGTTGTCCTCGAGTCAAGGAAGGAAGTTAGGAAGGGAGGAAAGGAGGAAGGAAAGGAGCGAGGAAGGAATGTAGGAGGGAGGGAAGGAAGGGAGGAAGGAGTCAGGGAGGGAAGGAAGGAAAGAGAGAAGGAGGGAGGGAGGAAAGGGAGGAAGGAAGGAAGGAAGGAAGGAGGGAGGGAGGAAAGAAGGACAGAAGGAAAGGAAGGAAGGAAGGAAAGGAAGGAAGGAAGGAAGGAAGGAAGGAAGGAAGGAAGGAAGGAAGGAAGGAAGGAAGGAAAGAAGGAACAGTCAAAACAGACTGGGTCAATTTGACCCGGGAGGATGACACACTAGTGAATTTAAAGGGTTCACATTTGTGATTTTAGAGTAAAATGTCTTAACGACTACTGGAGGGACACTAATCTTTCATTTTCCACCCTCACAGAGCATGTCTGTACTTTTACTTTGGGAGATGATAGCGTTTCCTAAAATGCACATTGAAAGGTTGACATAATGACATATAATGCTATCACCATCTGAGTCTAAGGTGTAATGATCAGAAGGACTTACGTAACACTCACAGCTGCATGGCCACTTTTATCTTAAGTGCCTCTCAGCGCCATGATTGCACATATTTTAAGATGTATGGGGGACTATAATAGAAAGGGGCCCATTCTAACGCTCCACTTTTAGTGCTGCACTCTTACCTAGATGGGACCACACACTTACGTAAAGCCCCGCAGTTCTGCATAGTTATCACCACTTACGCAACAGTCACTATGTCACAGTGTGCGATTTTGTAGCTGAGGGCAAGAAAATTACATCTAGGGACCCGGAAAAAGCAATAATCAGGAACGACGCTGGAGTTCAGCGGTGAATTTATTTTACGCTGGTTGCGAGAGAGGGTTGCATACCCTGAGGAGCACAACCGAAATACCATCCAGTCACGTTAAGTCTAATTTGTTTGCTGCGCTGCTTTTAACAGGGTGGCTTTGGAGGGCAACAAAGGAGAAACGTGTGCGGGGAAGACACGGCAGTCATGAAGCTATGATTGAAACAAATCGGGGGTAATCCTGATGAGGTGTTCAGAAGCCTCTTGGTTTTCCACTGCAACGTAGAATATAAGGCAGCTTTAAATTTTTATGCCTTTGAAGGAAAAATGCTTGCGTGATCCCACACACACACACACACACACACACACACACACACACACACACACACACACACACACACACACACACACACACACACACACACACACACACACACACACACACACACACACACACAACACAAACACACTCTCTCCTCCTCCTCACTCAGAACAGGAGTCCAAGTAGAGCACATGAGCCACCAGAGAGGTGACCAGAAAACTGGATTTGGATTGAAGCTGCTTTGTTCCCATCTACCCCCCCCCCCCCCCCCCCCCCCCCCCTTTGTATGCGTAAAAAAAAAAAACAACCTCACGTGACAAAAAAACTGAACACACAGAGAGCGAAGAGGCTTTATGATTATTTCAGAAGGGGCAGCTCTCTTTAGAGGAGAGTGGTGCTGATATCTCTCTGGCTACGGTTTCTAACGGCGTGCTGAAATAGGACAGGTGATATTATTCCGAGAGGTTGCCTTGTTACTGAGAGTGGATCTATTTTGTTACATCTGAGGCTCCCTGCTGTGGTTCCCTCTTTGAAGTGGGTCCCCTAAAGGCTCGAGACTCATACATGGATGATCAGACGGCGAACTGTTACAAGGACATTTATGAGTCATTTCACTTTGATGCCTCCGTAATGTATTTGGAAAAGGAAGGAGGAGGAGAAAGAGACATAAAGACTAGGTTGTTGTACAGAATGGACTCAATTTCACTCCAGAAAGTCACAAGAGGATTTATGTTCTTGTTGAAATGACAGAGTGAGGACTCATGTTAGTTTTCCTGATGGATGGTGGTAGGAGGTAAAGCTGCATTTTGCCATATTTAACCGTAACGATGGCCACGTAAGCTACTTTTTTTTTTGGTTTAATTTCCCCAAGTGTTCTTAAAATTCATCTCTTTTAGTTTTGTTTTTAAAAAATGATATTTAATTAATCACCCTTGGATCATCTGAATCAATAGTGAAGCTTTCTACACTCCACTAACTTGAAAGAAATGAATGAAACAGGCTTTTACTGCTTTTATAATGCAGCTGAATAACTCAACTAATACTCCACATTTTGAGAAAATTCAATATGCTTTGAAACTAAACTCTCTCAGTTTGATAAATTGGCAACCGCAATTTAAAATTAGAAGATAATCTACATTCACAGCTGTTTAATAATTCACAGTGTCATACTGCGCTAACATGAATGAAAGACATGCAGAGAAGTCAGACTTATGTTTTATTGTGTTTATTGTTTCTATGGTTTTTACTCACTGATTGAATGCCAGTGGATACGATGCGTTCAAGTCAAGTAGGAGTTATCGTAATTCTGATTAGTCTGTCAAATCTGTCGTGTCTGTGAAAGTCAGATTTAATGAATGTAATTTATCAATTCATCTGACCAGCTCTATAATCATACAGCTGTCTTGAGTTGTCTGATGATGTGAATATTCTCAAGTTCATGGGAATCTTTTCCATCCACACATGACCTGAACTCAGCAACTCTCTTTATAACACAGGCTCTGGTTCTGACTTTGGTTTTGTAACACTTTGTCGTTGTGTGTCTGGCTCTTAATATATTAAACTCATGTATCACTTGTGTACTGACCTTGGGGTTGACTATAATCTCCATGTTCATTGCCTTCTGTTCCTGCAGCCTCTTGATAGCAGCCAGAGAGATCCACAGGTTGTTGGTGTTGAAGATCTTGAACTTTGAAACGGATTTGAACTCGTCCACGTGAGCTTTGGGCACCTGGGCGATCTCCAGCAGACGCAGTTTTCCGTCGTACTTGATCAGCGTGCCACCCTGAAAATCACAACCCGCAATTTTAGAAGATTTTGAGTGCGATAGAAAGTCAAATTCACTAGAAACTGCCTTCGTTTTCACTGAGAAGTACAATTTTTATGATTACTGGTGACAATAAGTAACAGATTTGAGCATTGAAAAAAAAATGAATAAACTAATCTTTTTCTCCACACATAGTGTCTGGTTATGCAGATTTTTGGTTTGGAACTAATTTAAAGCCGTTGACAGATATCTCAAAACCCTGCATGACTAAACACAAACAGTAATAAGTGAGAACGTGCTGTGATCATTTGTTCTGTACATACAACTTCTGTTTTAATGTTTGGTTTACTTGATATAACAAAAGCCTTCTGTCTCATGTCTTATGTGCACAAAGAAAAATGATACATGAGACAAGATCAGGTGTAAAGAAACACTATCACTCTACAACACTAAATATTTGAACTCCTGACACCTGATTCTTCTCCTCATCTTCCTCCTCCTCCTCCTCCTCCTCCTCCTCCTCCTCCTCCTCCTCCTCCTCCTCCTCCTCCTCCTCCACATACCTTGACGTCAGCGCGCGTCTTGTCCGTCACCTCCATGATGAACTCGCAGCGCTTGCCGTTGGGCTGGCTGACCAGGTGGTGCAGGATGTGGAGGTCCACCGTGGCTCCCAGGTTGTCGATGTTGGACACAAAGATGTACTCCTTCCCCTGAGCGATGAGCTCGTCCAGCAGGCCCGAGTTGTAGAAGCTGGCGTAGATGTCGCCGTGGCCGGGAGGGTACCATCCCTCCGAGCTCTGCCCGTTCATGCTCATGTTCGTGGAGACGGGGAGGAGGGACTCTTTGTTGATGCGAGGATACCTGAAGAGAAGGAGAGGAGTTCATGATGAGATCAGACATTTTCTTCTTTTGTTTTTGAGATTATTTGTTAATAAACACTCAACATTCAGCTGGATGATACTTCAAAATCATAATTTAGTGTCCTTTATGGTTTGTACTCTAATGTGATTAAATTATTATAAAGATAAGATCAAACTCATTTATCAAAGGAGGGAAATAAAGTGGTTCACAGGATAAGTGGGTCGATACAGCTTATCTAACATTGAGGTTTATTAATAATCTTCTCTTAATCTGTTCACCATCAAAACTCAGAATCATGATGACATTTTAAAAAAAAATCTAATTCAGGTAAAACATTCATGTTGATCTAACTATCTCAAAAATATTTTAATAATAATAATTTTTAACTTAAACTACGTCCACAGTCAGTTTAAAGTTAAATTGAAGGTAAAAGTTTAATTGGAGTTGAAATCACAGGGGGTAACAGGTCTGACTTTAGTCCAGGTCTACAGATGACAACAATATAATTTTTTAAGGAACAGACCTGCAGTTCAAAACTTCATTACATCAATGTTCTCTAAACAATCAGTTTCCATGAGATGTCATGAGACAAGGCTCAATTACAAAAAGATAACACAATAAATTGATTTAGTGTAATGAATTTAAATGGAACCATGTGATTTTCAAAGTCTGCGTAAATGTTACTGTTGCAACATTTAATAATAATCAAATATAATATTCAAGCATCTTTTAGTTTTTGAGGATGCTCTATGAACACTTTTCTCTCCTCCTGTTTCTGTTTTAGGAAGCTCTAATAAAAAAAGGAACAAAAGAAGATGAATTTGATCCCACTGCAGAGCTGTGAATCTCTGCATGTTAACAAGACACAAAAACACAAAGCGAAAAACAAAGTGTGAAATCTTTTTGCTGAACATCTGAAGTAAAACCTTGAAGACTTTTGAAACAGAGCAGCATGCCAAGTACCATGCTTCAAACACGGCCGGAGAATAAACTTAAGTTTTTTTTTTCCAGAGAAAAGCAGATGAGGCAACAAGCCAAGAGGACCAAGCCATCGCCCTTATGAGCATTAACTTGATCAAAGGGTCTCTAAGAAGGATCCACGTCAGGGTGACTTAACAAACCTCATCATGAGGAAGAGCACTGAGCGTGAGCCGACGTGTTTTTGGCAGTTTGAGGATATTTTCAGAGTGTAGACGAGCTGGTCAGGTGAGAGTAACTGCGGCAAAAGAAGCACTGAGACCCCCTTTTTTTTTTTTTTTTTTTTTTTTTTTTTTTAAATAGGAGGATTAATGCCAGCCAACTGTTCTGAAGAGACGCTTTCAGATGAGTGATTTTTGATATGAGCTCACAGACTTCAAAGGATTTATGTCATCTCAGACCTGAGTAAGAACATTTTGTTGACTCCACAAAGATGTTTTTCTTGGATCCATTATTGCTGTCTTAGAGGCAGCAGTGATTATTCCCAGGATCCACGAGGACATCTTATCAATGGATCACTGGGATTGTTTGACATTAGCAATAACAGCAATGGAGTTGTTAACTGAACTTGGCAGTCGATTCCTCTTTACTGCTTCCTCTATGAGCATGAGGTGCATGTTTTCTCTCCTTGGCATTAACCTCTGCAGTAAAGATGTCCTCTGAATAAATACAATTGAGTTAAAATTCAACACCAAATTGCTTTATGTGTGTTTTGAGGCATCACAATCATGTTAAATACTTTCCTTACCTCATAAAACCTGTTTTAAAACCCTATTTATGATTTGTTTGTGACCCATTTTTTACACAAGTTTAGAGTTTTATTCTCCTGCCACCTTTTATGATCAACTGCCAACTGTCCTCTGTAGTTGGCAGAAATGTGTTTGACACCACCCTGCAAACCACCAGTCTGCACAAGATAGAAAACTAAAAAAATGCAGATTGGCTCATTGAAATCATTACTCTACAAAATGGTCATAAAGTCCACAGGGTTCATTTAGTGTCACGTATCATGGAGTCTATTTAAACCTTAAAGAGGTACTTGAGGGTCTAGATTTAGTGAGTCACTTCCATTAAGCTGAGGGACTTGTGAGAAACAGAATGATCAAAATCAAAAGTGAGATATCTTGACTTTTACGGCCTGATTTATAAAAAGGTTTGCTTGTGTAAAAACGTTTGTAAAGTTGACAACACCTGAAAAAAAAAAAAGTGCAAGCTGATCTGCTAACGCGCCGCACTGAGGCTTGCATCTTTCAAATGTGCAAGATAACACGTGCTGTCCATTTAGTACGTTTGCCACAATGAATATGTAATGTGGGGCATTTTTTATCCCGATGTGCAAAATTCAGCGAGGAGGAAATGCAAATGTGATCATTTAGCACATGCATTGTGATTTACCAAACATGGAGGTGATTTTGCTGACGGTAACTGCGTCTATAAATAATAGCTTTGAAGGGCAGGTACTAACCAGCTGTTACTGTGAAGACGAGGAGACAGAGGCACAATAACAGAATATGCACAGAGAATGGACTTTTTCCACCTTTGGTTTTTGGTTTTACTAACAGCATTGACTTTGTCTCCCATACAGCGTTTTTTCTGGTAATCTTTTTTTTTTTTATAACTCAATATGTTTTTTAACCTCTTCCATTAGAACTTTAATTCCATGGGATAACATTTCATTTGGTGGTGGGCTTTCTGCTCGTCAAAACTCTCCATTAAGATGCACAAAACCCTCATTTAAAACACTGCTGTCTGAACCTGTTGTTATTTGCACAGTTATTCTTAGTAGATCGCCTGCCAAACGCACACTAACCAAACATGCAATCATCAGGTCCTTAGTCTCTAATATGGGTCAAAGCTCTAAAAACCCTGGAGCCTACCCTGGCCATTAAAATCCAACTTAATTACTATACTACTATTTTCATGGGACTTTTTTAATGTATTTATAGCCATTTCTCTTCCTTTTTTCTTTTGCTGACCAATCGTCACTTGCCCAGCCATCAAAATGAGAAATTAAACAGTCAATCATGAGACTTGATATCTTCGCATGCAAGCGACAATAATTATCAACATCAATAAAATAAGGGGGGAAAAAAGGAATATTTTCTTCTCCCATCATGGAGGGTCCCTTTTTGATCAAGGGCCCCAGGGCACTTGTCCAGATTGTCCGTATGGGAGATCGGGGCCAGCATCTACCATAATGCAACTGCATCATTTATTAGATACAAAGATGTGACACAGGCTTTCAGTAATACATGGAAGACATCACCATGGTTACTTCTTCAAAATACTCCTTACAGACTTGGAGGAGTAAACTGGCCTTTATGTGTAAATTTGGTGGAATTACCCTTTAAGGACTCCTGTCTTCCCTATTTGGGAAATATTTCAGTTCTTTTCACCTGACTTCCATCCATCTGTTTTATAATTGCAGATTAAATAATTGTTTTGGTCAATTTTTCTCCAAGTTAAATAAAATTTCATCCACCCGACCGAACGATGAAGTTTTGGCAAACGATCAAAGCTGCAGCTGGAGGGAATTTTTCATGATTATGAAAATAATTCGGAGTAACAGGCTGAACAGATTTTTAGGGAAGGGGAGGGTCGCTGAAAATCACATCAGATGAGTAATTCATATTTAGTAAAAGGTCAAATGTATCAGACATGATGACGCTACGTGGAAAGAAGCAAACCTGAATGGTGCACGGATCAAAAATGTTACTTTTATGTGTTATGAAGACTGTATGAGGAAATATGATGACACACACACACACACACACACACACACACACACACACACACACACACACACACACACACACACACACACACACACACACACACACACACACACACACACACACACACACACACACACACACGGAACAGGGAAGTGGTCAGATTTCTTCCTCAGATTAACTGAGCCTAGAAGAAGCCTATCAAATATTAACACAACAATACCAAGTAAGAGGGTGTTTGCACTTTGTGTGTGCATGACTGCGAAAGTGAAGTGTTAAATGTTGTGTGATGTATGTGTGTGTGTGTGTGTGTGTGTGATAGTGAAGGAGGAGCACATATGAGTGATCACAGCAATTTTGTCTGTTCTCATTTACAGATTAAAGTTAACACACCTTTCCTAAGAATGTATCTTTTGTAGCGATGCTGTTTACTTGATACTCAATTCAAGAAACAGTTAGCTTTACTATATTTACAAAACACTCAACTAATTGAGTAGCCAATTGACAGAAAATTAATTAGCAATTAATTTCACGATCAATTCAACGTTTACAGGTAAGTCATTTTCTTCTTCAACAAATGAAAAACCTTTAATCCAGTTTCTTTACTATGAAGATTTGCTGCTTTTCTTTGTCATATATGATAGTAAACTGAATATTTTTGCAATGCAAGCAATGTGAAGATGTCAACTTGGACTTTAGGACAACATGATCTTCTATTTTCTTGCATTTAAGAAACCGAGTGATTAACTGATTAATTGACAGAATAATTGCTGCGTTAAAACAAGATTTGCATTTTAAACTTAACTTGATTTTCCAGATCTTTGGAGCATGAAAGTCTACTCACTCTTCGCTCATACATTTGGAAGGTAACCACACAAGCTCTTATTTGGCTGGTGAATAATAAAAAGTAGCTGCACTTGTTTGTGTGTTTGAATTTGTCAGCTGGATAAAAAAAAACAAACTGTTTTCCATCATCGACTGGAACACCAGATAGTGTGAAGTACAGCCGACTTTAATTTGCCTTTTTTGAATTACTATCACAACTATAACCACAGACCTCTCTTTGTTCTTTTATTGATTGTCATTTCAACTATTCAACCGATTTCTGTCCGTGCTGATGTTAAATCCTCCCTCCTCCTCCACAACAACAACCGCCGCCACCACCGCACTGCTGTCCAGAAGGGCTTTGTATGCTACATTCCTCTCAGCACGCAGAACATGCAAGTGCTCTAAATAATTCAAGGGAAATAGTAAAAAGCCAGTTCCATTTGACTGACAAACTGGAGACACCATAGGGCATTAAATATGGATGCTTTCCCTCCATACATTACATGACATTTCCTGTCTGGTTGCTGCTGTTCTTGACAATTTAAGCTCCGAGTCAGGAGCAAAACACAGCGGCTACTCACACACTGAATATAGACTAGTTCATTATCAGGGGAGGCAGAGTTCAGTCGGCATGTTTCGGTTCAATACTGCTTAACCGGGAGTGGAAGTGTCTCTCACATCTGACAAATACTGATACTGATGTTTGCGGTATGACTGGTGCTTTAGCAAGAGCCTTTTCTCCGATCCTGGATTTTATTTTTCAAGTCTTCTTTTCGGTTTTGTGTGTGTGTGTGTGTTTGTGTGTGTGTGTGTGTGTGTGTGTGAAAGCCTCCAGCATTGAACTCGACGTGACCTTTACTTGGTTACGTGTCAGCGTCTTGTCCTCTCACCTGCTCTGGTTAAAGGTGTGTATCTTGACGCGGTGGTGTGTGTACTTCTGCAAGATCTTCTTTGTGTCTTCGTCTGTGTTGAAGGAGTTCATGAGGACCAGGGGCACATCTGTGTTGTAAGTCTTGTTCAAGTGCTGTGGGAGAGTAAAAAAACACAAGTGCATGATATTTAAATGGCAGTGAGATTTAGCAGCAACACAGCAGAGGAGCTTTAAGTCAGAGATAATGCAAACTGTTGAGCATCTCGAGGGTCTTCACTATAAAAATATTAGGTGACCCAGTAATTAAAGCATACTGATGAGCAGGCCCACATGGAATCCACATGTGCAGATTTTCCACCAATAAAGACGCTGCTTGTAAAACTCAAGATGTTAAGATCCAGTGAAATGAAAATGACTTTATCTCTAACATATGCCAAATATGTCATAAAATCAGTATTTTTACATCATTACATTTTTTCTCTTCCTATAAAATAGTTTCAAATGTTTACTCATAATGTGCTCAGAGGCATTTACAAAAGTTCATCCATTCAAAACATGACTTTGTGTGAGTAGCTGAACACGCTAGACATAGAAAACCACACTTCACTATTTTGGGTCATACTGAGAGAGATTAGTAAGATATATGTGTTTTGATATGAGTGGGCAAAGACTTTGTTTTTGCTTCCAGAACAATGTGGCTGAGCTCTAACTCATTTGAAACAGTCTTTGTTATCTTAAATGACTTGTATCTATCATGTTACTGCATATGATCCAGACCAGTATAATGGTGGGCAGGTGCAGGTTTTGTTAAGTTGCTGAAAGACTCTAGGTGACACATCTTTTCATAAATGGAAAAAAGATACCTCAGTTTTATCCAAACTTAGATATAAAACAGATTAAATGAGGTGTTCCTGTAAGCAAAAAGAACATGGGACCAGTAGTGAAAGAAAATTAAATGAGATTATAGAATACACTTTGCTTATTAGAGATACAAACTAAAAGAGAGTATTAGTCCTACAAAACAAGATTAAAGTTAAGTCTACTTGTTGTGTCAGTTATAAATCCAACTCATGTAAGTGAGTGAATTGCTGGATTAACATGAAACTAACACTGAGGCAACAGACACAGCATCCATCCTCCCAATAGTTGTCTGTATCTTGATGGTTTGGTCAGAGTGAACACATAAGGAAGGACTGTGAGGGATTTTCTTTAACCGAGATAAGAGGGGAAAAAAAGGAGCAGGAGGAGGAAACTACTGGGAAGGTGGGAAAGTTGTGCAAGAGTTGAATTTCTAGCCTGTGACAAGAAAACAAGGAAATCCAGCAACGATTCAACTTTTTAAACTTGAGCAATGAGATCTGTCTCATATTAAAATACCAGGATGGGTGTTGGCCGGCCATGTGATCACTTCACATAATGAACCCTCATCTCATTTGCATCTGTATATATACACATATATATATAACTGTGTATACCTTTCCAACACCTTACTGTGCAAATGTTAAAGAGCACAAGTTTCATTGATGCACCCCTCCTAATGCTCACACATGCCATGATGCATTACATCTTTGCTTTTATAGTGTGTTGACACATGGTGTGTGGAGAGGTCTGCACAGCCAAAGGCAAAGACAGGAGAGATGACCATGATCATTAAAGTAAGCAAACAGCTCATTTTTCCACTCTTGAGTAAACCCTCCCTGCATCTCTTAGATACACTGGCGATCTTTTAAATCCCATCTATGTGGAATTTATATACTTCTTTAAATGTCTTTTTACTGTCCGAAATACCAAAGATTTCAAGTTTATCATTACAGAAGACCAGTGAAGCCACTACTAGTATATGTTTTTTACTGATTAGCAAAATGACTGCTGATTCATTTATTAACTAACTGATTCATTTATCAACTAACTGATTCAACCTTATCATAATACAGCCATGAAGTCTGGGGATTTTTTTTTTTACTTCTGGGTGTTTTAAACTCAACACACATTTCTTACAAACAAAACTGAGGACATGACCCCTGTGGTTTCCAGAAGCGTTACTCTCGGTTTGACTGGTTTTGTAACTGTGTATGAAGTAAGAGGTTTTTAATGTGAACAGATGTTTTATAGGCTTCTCTAAATAAGTCTGAAGATCTCTTATTGTTAAGAAGTGACCCGTGTCTCTGTATTATTTTAACATATCCTAATCTTATACTCTCATCTGAGCTTTAAGGAGCAACTTAACAACGGCATTGTTTTATACTTTCTTCACTCATCTTGCTTAACTTATCATCAGATCTACTCAGAAGACTTCTGCAGCCAGATGGCGCCACTCCAGTCAGCCTGTCCTTTCTCAGATCTTCCCACATCTGCTCTGCTCTCAGTGAGAACGTACAGATCTCTGCACTGAAAACGTCCAAACTAAATGCGTCCCCCCCCCCCCCTCCCTGACTGAGGCGCTGTAGTAGCTGAGAAGGGGCGTTCACACACCCGGTGGGACGAGGTTTACGGGTCGCTGTGTGTATGGGATCCATTTTCTACTCTTTCTAAACAGGCTGTTTCAGTCAGGAGGTAATCCGACCAGACCTGAGCAGAAAATGGAGAGCACTGACTCGGACACAGAGAGAGCAGTGTGTGCTGCCTGGGAGGAGAGAAGCATCCCATGGGGCTGTTATGAAACACACACACACACACACACACACAGTACTCAGCCACACACACACTGGGTATAAACTCAGTTACACAATATGCTACACACCAGCTCTGGCATCATCGCCTGACTGACAAACCTGGATAGACTTCTTAAAGTGCCTCCAAACTTTAACCCAACTTTAATCTATATCTAACTCTCCCAAAATGTATTATTTATTAGCTGAAATCAATATGGAGGCAAAGCTTTCACCTGGTAAAAGCTGCTTGAAGCTCTGACTACTGCATCTTTTTATTATGTGCAGTAAATTAAAAAAGATCATAAATTAAGTTTGAAACACTATGAATGATTCAAAGGGCTGGTTGTACTGCTGGTGCAGGGAGTATGAGTTTTTATTTTTTTTATTTTTTTATAGTACATGTCATGTCTTGATGTATGGCACAAATAACTGCCCCCCACCCCCCTCTCACCCCCCTCACCCTCCTCCACAAACACTCCTCTCCTGCAGCACAGAGCCTTCTCTGTTTCCCTCCCAGTCCCGCAGACCTGCCCTGCCTGCACACCAACAGATCCTCTTTCACTACAACCCCCCCTCCCCTCAAACGATATCACACTGGACTCCTTTTAAAAAGACTCTTAGCTTATTTTCAAAAAAACACCTAGTCTCTCCTCCGACATCTGAGATACACAAAGAAGCAGAGGAGGAAGATGCACAGGTAGCATCATAGACAAGTGATTGAAGGCATATTACACACCCTATTTAACATCAATACAACAGAGCAAACAACACTACAACAGAGCTGATGTTTGCATTACCACTTCCTGCTCCCCTGTCCTACCCGTTCTGACATCACGAGCGCTGTTGTGTGTGTTTGTGTGACAATGCTCCGGGTGTGTACACTGCACCCCTGAGTGACGCAACACCTAACTGTTGACCCTGCTGCCAAAGTTGAGAAACTTTAAGAATGTGATTTGTACATGAAGGCTGAAACTTTGAGCAAAAACTTAAAGCTATTATCCACTGATGGATTTATGATGGATGAGGATTGAGATTTTACTGACTACTGAATAAATAAAAAAACAACCTCATCAAGAAATTGAGAGGCAAGAGCAATTCCCATGATCAGACAGAGCGTGAGACAGTTAGTTTTAGAGCTTCACGGGTGCCTGAAATGATTTATATTACTTTTTAGTGATCCATAAACTGGTTATTTAGTTCTTATGACTAAATGAAGAAGCAGTGAGGTTTGGTGACAGGTTAAATATCTGTGTTGAGACTATTATTAGCAGGTAGCACCCTGGTGGACAAGTGGTTTAAGAGGCCCATCATGTAATTGCTATGTGTCCGCTCCAAAGCACTTTGTTGCATCTCTTCATTCATTTCCTGTCGTTACTCTACTCTCTGCTCTATAAAACATATCAGCCAACATTAAGCTTGTCTGTCAATTAAGTAATTTCTTTTAAATGCATCAACCCCAAACCTCAGTGAATGTCACAACAAGCTATAAACACAACGCTGACATAGTACCGCTTTATAAAGTTAATGTAGTGAACTTGTAAGAAACTGATTTCTATTTACACATATCCAGTAGACATGCAGCAACATTATCATTCATTTGAGTCATGTTCCTAGCAACCCGAAGAATGTAAGGGACTGTACAGAAATAATTAGGGTGTGGAGTGGGACTGAACCAAGGCCTGATGACTTTTTGTACCTCTATTTGCTGCACAGTGAGGTCCAGGAAGGTGTTCTCGTTGCGGACGCTGATCAGGCTCTTGGGGCCCTTGCATCCCATACTGGTTCCCAGGCCTCCGTTCAGCTTCACCACCACCAGTTTGTTCAGGCTGTCAGCTACGCTGTCTGGCAGGCCTCGAGCAGCGATCTTATCATAAGGCTGGATCTGGAGAAGAAGAGAGAGAGCGATAAAGGGTCAGACATAACAGCAGGAACAACAACAAATGTACAGTTTTTATAGTTTTGACTGTAACGCCTTGATTCCACCATGCACAGCCGCTACAGTGAATGGCTTCATCCTCCGCACTGCTTCATGGCCGCCATGGCAGCAGTGGTGTCATAAAATCTTGTGATTTTCCACTTCCAAAATGAACCTCTTGTTGACCAGGGTAACAAATACCCTCTGACCGGTTGACCTCTGGCCTGGTGCCACCGGTCATGACAATATTTATGTGATTATGTGATTATGTAATGTGTACGGCGGCTGTTGCTCAGGAGGTAGAGCGTTCGTCCACAAGTCAATGTGTCCTTGGGCAAGATACTTAACCCAAAATTGCTCCCGTTGCTGTGCCAACTATGTGTGAGTGTATATGTATGGTTAGTTCCCTCCTGATGAGCAGGTTGGCATCCTGCCAACTCCCTTCCATCAATGTGGGAATGGGTGAATGTGACGTAGCGTAAAAGCGCTCTGAGTGGTCAAAAAGACTAGAAAAGCGCTATATAGTCCATTTAGTCCATTGATCATATATGATCAGGATTCTGCACTAGGCGTTTTATTTAAAAATTGACCAGGTGATTTATGTAGTGTGTGTCGGACTTTCTGCCTAGCTGATCTGCTCTGTGCAGCTTGACGCAACTTCTGTCACAAATAAATTAGGCGCGTATGTTCAGTGGAGCGGATCCAGAAGCCGCCTCTGACACGTGCTGTGGTGTGTTTGGTGGGATCATGAGCATTCAATAGTAGCCAGTATCTGCTCCTGCAGCCCCCAGAACACAACGCAAACACACCCAAACCTGTAAAAAACATTTGGTGCAAGGTTTTTATTACTGTGGTGTTTCTGCACCAGAGGACACCTGTGAATCAACAGAGTTTGAGATCATTTTATGTATTTCTTCTTGGATTGAACTGATTTTTACTGCTGTTTGAAAACAAATGTTTTTTGTTGCTTGGGAGATGCAGAGTAGAAATGTAACTGCTTTGAGTGTGGGTTGATTAATTAGCAACCAAGGAGACGGAGCGGTGTAATGAGCTGAACTGACATGGAAATGTGAAAATGTCACACATTGCTAATTTGTTTTGCTGCAAAGTGCTTTTTTTAACAAGAAAAGAAAAGAAATGCTACATGTATAAAAAAAACTAAAGACACAAGCACACAGCACACATATGTTTTGAGTGTGGTGCAGATAACAGTAATTACATTGACTTAATGCACAACACAGCAACATAGCCGGGTTCAAATGTAGTCTTCAGCACTTCTGTTGGCAAGGCAGCAAAAATCATTGGAGTAGGGTGTGTGTGTGAGTGTGTGTGTGTGAGAGAGAGACAGAGACACATTACAGGGTCAATATTCCAGCCCTCACATCAGCATATTCACACATCTCATATTGACTTCTTTCATTCTCTCCAACAGAGCAGGAAGTGAAGCAGGGATAATAAAGTATGCGACTGTCCAAATTTACAACCCCATTAGTGTTTTGTGAAGCAGAGAGTCTCATTTGTATAAATAAATACACAACAATTGTGTAATTGAAAGTAAAACTGCAGCAGGAACCATTTTCAACAGAAAACTTGCTGCTTTCCCACTGGTGTTGTGTTTCTCTAGAAGTTTCATCCAGCTTGAATTAATTTTATTCCTTTCCCAAAGAATTTTCTAAACGAAGTTAAGAAAAAAAAAAGAGTGAGTAATGTAAGGCAGAAGCATGCGGCGAGGAGACCAAAATCCTAACCAGACGCTACAACAGCTTTTTGTCGTTAAATGTGTGAGTGAGCATGTCAGTGTTTATGTCGAGCTCAGTTTGCCTGCATATTTAAAATTAAATGAATGTGTCAGAGCTGTGAGTCCATCAGATGTGTGTGTGTGTGTGTGTGTATTTGTGTGTATAAGGAAATGAAAAGGCCGGGGGGGTCATCCTGTGTCCTTTCCTGCTGAAAGCACTGAGTCACCGATCGCTGACATCCGACACACAGCAGACCTCATGATGGAAGCAGACGGGACTCTCCTCTGGTATTTAACCACCCCCCCTCCCCCATCTCACCCCACCTGGAGGATGAGGTTACAATTACAACAAACAACCTTGACACAGCTGCCGCTGATTCCTCTTTGTCCTTCACTGAGACAGAAAGCGGTTTTCTTGAAGGACGACTTGACTTGCAGGATAACAATGCACATAGATAACTGTTTGATAAAGGTCTCTAAAAAAAGGTTTGGGAGGAATTCAGGGGTGGAAAAAAATGTTAGAGATAGGCCTTTGGTGTGTGTGTGTGTGTCTGTGTAGTCATGTGTAGTTATGTGGAGAAAAATGTGCTTTTCATCTGGGATCCCCATCCTACCCCTGTACCCCGGAGGGAAACAGCCTCCACTTCCAGATGTTCATTTCCCCTTGCTGGGCAATACAGATGGGGATTGCTCTTTTTTGTTTGTGTGTGTGTGTGTTGTTCCCAGCTACTCTACCCAACACTACTCCCTGTAGGGACTCCCTCTTTCACTGGACTGCTGGGATAAAGCTACTACTTTTAATTTTGAAGCGATTGGAAGATTATTGTTTTTCTTGCTTTCACTGACTGACTGACATGCTGCTGTCAGCTGCAGGAATGAGCAAATGAAACAAATCCAACTGGCATTTTATCTACGGCAATAAGCCCAGTGATGGATTACAGTTTTGGACTGAAACAAATATGTGGTGGCAAGATTTGAAATGTTATACAACTAAAATACGGGTTGGTCAACATGTTAATCTGATTCAGGAGGAGGATGAAAGACGTCTACATGGCTGGAATTAAACTACACTGACTTCCAAAACTGTAAAACACTGTAAGAAGTGTAGTGGAAGGGTTGATGTAACTAAGAGAGTTGCATAACAAATGATTTAATTTGGATTTGACCTTGCTGAACTGCTTCTCTGATGAGAGACTGGTTGCTAAAATGAAGGTTACATATGACTTCTAGTATTAAAGGCTTCATGCTGCCTAACCAAGATTAACAAGCAGCTATTACAAGTATTTGCAATGAAATCAGAAACACACTCGTACATGTGAGAGAATGATTAATGTCCAAACTTAAAAGAGCCTGTCATCTGCCATGCTGTAGTGGTTAAATGACTGTATCCATGGTGTGAGAGTGTAATATAACTGACTTATGCTTGAATATATGATGAGAATGATTATACAAACTATGTGTGCATCAATGTGAACCCTCATACAGTAATAAGCTCTTCTTTATATTAATATTTGAATGCTAACAGCTCTGTGAGGGTGCACATAAGTACAGCTGTGCTTTCAGCTAAATGTAGACATCAGCATGCTCACAGTGACGATGCTAACATGCTGATGTTATCTGGTGTTATCTGGTGCAGATTCGCCCTCTTGGTTTAGCCTAGTTAGCACATTAACATTCACTTTTTAGCACAATGAAACCAAGTATAGCTCAGGTTGATGTGAATTTCATTAGTTATGCGGGTATTAATAAACCAAAGTATTGGGCAAGTTAAAAAGCCTGTCCAACAGCCCCAAAACCCAAATATATTCAATTTACTATCATGTATGACAAAATAACTGCAGCCCTACTTTAAAACCATAATTGTCATTCTCTTGTTGGTGTAATTGAATTATCTTTGTTAATATATTTCAGTCTGAACTAAAGTAGTGAATAAAATGACCAACAGAAAGACGTTGTTATCTAGAGAGCAATACTGCTGTTGTGGTTAGGAACAGAAGGTGTTAATAGGATAAGAGAAAATCCTTCTTACATAGATAATACATATAGAAAGATTCCTCCACCCTCCTCCTTTTGGAAACTAAACAAACAAACAACTAAAAAAAAACAACATAAAACTTTGATTAGGTACATACAAGTGCAGAACAGTATCACAAAAAAACAGGAAACAGGACCTTTTAAAAGCTCACAGTGCTGCACGCCGTTAACTCATTCTGCAGGATTTTGTCGGGCATACCAACATTATTTCCTACAGCTTGTGCACAGTCCTTGACCCAAGGACAGCGGTGGTGCAGAGCTCGATCATTCTTCACTATAAAAAACGTAACATTTGTGCTGCTGTACGTGCAGACTGTGGGAAGCTTTTACAAACTGTCATTTTACCCCTCCCTCCACTTGGAAGATCTGTGTACAAACCTCTCGTACACAGGCAACCAGGCGTCACCCACACTGTTATAAGATGGTCTGACGAAGCTGATGAGTCTCTGAAGGACTGTTTCAATACAACAGTGTGGGAGGAACTCCGTGGTCCTCATGGGGAGGACATCGACAGCCCCACAAGCTGCATCACTGACTACATTAACTTTTGTGTGGAGAACACTCTACCCACCAAGACCGTACAGTGTTCTTCCAATAACAAACCGTGGATTAACCCTGACATAAAGGCTCTCCTTAAGGAGAAGAGATTCTTTAGGTCAGGAAACAAGGAGGAGCTGAAGGCTGTGCAGAGGGTGCTGAGGAGAAAGATCAGGGAGGGGAAACGTTGTTACAGGAGGAAGATGGAGGATCAGCTGCAGCAAAGCAACATCAGAGGAGTTTGGAGAGGCCTTGAAACCATCTCTGGCTACAGGGAACCCAACTCCCAGGCTGGGGGGGACCAACCAACAGTGGGGGAATGATCTCAACTCATTCTTCAACAGGTTTGAGCAGACATCTGCCCTTCCCCCATCACTGCTGCAACCCCCCCCCCCCCCCCCCATTGGCATCTCCAGTATGTTACTCCATCCCCCCACTCACCTACATCCCTCTGACTACAACACTTAATTCACAGCCGACACCCACTGCTCTTCCTGTTTACACAACACCTCCACCCAAACCCCGCACCACAGAGCTCCTCTACTCCAACCTGTACTTCACAACACTTCAGATGAAGAGCCAGCTCTAGAGGATTATGGCAAAGAAGGCGGCTGGTCCTGACGGCATCAGCTCCAGGCTCTTGAAGTCCTGCTCAGACCAGCTGTGCGGGACAGTTGAGCGCCTAAAGCTGGGGAGAGTGCCACGGCCATGGAAAACATCCTACATGGTTCTGGTACCCAAGACTCCACACCCCAAGGACCTCAGCAGCTACAGGCTGGTGGCAGTAACATCCCACCTGATGAAGACCCTGGAGAGGCTGGTCCTTGTCCATCTCCGCCTCCTGGTGGGCCCATCAATGGACCCTCTTCACCCTCTAAACTGCAGACTTCACACACACCACACCCACCTGTCACCTGTAGAAGTTTTCTGATGACTCTGCGATCGTCAGCCTCATCACTGATGTGGACAACAGAGAGTACAGAGAACTGACGCAGGACTCTGTGGACTGGTGCCTGAGAAACCAGATCAACGTGGGGAAGACCAAAGAGCTGGATGTGGATTTCCTCAGGCAAAGACACTCCCCTCCGTCACCGGTGAACATCCAGGGAATCGACATTGAGATGGTGACATCAAGTACTTGGGTGTTCACCTGAACAATAAACTGGACTGGTCCGATAACACCAATGCACTTTTAAGAAGGGCCAGAGCAGACTCTACCTGCTCAGGAGAGTGCAGGGGGCACACTCCTGAAGACCTTCTTTGACACTGTGGTGGCATCAGCCATCTTTTATGGGGTGGTCTGCTGGGGCAGCATCTCAGCTGCAGACAGGAAGAGACTGGACTAACTCATAAACAAGGCCAGCTCTGTCCTGGGATGCCCCCTCGACCCGGTGGAGGTAGTGGGAGAGAGGAGAATGATGGCCAAGCTGTCTTCTCTAATGAATAACGACTCCCACCTCATGAAAGACACCCTGACTGCACTGGAACGCTCCTTCAGCGACAGACTTCTTCATCAAAAATGTGTGAAGGAGCGATATCGCAGGTCCTTCCTCCCTACAGCTGTCAGACATATATATTCTTTTTTTCCCTTCACTTTAATATGTGCAATAACAATATCATCTCTGGTGCATTACCGCTCAATTCCAATATTACTGTTGTGCTGTGGATAATTTAAATAATGTCACAATCATCATTATTATTATTATTTTTATTATATACTATTACTGTTATTGTTTTTGTACTATTTATTGTTCTTTATTCTTTCTTACTGATTCTTAATGATGCTATTGTTTTACAGAATTAGTCATAACAGTCATAATTAAGAGCTAACACAAGTTCTTATGGGGATTTTAGCTTTATACAGTGTGTGTGAAGAGATTTGTCTGATGTGATGCAAGACGGTCAAAATCTTAACTGACTTTGCATGTTTCGGTGTTGCAAACTCTGTGGATGTTATGATAGTAACTTTGGTCGGTGTATGTACGCTAACTTTTCAGTTATTCATAATGAAACCAAAAGTTGCAACGCCTTGATGATTTTTTCAGTCATCTTCATTTTTAAATGCTTCTATATTTTATTCTTCGTCTTTGTGCTGTGCCTCTTATTCAGTGCAGACTGTCTTTAACTAAAGTACTGTTTGAAACATGTCTTTAAAAAAAAGATCACTTGTTGATGTAATACTTAGTAGTTCAACTGTTCAAGGAAAAGTGAAACAGCTTCACATATTCCACGCTACATTTCATATCTATGTGTTCCTGTAAATGTTTCAACAGTCAGAAACCAAACGTTTGTCTGTTCTTATCTGAATCTCACATTTCCCCCACACTCAAATACACAATGATGTCATTATTTCTCAGACTCACCTTAAATATCAGTGACAATCATTTTTATGATATTTTACAGGGACTTTTTTTTTTTTTTTTTTTTTTTTAATTGTCAGTAATTGTTTCATCTTCAAAAGCAGCTGTCCAATTTTCCAAAAAGGTAGACTCAGATCTTTTCCCGACCCACCTCAAAACACATGCAGGAATATGTTTACATTAAACACCAAACTGAGCAGATGACTGAGTGTGTCCCTCAGTTTCCTTTATCTAAAGATTACAATGCTAAGTGCTATGACAGTATTTAAGTAGTGCAGGATAAGATTTACTCCCAGTGGTGTGTAGACAGTTTTTTAGGCAGGTGTACATTTACAACAGTGTAAAAATATCTACAGGTGTAATTATGAGTGTGTGCAACTTAGTCATGATTGTGACTTTCAGGGCAGGTAAATCCAGTGGTTCCTTCTAACTGGCTGGGTCAGATCCACATTCTCCACATAATATCTGTCACACCCTCCTTAATTAGCCGCTGGCAAACTACGAACGAAGTCTGGTAAAAAGAGTAGCATTCCTGACATTGACAGCTCATGAGCCTGTCTGTGTGCAGCATACTCAACTGCATATGAAAACAGAGCAGAAGGAACATGAGAAATTGTTAGGACTATTATTTGAAAGCTTGATTTTGGCTTAATGTTCGTTTTTTGAGACTATATGATGTGATTGATTAAAGCTAAGATAATATTGGCTAAGTCAAAGAATAAATTAAACTGAGAAATTGAAGTTACTGTGATGACTATGTATTTTTCTATGTTTTTGGTTTTATTAAATGACAAAACTAACATATAACAAGACACAATTAAAAGTATATGTTTGGCAATGCCTGTGATTGTGTTTAATAACTATATTACTGACTCTATTATTTTATAATTGGAGAAAAGAGATCCCCTGTGTCCTTTCACCTCTTTTCCTTTCAGTTCACTTGTCTGCACGACTTGAAAATATGCCTTTAGATGCCAAAAATATACCAATTAAATTATTACTGCAGCGGGCTAGCATGTCATTACTATTAGTCTCTGTGGTGGGTGGGTGAGCTGTGTCAAAACTGTCTTCATAGACTTAAAAAGCTAGTGAATCATTAATTTAGTTGAGAGTGATTTTTGAATCTGGTGGCTGTCTTTGGCAGTGGTTGTTAAAGGTAAGCTTTCCTTGTGTTCTTCTTTACTCTGGAGGGATATGATACTGCCAAAAGATGCCTCTTTACCCTCTACCCTCTCCCAACACACTCTCTCTCTCTCTCCCTCTCTCTCATTACTGTGTCTCACTGTCACTTTATGTTCCCTGTTTCAATACATGTCTCGCCACTTTTCCCATCCCAAGCTCTCATCTTGTCTCTGTCTCTCTTTATGTAATGCTCATTTACTCCGGAAAGCCTCCTCTTTGTGCGCTTCATTCATCTCTTCCTGGTCCTCTCCAACATCTTTAATCTTCTTCATCTCTGTCTGTCTTTCTGCAGCTTCGGAGTTCGTGAACACAAATGAGGCGGCTCGGAAATGGAGAGTGAAGCAGTTACTCCACGCTCGCTGCTACTGACTGAGGAGGGGAAAGACAGACGAGGCTTTGTGTTTGTGTCAGTGTGTGTGTGTATATATGTCTGTGTGTGTGTGTGTGTGTGTGTGTGTGTGTGTGTTTGATTCAATGGTCCGGTCCTAGGCAAACAGCTGAAGAGGAAGGTTTGTAAAAGTTCAGTGAGACAGAACCAAACCTGGCCAACAAACTAAACAGCAAAATTCCCTGGCATGAAACCGGCTGATCCTGTGAGATTTCTTTAGAAATACAATTTAAACAACAAGTTGTATTTCGCAGGAGGAGGCGGGGGACATATCTTTTGTTGTTTTCATTGGCAGTGCACATCATTGAGTAATGTCAACAATTAAAAGGTTAACGAAATATGTCATCTACTGTACTGTACTTAAAAAAAAAGACAAAAACTCTAATGGCGTAATGGAAACAGCAGGATAACCTCTGTGTCAGTGACCCTGCCTGTGTCAGTGGAAACATATTGTATTAAATGTCCTGTTCATGTTATTACACTGGGCTGCTAATCTGGACACCATCAAACATAAACACTCATCAACTGGAACAGGAAGAACATAAAACCCATTCAGTATGGGTGGTTGATGAATTGTGCTGATAAAACATATCAGTGCCCAAAATAGTCTTATTATTCCAAAAAAAGACTAAGCTCTTTACATGGCTAATGAAAATGAATATTCCCGTTTACATGATAAAGGGGCTTTCAGGGTTTCCCTCTTCTCCAGTGGGAACAGGAATCACAAGATCTCCACAGGCATTAAAGTGACTGATACATATTTCATGTTACAGGCACATTATTGTCCCATGATGTTTGCTACACTGCAGAGTATCACCTTCAGTCCACGGCTACACGTCATGATATTAACCAAGTCTCTCCGTCCCTGTCGTGGACAAGGCGTGCACCGTTTTCAGAGCCCATCCCTAACAGCTCTCGAACTCTCCTCTCATTCCTCTCCCTCTGTGTGCCTTCCTGCTCCAGTATGTGTCATTTTGCCTGCACAGGAGGAGAGTGTTACACAACCGGCCAGTCATGCATCTCTGTCCTAGCCACGCAACTGTTGGCTAATTGGTTTGTTAACAGTGCACAGAGCTGGTGGTAAACAGGCAACAGGGCTGTGTGTTGCAAACTGTGGTTTGAAACCCCAAATGAGGCGCATTTTCCAAAACCGCTGTATACGCGTCCAAACAATGACTCCTAAAACCTGAATAATAACATGGGCATATCCCACATAAGGCTTAATCTGAAAATCCTACATCCAGAATAGGGCCTGATTTGTAATATCCAAATGGAATATGCAGTTTACATGACTGGAAATACTGTCATATAAGGAATAACAGTTTAATATTAGTGTGTATGTTGAAAGTGGACATCACCTATTGTTTCTAGATTAAATATATTTAAAATGTGACAAAATTCAAACTAAAAATATTATTATATATATCCAATTGACCTCCTGGAGAGGGGGATGGGGGAAAGCAAACAAGGCATTTCTCATATATGGGAACCTAAAGCACGCGGTTTAAGACACATGACAGTTTTCATATTAAGTTCTATTCATAAAAACCACTGAGACAAATTCATAAAAGCTGCTGTGGAGCCTGATCAAAGTTAAAACACTCTGCGTCCAATCCATACTGAACGACACTAACTTTCCAATATCTAAGTTCAATACCAGCCTAATATATAGTAACTACTAAACCAATTCATCAGCCTATCTTCCATTTCATGATTGTAATAATATGTTATGTGTGTTATAAATAATCCTTATCAACACTTTATTGTCTGAACTAAAATTAGCATGTCCTTGATTCCAGCTTCTGTGAACATTTTATTGGCTGTGATGTTTATAATTATATATTCATGGACAGAATATCTGCATAATTTCCCGTTATATTAAACAGAGCACTGTTCAACCTGTTATTTCTGTCATTTATAATTCACCACCCTTTTTTTTTTAAAATTATGACACGCTCTCATGTTTTGCAATCGATGCACAGCTGCAGTCGTTTAACGTGGTCAGTTCTGTTGTGAGTCAAACTTTCCATCATCACGACTAAATAAAAAAATATATGATGACAAACTCAGTCAACTGAAAGCAAAAAAAAAAAATCACTATGGAGAGAGACAAAACAAGCAAGAAAAACGGATTTATTTCACATTGACTTAATAATGAATGAGGTGATCTGTTTTATACGTTTTTATGTAAATGATTTAGTTAAACATTAAGTAAGGACACGCCTACTTCTGTTTCATATTATCTACACTGACATGTTTACAGTAGAGAAAGAAGACAAGAGTTCCTCAGTGTATGAAACAGCCTGCAAATCAAGACTCAACGTACTTCTGCTGCTGCTCCATTTACTTACCGCCTGTTTTCACATGCTTCCTCTCACTATTCAATATTTTGACTGACACAAAACACTGCTATCGGATTTCAAAAGATCCCTCTCTCGAGATTAAAACTGAATGAGACTTCGGTTTGCACTTTTAACTCAGTTAAACCTTTCAATCCTCTACTTTGAAGCTCACACAAAAACAGAGCAAGTCAGCACTCAGGAAACTGAAGGAGAGAGAACTGAGAGCATCCCTTGTGACCGCCAACTATGGATGACCTACAAAATGTGCTTTTCAGTGAAAGAAAACAAGGAAATCCTGCACATCAAGCCCAAAGAAGTGCTGATGACTTGGCACTTTGATTGAATTTGTAAGTGAGCGACTAACAAAAAACATCAAAAAGAAGCTTAAACTCCACTGGACTCTCACACTGTGATTTTGAAGTGGACTGTATCCACTAGTAACTAATAATAGTACAATAGAAACAATCACTCTGAAAGGGGACATTATTGGTACTTTTACTTGAATCTCCAACTACATTTAGCTTCTGTACTTTACATAAGTCACATTTTTAAAATCAGGATAAATATTGTTTGCATTTGTGCTGCTTTTACTTAAGAAAAAGATCTGAATACTTCTTCCACCGCTAACTCCAACAATCTAAGTAATGTCGTGACACACGTTCGGGATTGGAAAGAAGATCCGAGAGACCGACTTCATTGATCCGCCCAAAAGCACCAACCACATCATTCATCTCTTGCTTTGCCTTGTTTACATCATAAAAAAAGGAGCCTCTGTGCTATTGTTGGCACATAAAACACAATGTGTCATAAGGCAAACAAGTCTGGTACGCTCCTCCCTTTGCTAACCAGATGTTTATCCGTTTACATTCCTGATGCTCCACCTCTGCCAGGATGCAACAGGCAATTATCAGACTGACATCATGTAGTCTGATCCCCACCATTAGTCAACTTATGGCTTATTACTGTATGTCGATTCTGGGAAACCGAGGAGACGTTTGGCAAACTTCTTATGAAATTAAGTCTGTCTGCCTGAAACTCACTGCAACTAATGTCTTAAAGTGAACAAACATGTGATGTGCTTTATGTGATTTTCTGTCATTTATATACTGATATAATGTCGGATGTCTATGTTAAACAAATTTGTGGCGAACATATGTAAAAATGTCATCTTCAAGTTAAAAATCAGAGCTTCCATCTGCTCTGAATGCTCCGTTTGCAATGTTGCCTCAAACTGATGTCAGCCCACAAACAGCCGTCCATTCCCAAGCCTTTGTTGTTAAGTTTGTACCATGGGCTGTTGGCGTTGTCCACTCGCAAGGGCTGCACGATATTGGAAAAAACTAATATTGCAATTTTTTTTCAACCCTGCAATATATATATTACGATATTAAAACATGTGTTCTGTGTTTGCAGTGCCTTTCATCTGTTGCCACTACGACGACATTCAGATCTGGCTTTGCATTCGTCATACTGAGCTGTGTGGTGCCGACGTAAATGGTCAAGCAAGTTAGTTGTGTTACCTCTCGTTGTGGCAACAGATGAAAGGCACTGCCAACACAGAACACGTGTTTGGTCGACATCACACTTCTTGTAACCGAAATAATTCCAGATAACTGACGTTGCTTTTCTTTTTGGCAACAAGTCTTCATTTTCGGTGGTTTTCTCTTGTTCGTTGCTCATTTTGCAATCGTTGTTGTTGTTACCGGCAGCGTTAGCGACTCACTCCATGTGCAGGGGGGTGGTTTCCTCCTCTCTGATTTTGATTGGCGGCTGTCAGGGTAGTCTGCTTGGCAACTGAGTACGGTACGATATATTGTGCAGCCCTACCACTCACATATGTTTCAAATGTGATTTCTGCTTGTAAAGAACGGGAAAAAGAAGCCAAATCCGACTACTATGAGAGCCTTAAAGAGACAAGAGCTAAAAACGGCCTGTTTCAGACAGAGGCTGAACTGAGGGGCTGCATTAATGGCCAGTAAAAGATAAACTGTAATGGTAAGGATAAAGATATTCCAGTAGAATATAAATATAGACCTGAAAATGTGCCTCTGTAAAAGGGACTGTGCTAACAACTTAATATTTTGTATCATCTACCACCAAGTTACAGTCAAGGCTCCACAATTCATGTCTCAAATGTTTCATGCCTTAATCTACTTTCAACCTGAATATATTGAACTGTACTGTCAAATGTCTCTCTGTGGCCCTAAATGTTTCACTCATGGTATCTCATTGTTTGAAATGTTGGTGATCTTGGAACTGCAACTACAACGATGCTCTAGATAACAACATCAGCTAATCTCTGAAAAACAGCACAACGCATTCAATTTCATCGCTGGTGTCTCGGATGGGAATCAAACCTCTTCTCTTGACAGCACTGTTTATGGCTCGCTAATACTTTGCCGCAGCGAAGAGATGGAAGAAATAGGACACAAGGGACAATGAACACGTTGTTCCATCCATCATGCAACTGACCCGTATTAACCCCCTCTCAAGAAAGTGCTGTAACAGCTGAGGTGTGTGATTTAACGGACAAAACCAAATAAGAACTGGGAAAAGAGGTGTTTATTTTTAAAGAAGAAAGGAGGAACATCTTAACCAACAGCAGCCAGTATCCTTAATCATGTTTCTTAATTTAATCAATAAGTGTTCATTAGAGAAAAGTAGTCACAGTCACTGTTACAACATTAAAGAGCTTCATCTTTTAAGTACATCAGTGTCCCAAAATAACTAAAATTCCACAGCCATTGCTTCATGTTTTGTTGTGCAACACATGACTAGGTTTCAGTTTGCCAGGAGTTTGGAAAAAATGATAAGAACACCAATACTACCTGGTTATCATCTTATCTGTTACCTACATTTAAATAGAACCTGTCTATAAGCGATAAGGGCTTCTTCTAACTCTTTTGTTACTGTACTTGGAGTTTTCCGGTTAACACTTTGTAAATGAACCATGTGTTAGAGGAATGAAACAATGTCCCATTAACCGAAGGAATGACTCATATTGTATCGTAAAAACAGATGAATGATTCACGGTTTGATCTGAGCCAAGTTCAACCCAGAAAGAAAATTCTACTAAAACTACAACAACTAGAGTTACTATACTAACTCTGGGGACATGAAGGATTGAGAATGTTAAAAAGGAAGAGCTGTGAAACTCCTCGTGAGCTCATCAAAAGAGGTCATCAAGGGAGTAACATTTTCCATTCACATTATTCCTGGCACATACTTCCTTTTGTTGAAGCCAATCCAGTTTTAAGTTGTATTTCCTGTTGGGGCAACGTGTTACCTATTGCATGCATTTCTTTCTGACTGTGGCATTAAAACCATTAATTAGATAGGATTGTATTTATTGTGCGTGTTTCAAATCCAGCATCTACCTGTAATCAGTGGTGTCGAGGATATATTAGTGTTTTATTTTAAATGTGAAAAAGAAAAATGAACATTACAAATAAAAAGTGTGACAGAAAAAACTTTTTAAAAGAGTTCAAAGGTTTTATGCCTCTGGATACTGTTTCATGATAGACGCCATGACGACTGGCAGGTGTTGATATGAGAGTTTAATGACCTCAGGCTGGGACTAAGAACGCACTACTCAGATTCAGACTCACTTTAATGGTCATTCTCATGCATTTGCATACATAAAAACAAAATAAAACCAAGAGAATAAATAAAAGGAGGATACAAGGCAAGACAATGTGGGATTTTCTATTATAAATAAATAAGCTAAGAATCAAATAACAATAAAGTGACTTCTCCAAAGTGCAAGTGCTTCACTTCAGTCATTTCAGTGGCAGTTCATTTATTTTTCAAGTTCAGGAGCCTGACTGCTTGAGGGAAGAAACTGTCTATTACTACTGTAACTGAAAACTAGATATGATGGATTTCATTTGAATTTTAACCTGCTTGGCTACACTACTGGTTACAAAAAGACAACAAACCGTTTTTATGGCTCACACGATGACGTGTCACAGCAGGTTAATAATAACATTTATGATAGCTCTCTTCCATTAGGTGTCCCAGTAAGTTTTCACAATACTAGAGGCCTGGAACTGGCTCACCTAAATGAGACACATCTATTCCTGTTCTGACAAGTGAAAGTGTCTTCAGTGGAAAGGGTTTATAAGTGCTATGATGGTGAATAATTTCAATAAAAAGTAAATCAAAGGTCAACTTTCTTATGTAACATGTACATTTGTTGAGCAATGTTAAAGTCTGACTGTGATTCTCTGTAGCTAATGTTGTAACTACCTGAGTTTAGTCATATTCAAACCAAAATCTTTTTCACTTTTAGCTTTTTCCAACTGATCAAATACATGCAAGCACTCATTGCAGCCTCGAAAGTGAACTGTATCAATCTACCATTAATCTCTCCATTGACACTAAGGGTGAAATGATTGTGCTTGTGATACTGATACACAGTTGTAAAAGCCCTGCCTCATAGTATTACTGTGCCTACAGAATCGTTGTGGTGTTACTCAAATTGGGCTTCCTGGATTGTATTTCATCATCATGCCTGTACGTGTGGCAACAAGCCTCTACCAATGCAGCTCGTTGGTTTGAAGTTATTTCTGTTTCACACTGGATATTAATTATTTCTTGGTGTATTCATGATTGTCTTTCTGGATAAATCCTAAACCAAAGATACAGGATCGTGAAGGGTATGGACAAAGTATGGATGCAAAAACAAGCACACTCACACACACACATACACACTTGGACACTTATTAAACTACACTTACCGATTCTTCTGGAGGTCTTTGTATCTTGATCCATTCTACTGATGGCCCTTTCACCTGCAGAAATCTGTGGAAGAGATTCTTGAAGCCCTCAAAGTCTTTCCTGGATGCCTGAAAAAAACACACACACACACACACAAAGATTGAATTTACACATACTGTAGAAAAGGTAGACTGAAGTTTCCAAAACCACAATCCTAATTCACTGGTCCAGAAAGATGAAAATTGTAATAATTGCTTTTCAGAGTGCAAAATCATCCATTTTCTCTAATTGAGGGCAGTTGAACAAACACTGCTGATAGAGTGAACACCTGACTTTTGGATAATTAGGATAAATTAAGGGAATGATTCACGCTATGGTTCTCAACCACAGAAAAGGGCAAAAATCGAACTTATCCTTCTTGACACTTCTTTCTCATTCCTTCCACTACACTTTCTTACTAAACTTTAATGACATTAAAACGGATCTAGAAACTGTAACTTTCTCTGTTGCTGCACTGTCAGCTGAAAGGCTCAAATCTAAAAAAGTAGGTCTGATCATCTGGAATTACACAGTGACCTTTGAGGCTTAATTACTGTTTGCTGTGGCAGCCACTTATTTTAAGGATCCCATTGGTAATTATAAAAGTACCTTTGTTCACATGAGACAATTATGATTCTGAGGAAGTGATATCATGTGTTTGACGTTGGTGCAACACACACTGTACTTATCAGGTCACTATGCAATAAAATCTGCTTAGGGTGAAGACATTGTTACTCATTCACTTTATGTATATGCCTCTCACTTCCTTTTAAACATGATCGCGATGCATGATGTAATGTAAGACCTTATGAAGATTTAGATATTTTAAATAATATATTCTGTCTTTTTTTTCTATTATTTGCCTTGAGATGAAATGATTGCCTCCATCAATGAGTGATTTGCAATTCTTTATTCTAGGTTATATTTACTAGGTGTTATAAGCTTTTAATATACTTAGGTAAAAAAAAAAGGAAGAGGACAAACACTTTCATATCAACCGTGTTAGTAAAGAGAACAATCTGTTCCTGGATGGTAAGCCGAATAAATCACCATGTAAACATCCTGTCACTGGTCTGCTTTACATTTGCATCTCTTTATACTGAAATTACACACTGACATGAGACGTATAACCGCTGCTTACTGCTGCAGCCACCGATAGTAAGGATGCCACTGGTGATTATATAAGTACCTTTTGTTCAACTTTGTTCAATTTCAACTGTGTTAGTAGCAATCTATTCCTGAAAGGTAAGCCAAATAAATCACCATGTAAACGGGCTGTCACTGGTCTGCTTTATATTAGCATTTGTATCTGTTTGCACTGGAGCGCTGCCCAGTTCTGCCTGCGTGTATCCATCAAAGTGTTCTCTATAACTGCATATGTACATAATACTTGTATACATTTTGCCTGCATGACAGTTGGTGCTTACTGCGAATGTAAAAATGGTGTATAAAAAAACATGTATATAGAGTAGTGTTGGACCTCGCCAGTGATTGACCGACTGTCCCTTCTGACTGTTATTTGTGTGTGTGTGTGTGTGTGTGTGTGTGTGTGTGTGTGTGTGTGTGTGTGTGTGTATCGCTCCAACTCCTATGATTGCTGGCAGTTTAAACGTGCCTGGGTAATGTCTAAGAGGCAACTGCAAAATGCTCTATCTATGTGTGTGTGTGTGTGTGTGTGTGTGTGTGTGTGTGTGTGTGTGTGTGTGTGTGTTCAGTAAAGCCGTATTTAGTGACAGCTTTGTCTCAAAGTCTGTGATTGTTTTACACTGAAAGAAAATAAAAAAGGCAACGAGATGTAATAGCAGCTTTTGTTTCGGCTGTTGTGGACGAGGGTTCAATCTTAGGGTTTTGATTCATCTGCTGCGGCTTAAAAAAAAAAAAAAAAAAAGAGTCCACTCCCAACACCAGAACTCACAATGGGGCGGACAGAACACTTTTACAGAGTCTCATTTGGGCTGGGAATCTCTTATGACGCATTATATTATGATGACGGCTGATTAAATGAGCTAATGTTTGCGTAAAGACCTCGCCTACTGCTATTTTATTACGTATTCCATATGAGTGTGAGTGTCTGGGAGCATGAAGGTGGAACCCTCATTGGCACCGTGGCACAGTATGTGTCACTTTGTGTTTTCACAGTGTTAGTCTGCGACCCCACCACCCTCTGAATCACAACCAGATGGTCAGAGAGAAAGGCGGAGGGAGAGGAGAGAGAGAGAGAGAGAGAGCTAGACTACCTCTTTCTCTGCCCCTGTGACAGTGTCCAGCAGTTTCTCCAGCTCATCGTGCATGGAGCTCTCCAGCTGCTGCCGCATCATTTCCTGGAATTGAGCCATCACTCCGTTGGCTACTACTCCTTTACTCAGACCTGGACGGACAACATTGGGAAGAAAAAAAAAGGGATGAGACAAAGTTTTACACTGAAACACAACTAGTCTTCTAACATAGAGGTTATTCCAAGGCATCTCTTACCTGAAAACTACCTGATCAATAACCTAACCATAGTGTAGATATTATTGCATCACATATTATATACATATGCTGTAGTATTTGTGTTGGAATGCAAATGACTATATTGTTGGAAATAAAGCAATGATATGATGAAAGGGTTGGTTTCTTATCATCAAAAAGGTGATGTCATAGATCTGAGCTGTGGCATCACTTTAGGACGTCTTATCACACATAACTAGGCCTTCCCGATTTATTACAGTGATTGTTGTCATTTATTATATATTTCCTTCTAGCCCGTATGAGCATGAACTCAGAGCATAACTGTAAAAAAGCTTAATGCTCAGTCAATTTTTCCTGAATAATCAATGCTTATAATAAATTATGGCTTTTGTGTAACACTTGGTTCAATGTTTCAAGAATGCAAATCTGGAGAAAACATGATAGTAAAGTCAAAACAGTGGATTGTGACATTGATTATTGATTGTTAAGAGGCACATATGAGTCACTTGAAGAGGTGAATTAGGACAGCTTACATATGTAAAAGTGATCATCATTATATAGCAGGTCAATATTACACCAGATCATCACAGAAAAGGAAATGGAAAAGATAAATCAGAGGTCATAAATGAGTGTCGCCATTATGTAGTTTTTCAACTGTCAATTCTTTAATAACTTAACTTACATAGTCCTTATTAGCAAAATGATTGTTTGTATTGTGTGTTTATGTCAGTGATGTGTATAAATCTCAAATATCTGTATCAATATCAGCCTCAAAACTCTATAACTGGTCGGCCTCTGGTAAAAATTAAAGCATGTAAGCAAACTTCATTAGTTTCCACAGTGCAGCTGTGCCAACATGACAAAGGCAAACCGGCTAATTAAACAGCTTTTTATTATCAGATACTGCAGCGTGAGTAGTTTGGGAAAAAACCTTCACTGCTTACAAAGTAAAATGTGACACATTGAGATAGTCCTGATCAGCATGTGACCTGTTGATTCAGTTTGGGTTTTTGTGTTGTGTGAGTTAAGCGTTTTGCTGATACCAAACAGTGGCAGGAGATTAAAAAAAAGAAAAGCTAAATCATGACGCAGCTTCAAAAAATGAGCCAAGAGTTGTACGTGCTGCTGGTCTTGTAGAGTAATGAGCCAAATGTTCAAGCTCATGGTACGAAAATATAATCATAATTAAATTAAAAGCATAACAAGACTGAATGATATAAAGCAAAGCACCTATCAGACTACATATGACCTAGAAGGTTAATAAGGACCATTTATTGGCGATAATTTTAAGAGGAGAAAGTATTTTTGGGAGAGAGTAAACAAGAAAGAGGAAGGAGTGAAAAAAGACCTTGAGAATCACCAAATGAAGGGGGAGTGAAAAACCTTATGAATCACCACGTCTCACTCTTCCTCTTTCTTTCTTCCTTTCTTTCTCTCTGTGTATTTGAGATGTTAAAGATTCCTGCCAGTCTGTCTTTCAGCATTCTTGTCATTGGGTGGCAGAGTAGCACAGAAAGCAACCTCGAGTAACCTCAAGACGGAATAATTCATCGTTTCTGGCACCAAGTCAGAAAAAACTACAAGAGGAAACAAACCTTAAAAAATGAGATGAGACAGATCCCACGACACCACCGATTGCCAAAGGCTGTACAAGGATATGAGAGGATTTTTACCGTACACCAGCGTTTCAAAGATTTCACCATCCCCTGATTAGGCTTTTTTTTTTTGTTAATGTTATTATTTTACCTTTTTTTTTAGCATAAAAGAAAGATAAGATCCCATGTGCTGATCAACTGCTGTTACTGCGTTTAGTCTTAAGGGGATGCAAAGTAGCTTTTTTCCCCCCAATATGATTAATGGTTAACACACTTTCAAAAGATAAACTACTCCGGTTAATCAAATGATTGTTGAAATGAACTGTGTAAAATATGAATTCACACAGTTCATTTAGTGATCCTGTAAAAAGAGAAAGCAAATGATCTGAAGCTTTATCCATCAAGGTTGCAACTTTCACCTCACTAATAAAATCAAGTCAGAAGTTTGATTGTTGGAGCAAATCAAGTATAGGGGCTTTTTTTTTTTCTGTCACTTTGAACGTTAACCAACCAACCATCATCTGGAAGTCCTCTTCTCTTCAAAAGATCTTAAAGCAATAGAAAAAAAAGGGTGTGGAGAATTTGTTAATGATCAGCAGCCGTTTCCAAAAAAAACATGAGACAGCTGTTATTAGCACATTATTCGGTGTGGTGCGCTGTGCCGTGTTGATAGCAGTCACATGTGAACTACTCGCAGACTGAATGTTTTAGATTATCAAAACCACAAACTCCACTTAGAAGCCACCTGACTGCCCATCAGTTATCATTGAGTTAATCACACATGTTTAAAACTGACTGTGAGAAGTGGAGTTTGGTGTGTCCATGTATAGAGTTTTTAATTTACTACCCATCACCAAAGCAGTCAAGAGAATAGAGCAGCAATGGTTCGATCAATCGATTTCTTGCTTTGATAACCATTTAATCATTGAGTCATTATTAAAGAATATAATTCCCCACATTCTCCAATTCCAGTTTATCTACAGGGATTATTTTCTGGCTTAGTTGGTCTGTGATAGTAGACTAAATATCTTTAGGACAACAAGACATTAGAGTACGTCACCTTGTGGTTTGGGGAAACAGTAATCACCACTTTTAACCGTTTTCTGACATTTTATGTGCCAATCAACTAATTGCTTAATTGAGAAAATACTCAACAGATGAATTAATGATGAAAGTAATCGCAGCCCTACAAGAGGCACAGTACGTGGTTGGCGTAGAAGAATGGTCATGTGGTGTTATGAAGGATAATGTAAGAAGACTATAATGTGTGCTCTGGAGTCTCAGATATCAGAGCGTCCATCGTTTACGTGAAAGCATCAATCACTGCTTCAAACTGACAGAAATAAAACCACATGTGGTGAGTAATAGAGTGTCTTAAATCCCTGCTAGTCGACTGACAGACAGTGTTTTGTTAAAAAGGTAGTAGAAACATATTTGTAAATGCCCTGAAGGTTAAGAAAAAAACAAATTAAGCAATGTGGCTTGGTTTAGAAAGTGACTTTTAAATTAGGAAACATACAGTACAGAAAACACAGATGTGAGTCTTCAATCCACCTGGAGTCGTAACTGTTGTTCATTAATTACCCTTCACACACACACACACACACACACACACACACACACACACACACACACACACACACACGCACATTACTCACCTTCTACATAAAGTGCCATGTTTCAGCTGCCAACAAGAAACTAGTTCAGCATATACGGTTAAATAAACGAGATAAATCCCAAACACAGTAAACGGAAACGTCAAATTAAATATTCCAGGGAACATTCACCATTAAAAAAGTGTCATTGACCAAACATCCCGTAACTTAATTAAAAAAATTTAAAAAATACAAAGTTTCCTAAAGGTATCCTCAGAGCCAGCTGGTCCTTCATTCAAGAGGTGTACAACCCTTCAAGTCCATTCACCACTGGAGCTTTAGAGGATAAGACATCCTGTCTTTACCTCATGCACTCATAAAAAAAAAAAAAGAAGATCAAAACAAGGACACATTCATCCAATCACACATATCTCTCTGGACAGAAGCCAAATGACCCTGAACATGAAGCTGGCTCGGGTATAGCAGGATCTTTTATTGCTTGAAGGGTCTGCCTCTCATTTTTCCAGCCCCTGTACTGTAATCCACGTCACAACTCCTGGCTGTGACTCCCAACCTCTGCTCAGCTTTCTCTCTCTCTCTCTCTCTCCCTCTCTCTGTCTGTCCCTCTCTCTCTCTCTCTTTTTGCCTCGCCCCCCTAGATTAATTTTATGACATAATTAGCATTGAGCTTTGTTTTTCAGCCCTCTTCTACATCAGAGTCCACTCACACTACCGACCAATAAAACGACTGTGAATTATTAACAGGGGGGGGGAGATGAGAGAGATGATGCACACTTGCTTTGACTCTCTCCTGTCTGACTGGGGGACTTCACACACAGGATACAGGCTGCGGAAATGAAAGCATGATGGAAGGGTACGAAAAAGGACAGCGTGTACTACTCCAGAAACAGTGTACAAACATGAAGACACCTAAATGCATCACGGTAACAGCGGTACCATGAACGCCACACGGAGAAAAAAAAGATCATAACACTTAAACAAACCAAAAACTACATCTGGGCTAATGGCTAACGTGATGCACTGTGTATGTAACATCGACACCACTCTACTGGATTATATCAAGAGGCAAAATGCACACATATTTAAAGTCATTTTTCTTACTGTGTGGCTGCAGGATGCTGGTTCAAGGAAAGTCGATGGGTCGGCCTTGGTCCAGCTGCTCTAAAAAAAAAAGGACCACACCGCAGAGGAGACACCAGTAATGTAATTAGGTTTGTCTTTTTTTTTTTAAACGGGCTTCTACCTCAAACACACCGAGCTTCTGTTTTCCTTCGACATCACTGAATTAAAAAAAATCAAAAAATAAATGGCTTTTTTAAAAACACATTAAAGAAGTTAAGTGAAAAAGGTGATTAGTTTTACAATTCAGTGCCATTCCGAGTTGGAATGTTGCAGGAGGGTGACAGCCAATGAAAAGCCGATTTTTCCGTGACGTGAGACGTGGAGGGCCAATAGGATTCTGTAACGTGGGAGGGGAACATTTTTCGAGGGGGGAACCGATTTCTACATAACACCATGTTTAAAAAATATCTATAAAGCTCAACAAAAAGATCCATATACTCTTACGACTACCGTTTGTATTTGTGTAATATGAATCTTTTGACGTGCACCTTTACATTATAATGAGTGGTATTAAACAAGCTGCGCAGCATTCAGCATTCCCATAAATACAGCAGATTTACCTCGTAATGTTGGACTAGTTTTAGTAGATCTGTCCCTATTAATGACTGATTATTCGACCAACAATTGCACGTCGTGTGAATTTTAACCAGTCACAGAAATTACATAACATAACTGACTTTCATTTTGCCTCAGGTGTACAACAGAAGAATTAGGACACACTGCCTCTAGCTGGTGGAAATGTGACATTGCGCTTGTATTTGTGTGATGTGTTTCATTCAAATTACAGGACAGGTTCATTATTACTCAAAATATGTCTTAAAACAAATGTTAGGGGCCCCCAAAATAACATTGAAATATTGAATTTCTTGCTGTAAAAAATCCTTGCTGTTCACGCTGAAAATTAAAAGATCCCTTCAAAATGTGCATACAATGTAAGTGATGGGGCCAAGCGATCTCTTTATGTGCAAACATGTATTTAAGTTTATTTTGAAGCTCATATAAGGATTCCAAATGCTTCAAATCAAATAGATGTCTTTCAACATTATAGCCCTTTCAGTGCCAAAGTCCCTCTTTTTGTTACTATACTTCCACCGTAGCCCGGCAACAGGGAAACATAATGAGGGAATTTGATGCTAAAAAGTCTGTAAATGTGGCAGATATCCACTTGATAAGACTAACGCAGACTGCTGAAGCCTCAGATAACATATTTAAATGTATTTTTGTACACAATGACTGGACATATTGTGGATTTTGGCCCCTATCACTTACATTGAGAGTGCATTTGATAGCCAGTATGAACAGGAGGAAATGGTTACAGCAAGGAAAAACCACATAGTGATGCCAAGGTGCTTTTCAGAAAGATTTAGAAGATCCTTTATACCTGGTGCAGTGAGGTTTTTTTAATGAACATTGTTGCTGAGTGTTGTGGATTGTTTGATTGATGTTGATGTGGTGCTTTGCACTTATTTGTACTGACTGAGTCTGTATGTTTCCTTGCCGTATGTTGGATGTTTTTGTGAGAAGGTGACATTCAATTTCCCCTCTAAGGGATTAATAAAATACTTCTTATCTTATCTGGTGAACCTATCCTTTAATTGTCTGCAAATACCTCTCACTGGGGCTGGGCAAAACAGAGATATATCATCATTTTATGAGGTATAATTCTATTTAACAAATCAAAGGTTTGTTTAAAGCCCCCCCACACTAAAAAAATGTGTTCTGCCCATGACATTTGGCAGCTTTTGATACAGGAATGCTGTCTTCAAAGTCTTTTGTGCTCAGTTTAAAAGTATTTGACCTCACAAGCAGTTTGAAAGCCTACATTGCTTTTCCACTTTAAAACACAAAGCAAATTCAAACTCATAAAAAAATAAAAACCCAAAACATGTACATTGTTAAATCTTTTTATTGTTTCAGCTTTGATAGTTACTGATTCCAGTGTTTGAGAACTTAGTGCATCACAGACTATATGTAACAACCATCCATTCACTTATCCCCAGAGAAAAATGGTCAAAAAATACCTGGTAACAAATTTGATGGACTTAAAGTGGAGTTATACCTGTGTGTCATGGTGTACAACATAATGCAGATTAATGCTGTGCCATCATTTATAGCCAAAGTCAACCTGGTTTCATTCTTATTTCTTAATGTATGATAGACAGTGGTGTTGAGAGCAAGCAAAAAGGTGTATAATAGAAATGGTTTTGCTGGATCATAGATTATTTCTGGTGTTACTGAAAAGGAGAGGATTACTGATCCTTTCTTCAACTTGCTTAATGTTGTCTTCACTAAGCAACGGCCTCTACTGGCATCGGACACTTGTGTGTGAAAAACACAAGCAGCCCAAACTAGCAGATCCTCATTCCTGCTGTCTATTACATTTTTGAAAAGGTGCACATTAGCTTAACTAAAGCTACGTTGGCTATATGTATATACGCGCAAGTATAAATCCAACTTTACACTCATAAACACAAACTCACCTCTCACTGTCACGCACACACATACACACACACACACAGAGAGTAATGCAGGGGGTTTGTGGAGTGCTTTATCACAGGCGTGCGTCTGGAGTTTTGGGGTTGCCTAAATGCTGGTCGGGTGGTCCTGCAGGGTTTAGTCATACTCCCAGGAAAGTCACAGCTGTGTCTCTCTCCTCTATCAGCTCTGTGGCTGTTGCATCCATCTTGGATCTGGAAAAGTCGTTGATGGACAGGCCATCCACAATCTTCCAGCTCTTGTTCTGATGAAAGAGGATACAATCAGTTTTATACTTTGGGGCATATGCTTGCAAACACTAATTCACAAATATCAACTGATAACATTGTGTCTTTTCTGAAACCACTATTGGTTACTGTGTACTAGAACAACTCAAAAACACAGTAAGCTGCTAAATAAGTGAGCACATGGTTACCTTGATCTGGACAGGGAATGAGTAGATGAGGTCTTCTGGGACTCCATAGGAGTTGCCAGAGGAGTATACACCCATGGAGGTGAACTCACCCTAAACAAGGAGGAGAAACTGGTTAAAATGAAACTTGAAATACAATGTTGTTCACACCAGATGATGTATCTGATCATCACTAAATTTATTATTTAAGAGAACAAACTTTAACACTAAAGTCCATATGCATGTTTCTGTTTTATAAATATTTTTTATCACAACCCTTTAACTTTTTCTATGAGAATACGTGTCTGCTCCAGCAGTCTCTCAATGGACAGAAAATAATAATAATTAGGTGTGTGGACAAAGTAATAGCCACTTCATTCCCCGATGCAACAGGCAGACATTCTCACATCATAACCGCAGTATAAATAAATACAGTGTTTACATCAGGGGTGCCGGTCCAGATGTCTCTCATGTGGTCACAGATGGCCTTGGCTGCAGACATGGCGCTGGACAGCTTCCTGGCCTTAATGACTGCTGCGCCTCTCTGCTGCACTGTCTGTAATGCAACAACATGGATCATTTAAAATTATGTCAGTAAATGCTGAATGGTAAATGGACTGTACTTACTTTTCTTGTCTTTTGACCACTCAAAGCACTTTTACTGAAAAGAGGCACTGATCATTTAGATTAAAAGGGTCAGTTACCCCAAGTGGGATTGTGATTGTCAAAGAATAAAAAATATTTGACCTGCATTTTTTTGGTTTTGTATAATTCTTCACTTTATCATGATTTTGTGTAATCAGTGTTTGAGTCAGTGTGCAGTTTCTAAACAGCGTAGGTCTTATCTGATTAGGGGACTTCATTTCAATTACTATTCCTGTCAAGTATGATTTTAAAAAATGTCTGAAGAAATTTCAATTAAATGATTAATTATTTTTGTATTATGTACAGCTTCATGTATTATGGATTTTTGAGTGGCTGACACAGGAACAATGTAAAATGCAAAATGTATCTCTACCAATAGAAAACAGTAAATCTTTAACTCACAGCGATGAACTCTCCTTTGAGCCAGGCATCATCCTTCACTGCTTCAAAGCAGGCCAGCTCGCTGCCAGACATGTTGACCATGCAGTGGTGCACATCTGGGTACTGGGTGGATGAGTGATTGCCCCAGATGATCACGTTCTTCACTTGGGTGGCAGGAACGCCACAGCGCATCGCCACCTACAGGACCGCCGTAAAAAAAGGACAGAAAGACGGTTTTATAATTATCTCAGACAGAGAACTGGAAAGCAGACAATATGACAGCTAAAAGTCTGTGAATGTAGTTTTTCAAATGTGCAGAAGTGTTCCCAAGAAACACAAACAAACCTGAGAGCGAGCCCTGTTGTGGTCCAGACGTGTGAGGCAGGAGAAGTTCTCCTTGGGGATGGAAGGAGCAGACTTGGCCGCAATCAGACAGTTGGTGTTGGCAGGGTTTCCCACAACCAGAACCTGAAAAGACACAAACATTTTAAAAATGAAAAAAGACCTGGAAGATACATCTGATTGAACTCAAAGATGAATGTTGTTAAAAATTAACTTGTATTTTGCTTTATTCACACACAAAGGGACAAAAACTGATGGTTAAGCATTAGAAAATAAGCTTGGACTTTGTTTACTATGTTGCTATGTATGCAGATATACTCTAATGAATGGTAATAATTTGAGCATAAACACACTTGCAACAAAATGTATGTGGAACATTTGTAAATGTGAACAACTTTGAACAGTACTAATGCATGTTTATAAGCAAAAACTTCTGTGTCATTACCTTAACGGTCTTCTTGGCGTACTTCTCCAGGGCAGCTCCCTGGCTCTTGAAGATGGCCACGTTGGCTTTGAGCAGGTCCTTCCTCTCCATGCCATCCTTCCTGGGCATGGAGCCCACCAAGATGGCTGCATCCAGGTCCTTGAAGGCCACCTCCTCCTTGTCGGTGGGAATAATGTCTGTGACAGGAGAAAGGGAATTAATTACATTCTGTTTGAATATGTTGACATACTGTATGGTTCTTCCATTTTACATTAAAACACTCAACAGATTCATAAAAAAGTAGGTTGGTAGTTAGATGCACAGTGTTTCAGCAGTAGAGTTTTGCTGTATTTTAATAACAATTCCTTAATGATACGTTGTGTAACTGGTGAGCTCATATTAGCAGGTCTCCACTGCTAGAATTCCTGATAAAAGCTAAGCTAAAAACGTAGTCACTCGTACTTCCCACGTGTTTCAAGTTAGCTGTTTGCACCAAAGAACGAGAAATTAACTTCTTTCCACCGGTCTGTCCATGTGATGCGTCGCACACTTCATCGCTGTAACAGTTCCCATCTTTCATTGTTTGAAACCAAACTTCATGTAAATATTTTCATTGTTTCGAAACCATGTATGCAGACAGTTTTGAGAAAAGTGCAATGCGCATGTCTACATGTGCGACCAGTATTGTACTGTAATACTGGGCAGATCTCAGTGCATGACACGTTGTCTTTGCAGCACAGTTGGTTAATACAGGGGCCTCTCACAGCCCAGTTCT
This sequence comes from Scomber japonicus, assembly GCF_027409825.1. Classification (NCBI taxonomy): domain Eukaryota; kingdom Metazoa; phylum Chordata; class Actinopteri; order Scombriformes; family Scombridae; genus Scomber; species Scomber japonicus. The sequence continues at coordinate 9,378,040 of NC_070591.1, read as the reverse complement.
AACAATGCAAAGAACAACACCATTTCAAAAGATAAATTCCAGGTCACAATGGAGATGGCACATAATGGCGCCTCACGACTGATGTCATAACAGCAGTTGCAGAGATTGGACCTAAAAACCTTTTAGAAATAAAGACCCATATTTCTCCATTATCTCAGAAAAGGAAATTATTTTTAACTGTCCCAGAACTCTTCCAATGATGCATGTTTCGTCATCAGAGTAAAAGCATTTAGTCAAACTTTCAAACGAAGTGAAATTTATACCACCGCCAAGGCCTAAGCTCTTACCAGGTGGTGTGATGATATTCTGACAGGTGTACAACTTATAAATGACAACAAGACTGATTCAAGTCTTGTGGACGATTTTGTCTGGGGTAACTGCTCCTTTTAAAAAAATTGTGCCTGCTTTGCTGAAAACAAATTCTTACAATTTACACTTAATTGAAAACAAGGAGATAAGTGCAACATTTATTATTCAAGATGTAGACACTACGATTACATTTGTAAGATGATATACATTATTTATTACTTTCTATCCGTAAATACATAAATAAATAAGTGTATTAACTAAACAGTGCACTTTGTGTCGGTGGGCTCGATTAAAGCGATTTTGAAATGCTAAATAAATACAGACCGTGAGTCCCCCACACATTAAAAGTGTGTGTACTTGAACAGAGCATTAAACTCAAATTAAAAATGATTCCTCTTTGTGACCAAACATGCGGGAATTCTTTGCATTCATAAATGTAAAGTACTTTAAATAAAACGGCCCAGAAATATTTACCCTGGCATCTCTTTGTAATTACTACTAATTTGGATTCTCCAAAAAGCAGAAAACTATGCAGACAGCAACAGCCCATGAGAAACATGCTGGCATGACGACGGGACATGCTTAAGCCCTCTTTTCCGCCCACACAATGAGCTGCGGAACTGGAAGACGAGAGCTACTGGGAATGGGATTTATAGGATCACTTATAATACAATTAGTAGTGTTATTACTTGCAGTAATACTAGTAGTAATAATAATAGCAGCAGCTAAAATTATCATGATGTGCTATCCACAAAAATGACAATGCTAAAAGCAAGACAATCAACTACGGTACATTCATATTTGTGGTAATGAACAGGAAACTTAATCCTAATCCTGCAATTATGCACTATTTCTTCTTATCATTGTTACACTACATCATGAATTCATTTTAGTATCACAGCTTATATGACAGCAGCATGTACATGTGAAAATTAAAAAAGGTACAATGTGGTGAAAGGCAGAACTTCAAGAAACTTATTTTAAAATAAGAAAACATCTCTCACACACACAAAAAAAATCTTTGTTAATTCAGTTGAACTTAAAATAGCTTCCACCAGACAAGCTAAAGAAAAAAAACAATAATCCAATGTGTTTAAAGGAACTGAAATCTGATGCAAGTGTATCAACATGTACGGTATGAGACAAAGTATTATGGTAGCTTTATTGTGTACATTTTTTGCCCCACCCCTAAATAGTTACCATTCAGAAGTGGGAGGGCACAGTCTTGCAGCTCCATGACAACACCTTCCAGGACTGGCAGCATGGGTGAAATGTCCAAAAGGAGCAGGATGATTGGCTGGCAGAGGGAGGAGGGAAGGAGGTAGACAGTTGGATGAATGCTATGTGATGGATGTGACTCAAAAACACGCTGAAGTGAATTTAAATTAACACAAATCATAATTGCTGTGTAGCACAACAGGTCAGTGGGGGACTTAGTTGCCTGGAACAGAGACTGAAGGCCTAAGCCATCTGCGCGTGCCAAATGGATCAAGTGGTTTAAAAGTTGGCCTAAGACTCTTGGCGCAGGATCCATTTTATTGACTTCAAGGACATCCTGGCTCGTGTGGACAAGCACAATTGCAATCTGCTCAATTCTCACAGGCACAACATCTGTTAAGTGTCACCCCCAGACACGACCTGGCAAACTTGTGATTCTCACATCTATTTTCTGGGGGCTGTCAGTATCCAATGAATGCCTTGTGACACTGCCCTTACACTGTCTAATGAGATAAGGTATTGAGTGTGTTACGCGAGCAATACAAAGCCCTTCTTTACCTGATCTTTGCCAAAGACATCTCCCTTGGCAATGCTGAACAACAGGGAATAGGCAATCTGCCCAGCAGCACCGGTCACCAGAACTCTAATAGGCTCAGCCTGCAAAGATACAAGGTTAAAATGAAAAGTTACTACTTTGAGCATTGATTTCACTTTACGAGGACAGGTTGGGGAAAGTGACTTCTCCAGAACACTTATGCTTGGTTTTCCATTCTTGTCAACAGGATTAACTTCAGCAAAGAGGGGTCAGTTCAAAAATAGACTTCTCTTCCAAAAACAGGACTCACTATTACGTAACAAAACCTGGTCATACTTACATTATCAAGTGCATCCCCATCTTTATCATTCACTCAGCAGGATTAAATCAAACTAACTTAACTAATAAGCAAGCTAAGAGTAAGTTATTGTATGTCACTTGTACTAATAAAATGTAGTTTCCTTATACAATTATATTGTGGAGTTGGTTTCATCATACCGCGAGACAGGCTAGGAGCATCGTTAAAATGAATTAGCAGGGCGAACTTTGCATAACTTTGTAAAATAAATCTATCAGATAATCTTCATTGTACTTACATTACTTAGAGCATGAATAACACATTTATCACTCATAATTTCCTAAATATACTCACCATGTTGACACCAATAGGAGTTGACTACTCTCTTTCTTTCTCTGTCTCTCCCACTTCTCGCTCAAACCGGAGGTCGCTCGTATTTAAGCCCCTTCAGCTTATCACGACACTAGTAACGGTCATACGGCAGGTTGAGAATCACGGTAATTGTAGTTTTTCCATAGTGAACTGTAGTCCTCTCTTGTCAAAAAAAGTATTCTCAACGACTTTGCACAGTATATAGATGATGTATAATGACACATTGCTATTGGTGACACTACTGTTAGCTAAGCGGTATACGCAGGCTTCTAACGTTGCGAGACGCAAGCTATCTAAATGAGCTAACGTTAGCAGGTTAGCATAGTGCCGCTTGCTGTTGCTTAGCGACCAGCGGCAGCCGAGAGCACCTAGCAACGACAGGATTCCTTGTTAGTTACTTTAGCTTAGCCACTAGTTAGGGAGGCAAATGGGAGACCAAACGCGTGATATAAGTTTTTTTTCATTACACGGAGTTGTTTACCTGTAGCGTTTAACTACAGTACAATGAAAAGCATGTGTCAAGTTTGGTTTGTTAACAATGGTTTTAAGTTAGGAAACAAAGCCAAGTGAAGCTGTGAAGCCTGGAAGAGAGAGTGAGAGCAGCAAACTTCTGCTTTACTGAGGTTCTCATCAAGGTAAGTAAATGCATTATCAACCTTACCTAAGTTTTTCACCACTGTCTCTGTGTGTGTATGTGAGCTAATGCAAAGTATTGAGGAGGCTAGATGGTGTGGAGGTTGTTGAAGTTTATCAGCCAAATGCCTGCTTTTAGTTTAATGATTCCTGCTTGAACATAAAGCCATAAAGCCATAAAGCCATGGTGTTTCACCCCCATCCCCACACTCACACTAAAAATACTGCACAAATGCCCTACAAAATACAAGATATTGCACAAATGCCTGCCACTAGGCTATTGTATGGATGCTCAACACCAAGATATTGCACATAGCCTATGCCCTATACAGATGCCTATAATGTTCTACCCCCTGCACCCACTTCACCTGTAACTGTTAAGTAGTTTGACTGATAGTGAAACTAAGGAGAATTTATACCTGTTCAACTTATAGTTTGCTAACCTGTACTTTCCGCCCAAAAGCATCAGGTCATACTATCTGTGAATAGTGTAATAATAATGTGGTTTGGGTTCCAGGTGATTTTAAGGGCCCTGCCCCCTCAAGCATTTTATATTACCTTCATTATTAAAAGACTTTCTTTTATTTCCGTTGTTCCATTAATGTTAAATTGATCTTTTAATTAATCTGGTGATGTAGTTAATTCACAGCATACATCCCAACATCTATTTGCATGTCCAGATTTTGTGTTTTTATTAAAGCAGTCCCTTCATCTTTAGTCTTTCAGTGACGGAGGTGCAAAGTGTTTCTTTCTACTATCTTGTTGTGGGTTGAGAGGACCCCTTGAGGCCCAGTGTTAGGTGAGCATGACCATCAAAATTTCATGTCCTCATTACAGGCTCATTACATGACTTGAACAAAAAGCACAGGGGATGCTGTTACACCTGGCTGCCATCCTGCCGTGGTCTCACTGTAGATTAGCTTGGCTGGCTGACTGCACGCTTAGACCAATATGCCAAATGATATTAATGACTGAAACTGATTTCTTAAGCCAACACTCTTTGGTTACAGATAATATTCATGGTTATTTGCACACATTAAGGCTGCATAGTCAGATAGGCTGCTCAGTATTGTTATATAGTGATTGCAATTAGGATTGGAAATATCATATACTGATATAATATCATTTGAGTGTCTTGTGAGACATGTAGGGCCTGAACATACTGGACTTTTTGGGCAGATACCAATATAAGCCAGTAAAACAATTCTGATATTGATAATCTTATAGAATATGTACATAAAACACAGGATATTTTACAGTTTAACATTAAACTTTATTGTACAAAATGACAAGTACACTGAAACAGATTTAGGAATTTAATCAATAAATTCCTATAAATAGTGAATCACAAACATATACATATATACTAAACTTTGGTTAATAAAAATGATCAAATATACATAAAATGCTGTCATATAACTATAAAAAAATGTATTGGTGCATATTTGACAACATGCTGATACCATGTTAGAGCGGTCAGATTCAGACCCATTATTTGCGTCTCTCAGTCTCCACCTTGTGAACTGTGACACTCTCCTGTCATACTAATTATTTTCCTTTCTGTCTCTGAAACTAATGACACCAAATGAACCCCGAGCCACAACAAATTCTCCATCCAAAGCCCTGAACTGGCCTCGCTTTTTTTCATGTGTCTCCATCTGCCAGTGACAGCGGCTGACACGGACGCTTCCCTTCTCAAAAGCCTCTGAGTGTGATCGCCTGATTCAGAGCTGTTTGAAGCAGCTGCCTCAGCCTTGCTTAGTCCTCTCAGCTCCCGTTACATTTTTTTTACCCCTCTGTGTGGCATGTGCTTGTGTCTGTCATGAGTGTCAGTACGGGACAAACAGGTGCTCACAGCTGTCTGATGTTATGCAGAGCGCTGTAAGGTACCATCACACTGTTGAGATATTGAACTATACTCTGGTCTTGATCTACTTTCTGTTTGGTTTCACATGTGGGTGAAACTTTTTATCCACTGCCTGAAGAGGTGGAAAATACATTGTTTTTGGTTAATTCTCTCATCAGTGTTTCCAGCAAGAATAAAAAGTTATATTTAGTTTTTAAAAAACTCTGGACAAACAGCAGAGAGACTAAATTAGCTGATGGAAACAGGAGCATTTTGTAACTAAAGAGCCAGATATTTTTCTCCAAAGTTAGTGGACACCAAAATTAGGGATGCACCATTATGTTGTCCAAATATCAGTTTCAGACGATATTCCCCTTGTTATCTAACACCCCCCCACCCCCATGCTTTCAACATATATATAGCTCCTCCCTTGCATGCTCTCTTTTTTCTTTCATCTTTTTTGTTGTGTTGTATTTTTGTATAATATTTTGTTTTTTTGCTGTTGTCCAGCGAAATGGCAAATGGGGATCCTAATAAACTATACTAAACTAAACTAAACCTATCATTAGTGGATTAGTGGTCAGACCGTCAGATTCAGACAGTAGCAGCAGCTATTGAAGTACAGAAAGTTCTTCTTTTTAAGTAGGTTTGTGTAGCAGGCTGGAGGTATTTTGAAGCAGGTGTTTTTAAAAAAGAAAGTTATTTGAGATGGTTTCATGAATTTCACTGAGTTTGTGCTCATTCTAAGATAGTGTTGTTACTTGTAAACAATTCAGTTTTTTGTGGTTTTTTTTTTTTTTCTTTACAATGATTTCTTTGTTTCCCTGTGGAATAAATAACAAAATAATAATAATAACAAAACATAACATCATAAAAAAATCAGTATATATTGGTTATCAAATTGGTATCAGCCCAGAATCGGTGTATCCATAATCAAAATAGTGAAAAGGAGAATAAAAAGTTGATGTACAGTCATCATATGACCACAATCAAGTCTCCAGATGAATACTGTTGTTGCTCAGTGTCTGCTGGATGTGTAAATAACCAACCATTTCCTAACATATTAGCTGTATTAACTTTATTTAGTGATTCTATGTCAATGTTATTGAACAACATAAATAAATAAGTTTAAATATATGCTAACAACTATTCAACAGCAATTGTTTGGGCAAATCAAGAAACTTTTCAGTGTATGTATTGATGTCTTTCACTGTTGGACTGCCATTTAAGAAATGTTAATATCAAGTTTAAGGTTATGGAAAAGTTTTAGTGTTAAATTGCAATATAAATGTGGCAACCCTTCAAAAGGTCGATCCAGAGGAGATTTTTTCTTCTTCTTCTTCTTCTTCTTTCACAAACTGTAGAAACGATGCCACCTGTCAGAAGTGAGATATCAGGAACAGACACATCTACAAGTGAGGGGAGATAAAAAGGAGCACAGTGACCTTCAGGTTAATCTTTTGTTAAAGCCATTTACGTTTTATTCTGTTATACTTCCTTTATGATATTCAGGACCAGCCAAGTATTGATCACTCTTCTTTGTTCTTCCCTTTATGGCCGCTATGAGATTACAAAATCAGACAATTTATACTATAGGGAACTCAATCTATATATAGATTTATATTTGTATCCTACTGATCTTATAAGACTTCTGTGTTGTTTAACTTATGTTCAAGCGCTTTTAAAAGTTAGTAAATCTCTCTGAGTTGTCCTTAGACCACTTTGTTGCCAAGATAAATTCTGTGTATTTATTGCATTTCGTGATCTTATCAAACTGGAAGAAGCCTATTGGCATAAACATATATTAATTAATAGCAACGTAGACCCACCATAAACAGATTCCTGCCACTCATTTGAATTTAAAATCACTAAAACATCCCTATATACTTGAATTGGAGTATAAATATATGTATTTCCTTTTCTGTTAGTTTCTGTCAGTGTCGCAATTTTAATCTAATTTAACTTCAAATGTTCTTGCTGAGAGAAATAAAGAATAATTGACAGTGCTGGTATAAGTCTATCTTCTGAAGACACCAGTGGTGATTCAGGAAATGGTGTCCCATTTTGTTGACATTTAGCAATACAGAGGTATCTAATACTTTTAATTTGACAACATCTTCCTATTTCTACTATTTTTTCCCCAGTGCTTCAGTTCAAGCTGCGTACATTTTTATATTGCGTATAAAAAGGTCAAACTGTGCTTTATCTCTTGAATTGGGTCCGATTAACACTTTGAATTAAGTTGTGCATTTCCATGAAAAATCTTTCAAAATGCCCTTTAACCCTTACATACAGTTCATATTCTGACTCATAACTAGTCTCTACACCAATTCACATTCATAAATTCCCTATCAGTCATTAATAAATGTTTAATTAATCCCTATATTATGGTCCAGAAGAATATTTTATAGAATATAATGAATACAACATTGTTTTTGAATGCTAATTTTTGATTAATTTTTTAACAAACAGGCCGAACTTGTTTAACAAATTGTTTTAAAAGATGCATTTTCTTTCTGTTTTGTATACTGTGGGTCACAGTAGGAAGTCTGGCTAAAAGAAATGTGTATATGGTGTTTTTAAAGCTCTCAAATGTAAAAAAGGGGTTAAATTTGACCCTGAACAGTATGTAAGGTTTAAAAAAAATAACCCCCCACCCCAAAAAAAAACAAAAAACGAGTTGTAACAGTTATGACCTTACAAAAGCGCACATTTGAAAGAGTCTGCTGTTATTTAAGGTAAAATCTAGTTTTTATTTTCTTCTCTGGCAGTCTCCCCAGTCAGGTTGGCATGAGGGGATTAGACCTACTTTGTCTTTGTAAGAAAAAAAAAGGAAATCAGAATTAAACCAAAAAACAGCAGCGGCACGCATGATAATATCTGGTGCCAGTTTGCCATGCCGGGCCTGATCCTCTCTGTGTGTGTGCTGTGAAAACAATCGGCATTGTGGGTGTTTTTGTCCCACCCACCAAGCGAAAACCTGGAGCCCTACGGAAGCGACGGGAGTGGGGAAAGTTCACACATGCACGCTCACACGTACTGTACACATGCATACGTTTACAAACTGTGGAGTGTGTGTGTACATGCTCCGAGCTCAGCGATGCCTGGGTCAATGACGTGATACAACCCAGTGTCAATTGGTGTAACCAGTATTTTTTATAAAAATCTTATTATATACAAGAAAATGAATGTGTACTATAATGTGGAATAAATATAATCCACATTTCCAATGCAACACTATGTTTCATAATAAATTTTACATAATTTGTCAATACTTTGTAATATGTTTTGTTTTTCAGGATATGTCAATATTGACAAAATGCTTTAAATTTAAATGTAGAAATACTCGTACTCTATCCTTTTCATTTGATGTTTTAAAATGAAGTAATTATTTGTATAAGTACACTTATATACACTGTAGGTAGATAAAATATTTAATATTATTCTTTTGTGGTTACGTCTTACTTTTGGTTAAAAAAATGGTGCTAATGTCATTTTACATGACATAAAACCAACAAAAATACAAAATGTACATTTTAACAAACCTGATGCTGCTTTTAAAACCATTTTTAAAGATATTTTTGAATTGCTCATCTTGCCAACCCTCATTTGTCATTGGCCCGCCTGCCTGAGCTCTTCATATACATGTGCACACATACAGAGTACATATACACTGTCATGCGGTGAGCTGTGAAAATCTTGATAAGCATATGACGGCATGAAGAGCATCATGTCTCCTCTGCTGACCCCCTCTCTCTGTCCTCGGTCCACTCCACCACTCTACCTACACCTCCTCATTTGTTCCCTTGTCATTTCGCCTCTCCTCATCTCCACCCTCCTTTCTGTCCTCTCTTTCTTTATCTCCTGGTATTCTGCTCTTCCACTTGTCCCTGCAGAGTGCACCTGAGTGACCCTGTTATGTTGGCAGCTTGGAGGCAGATAGCCAGCACACCCACCGGCCCTCGGTATCGCCCCTCTTATCTGCCTCGGTAGACCAAATAGCCCTCACAGAGTACCAGCAGACACTGCGAGATAGTAGGTTGCATTCACACGAACACACACACACACACATAAACAACACACACACACAGTAGATAATTACATCACCATCACCGCTATCTCACATCGTAATCAACTTCTACATCCCTGTGCCATCACTCTCTTTACTTTGTGTCATATCTGTGTCTCAGCATCGTCACGTTCCTATGTTAGATTAGTTGATGAAGCTTTAGATCTAGATGGATTTTTGCTCCCTGTTTTAACTCCACTGGAATGCCGTGCTGTGTTGTCTCTGTCCTGGTTTTTACACGTATATGCAGTAACCATTTTAACCCACTAGGTGTCAGTGTATGGCCACGGTGAAACAGTGCTTGGAAACTGGTGTTGATGGATTTGCAGTGAAGACACTTGTTGCTGCTGCAGTCGTCTTGTCCTCAAGAGCTACGAAACTGAAAGGTTATTAGTTTCAATTATCACTCAGAAACATCTATTAATTCTAGAAACACCCTTTTGGCTATTAACTCTTAACCCTTACATAATGTTCAGGGTCAAATTCGACCCATTTTCACATTTGAGAGTTGTAAAAACACCATATACACATTTATTTTAGCCAGACTTTTTCTTAATGTGAGCCACAGCTTACAAAAATGAAAACAAAATGCTTAAGTTTTTAATTTTTCAGCAGTTGACACATTTTATACAAATGCACAAGTTTGGCCTGTGTTCATTAAACAAATTCAAAAATTAGCATTTGAACATGATGTATTCATCATATTCTATAAAATGTTCTCCTGGACCATAAAATAGTGATTGTGAATGTTTTTTTTACACCTAAGATTAATCAAACACTTATTAATGACTGATGGGGAATTTATGAATGTGAAGTGGTGTAGAGACTAGTTATGAGTCAGAATACGAACAATATGTGAGGGTTAATGTTAGAGTTCTTACAGGACTAGGCTTATTAGTTTTTTGCAAGGCTTTAACTGACTACCTTTTTAAATTGTCTTAAAACCTGAAGCACCTTTTCCTCTGATATGGGTTAGGGTGTGAGTTCAGTTAAAATCTTTGTAAATTTACCCACTCATGCACCTAAAAATATGTGTTGAATTCTCATCCGAGGATCTAGTAGGAACATAAGCATGTTTCTACGATGATTTCACATAACCACTAAAGTGAACCTGTGTTGTGTAACAATGCAAGCAGGCAAACTATATTTATTCAGCACCTTTCAAAACAGAAGTCACAAAGTGGTTTGCAGGAACAAGAATATAAAAACTGAGATAGAGGGTTAGGGACTATCAGATAAGGATATATAAGTGTAACTGTGGAGGTTGTATGTATCACTGAAAACTGTAGGGAAGAAATCACTTGTAAATCTTAAAAGTCTTCCCATTAAAGGTATTTCTATGATGCTTTACATGTCAGTAATCCAGTCAGGGGTAAAGTTAATTGCAACCAGTTTTCAAGCTCATTATTAACACAGTTTTTGTGATAGTTTGTGTGCTACCACCCATGGTCTTGCTGAAACTGTCAAGTCGTGTAAAAAAAAAAAATATGTGGCACGAAATCTATATCCGTACCAAATACTTTCCCAGATACTTTAATGATATGGCTTTTTTCATTGCTAATACATTCCTGTATGACCAAGGTTACACCTGATCACTCAACATGATGTACGATGTACCCTTTTTAATTATTCTCTGTGAGTATCGAAAGATATTTTTTCCCCAAGCCTCATTTTCTGTTTTATGCTAAACACAGCACATCTTCCAAATAACCCAGGGCTAAAATATCATGAATTGGTTGCTTCCAAAAATATCCTACAGATCCATTTGAGCTGTTGTTATTGTGTGGCTTTGGCACATTTAGGACAAGGCCTGGAGGCGTACAAATGTGTCCAATCTGCCTTGATGTACCTATTACCTCCTTTTGAGTTTCTCTCTCGCTGTCTGACTGTGATTGAAACCAGAGAAGGACTTTGTTTCTGGCCAAGTGTTGGCTTGATGTGGAGGGGGGGAGAAAAAAAAGGCAACCAAGCCTTCAATCAGAAAGAACGCAGACCTCTGCAAACACTAACTTCTTGGCACTGATGCAGAACTATTCAATTAAATCACATAATGTACACACACCGAACCGTCCTCGGAGGTGTGTTCCTTCTTCTGAGCGAGCCTCGACTCACACTCTGCCACTCTCTCTCTCCCTCTTTCTCCCTGAGGTGTTTGCATAGGGAAATGGTCCGTGAAATGGGTTTGATGGAATCAAACTCCATATTAAGACAAATACATATTTCATAGCTGTTGATGGACTGATTGATGGGGCTGTGTCTTCATTTCCTCTGCGTGTCACCACCAATGAAGATCTTTATCAGAAACACTAATATGATGAAGGATCGTGGCTTGGCTTGTTTCAGAGAGAGAGTTGAGGAGTTGATGTGTTAACTCGTTTGGGTTTTTCCGTGGGAAATATGTGTTTTGTGTGTGCTCCTGCCGCAACTGCACTCCTGATAGTACCCACAAGGGGGCACCAAACTGCTGCTACATGTTCTGCATCTGTCCTAACTAAAACCTCATTCTCTATTCCCTCTGCTGTGGACAGCCACAAACACACTTTTTTTTATTTTTTAAACTCACTGAAGGATGACCAGAAATGCTGCAGCAACAGTGTCCTGGATCCACAGCCGAGAGTGGAGGGTGCTTCACGTTTTTTGATTGTTTTTTTTTTTCATCAAAGCAACTGTTGTTTTAGCATAATAAGGCTGGCTGACAGACTACCCCTGTCCAGCCCCACCTTGTCCACTAGCACCACCTTTCATTAACCTCAAAACCCAAATCCATCCAACTGGACCAGCGACGGCAACTCTCTGCCGACGCTGGCGGTCACACCCCTATGCACAGCCATAATGGGCCGCGGCACAATTGAGTGGGGGGTGGCGGCCACGTAACCGACAATATTCAGGGTCCTTCCAACAGGCCGGTTGCCCGCAGGTTACCAGCAACACCGCTTGTCCCTGTTTGTCTGCACTCACTAAAAGGAAAGAATGTTTTCCCCCCACAACATGGCTGTGTGGGGATTAAGGCCCATTCTGAGTGGCCCCGGGTCGTGCAGCAGATGTTAGCCAGGATAGCGCTCGTTGCCGTGCCGACAGTGAGCCGGCGGGATCGGCCCGCCCAGACGACGTTAAGCCTATGTACATGTATGGGATAGGTGGTGGTGGTGGTTGTGGAGGAGGGGATTTGTGTGAGGATGAGTGAGGGCGCTGTCTCACATTAAAGAGAACAGCGGTGGGAAATTTGTCATAGGGGCCACACACTAATTAATCTACGCCATCTCAGATCGTCATCGCACACACACATATGCACACACAGCTTTGATTGAGATGGATTGGACAAGATCTATTTATTACTTTATGATCAATCTAATTCATTGACAGATTCAGACATGTGCTGTAACAACATTTCTCCGTCTGTGATGCATGACAAGTACTAAAAAAGCACATATATATGCTTTAAAACCAGCAGTGCCTCATAGTTTCACATAATCTGTCAAAATCACTCTTCCCCCCTACATGAGCAAAGGCTTTTACCCTCTCAGATTATTTTTTTAATGGGATTTGTTGTTTCAAACTGCTCAGCACTCAATCGCTTGTCACACAGTGCCTCTAATGAAGACGACTAAATGTACAGATGGACGTATGGGTGGGAAAAAACAAAACTGTGAAATGGGAAATCCAGCTGTATTTTAAGTTGTGATTTCTACTTTTTTACTTTGAATTTTGTACAGTCAGCAGCAGACTTGGTGATGAAGTGATGGGCAGCGAATGCATCAATAAGATGGGCAACAGTATAAGACACTGACATTGTAAGAAATCTGTAACATTTACAGCAGCTGATCAGCAGATGTAACAACATATTATTTTCAAGCTTGAGACTAATTATGTATGATTGACACTGATTTACTACAAATATGCAATGATGGGTCAAAAAACATCTAACAGCAAGAAGATGATAAGAAATGGGTTGGACAGAATCTTAAATAGGTCAGTTTTAATGTATAAGTGTGTAATTTATAGCCACTTTTTTGCAGTTTGTCTCATTTCCTGCAGTCAACAGTAACCATTTACCTAAACGATGTGAACTCAGTGTGAATTGTGGGCTTTGGGGTTGGGGCTTTAAAGGTTTTGTGACCATTTGATGTGAAAGATGAGCTGGTTCTCTTTAAGTCAGACAGCTCTAACTGCAGGGTGAATTGTGTTTAACATGGGGCCCGGTGGAGGCCCCTCTGGTACTCGTAACCGTCAGGCTCAATGGAAAGAGGATACAGGGTCTGACAAGACATGACTTGACCCAGCGGTACAGGCAGAGGCCCGCTATTGTCTCGAATAAACAGCAGAAATCAGTATTGTAGAATTTCCCCTTATTTCTTTCGGCGTGTGTGTATGTGTGTGTGTGTGTGTATGTGTGTGTGTGTGTGGTATGTGAGAGAGTCTTTTTTATGCATGTCTCTCAAAATGAAGTGAACATGTAACGTCTTCGGGGCAGAACGGAACACAACACTGACATAAGCATTGTGTAAGTGTGAGTATGTCAGTGTGTGTACATTTTTGTGTGTGCGTGTGTGTGTATCATGGGGTGCCGACCATATGACTGTACTCTGAAGAGTAGTGTTGGGCAGGGCTGGCCTCTTTTCACGCAAGGCTGGGTGTTTGGGCCTTTTGACAGATGGAGAATAGCCAGATGTGTGCATTTTGTTTCTGTGCCCAATTGTCTTATTTTTTGTGCTTTTATTGTGACGCTTTATAAACCTCAGGAGCAGCTCCTCTGACCCCCAAAATAACCAGACTCCATCACGATAGGAGGAAGTTATGTTTTATTACTTATTATGTCAACTCCTCAGAAGTTGGCAGTCAATCCTGTTTTCTTTTTACAGTGTGTTTAGTGTTTTGGAGATTCCTGTGATGGTATTTGGCATTCGGTTTGTCTGTCAATCATGGAGAGAGAGATATGTGAACGATGAGAGGAAATCAAATGGAAATTATTTTGGCACAGAACAACTTGTGTCTGTCAGAGTCCTTTATCCTGGCAGTGACTTCAAGGAAGACATCAAATCATGATTGCTGTTGTAAAAAAAAAAAAAAAATTAATTAAATAATCTGACAAAGCACATCAGGTCAAGGTCAGATCTTATGCACAGCTTAAAGATCAGATGCTACTGATACTGCTATAACTGTCGGTCAAGCCAAACATTTTAATAATAAGTTTTTAGCTTTGAAATTTGCATTAAAATGTTTTATTTACGGGAGCATGTCTTTACAGAAGCGATATCCCAGTAACTCTTGATCATTCACACACCTGGAACACTCACAGAAATGGAGCCTTTATTGGGTCTAACCAGCTATCTAGCTTTCTAATTTAAGAATGAAACCCAAAACTTGTTTCTAAACAGCAGCAAACCTTCTAAGGGACCTATATTCCTTCAGCTAAGTTTAGCCTAACTTTGGATCATTATTTGTCCCCTTTCCCAACTAGCTATGTTGACATGGTTGGTACCAGTGGATGTCTTAGGTCGTTTAGTTTTAGTAGCTTTAAAGTGAGTCTGCTACAGCTTCTGAAAGACAGTCATGTGTTATTCACATTATTTTTTAACCTGTTTTAATATTTCAAATTAACCCTTACATACTGTTGAGGGTTGAAATTTGGCCCATTTTTACTTCAGAGAGGTGTAAAAAATACTGAATGATTTGTTGTTCAGAAGTTTGGTACAGAGACTAATTATGTGAGGAAATACTGTGACAGCTCAGAATAAGAACAGTATGTAAGAGTAAAACATTAAAGTGTTAATTTGGACGGCACTAATTTATTGGTATGTAGGTCTTCAAAATCCAACTACTAGTAATCCATCACTGCCATTTCCTCTGCCAATTATTCAACCAGATATGATGAGTGTAACATGAAAACTGGCTCGCAGCGAGATGATTAGTCAATAAGTCAATCAACAGAAAATAAATGTCAATTGTGATAAATGAGTAGTTGTCAAGTAAAATAACAAATATTTGCCTGGGGACAGCGCTTTTGAATCCTCTCACTCCACCAAGTCGAGCTGATTGATTCAAGTTGACAATTCTGTCTAATATCAACAACAAACAAATATATGTCCTTCTCCGATTTTGAGGATTTGCATGTTTTTCTTCTTCCGATACCAATGTCAGAGTAGCTTATGATGTTTGACTGTTGATTCGACAAAGAAACAATTTTTAAGATAGTAGTTTTTGGTCATTTTAGATGAGGATTTGGTTAGTAAGAATCATAGTTAGCTGCCATCGTAGAATTAGTTTACATCTTTAGATTATTTTAGTAGAAAGAGCCTCGACAGAGCCCTTACAGCCTCGACTAAAGGCCAAAAAATGTCATTGACCCTGCAGTGATGAAGTATGATAGACAACTGCCAGGTAAAGGAAATAACAACTGATAGTAGACGACAGAAAGGATTTTTATTTCTACTTCTAGACAGAAGCGCAGTGCACCAGTGGGAGAGGGGAGATATGACACCGGCGTCCATCTCTGAGGTCACGGCAAAGAGAACGAGCCTCTTGGTCCGAGTGCCATCGACGTGCAAACACTCTGTGCCATGTCAACCTGTCAGAGAGAGAGAGAGACAGAGGGAGGCACTGCCCGCTGAGAGGTGTCCGAGGTGTCATGGCCTCGTCTGGGAGGTGACAGACAGCGCGTGTGTGAGTGTGTGACGGGAAAATAAGACTGCTGAGAAGTGTAGGGGACCTTCATCGTGACCTTTCGTTTTGCCAGGGTCCATCTCGCTCTGTGCATCTGACAACAACTTTTAAAGACCTCGTCTCCCTGAGCCCTTGACAGGTGTGTGTGTGTGTCTGTTTGTATGTGTGGTGGAGTACACTGGTAGTGAGAAAGCTTGATCTGAGCTGTATGTTGCTGTGTGCATGCACAGGACATTTTTGTGTTAAAAGGTAAAATTATCTATATGTGCGGACAGATAATCCACCAAAAAGGCAAATTTATGGTTGGATTTTGGTTAAAAGCACTCTGGGTTAGGAGGTAATATAATAAAGAGCTGTTAATATTACTTGGCTGACAGCAATGTGTTTTGAAGTAAGTAAGTCTTCGTCATGGTGTTGCCTCGTTCACAGTCATCACGGTGCTTGACTCCAAAGAGCATCTTTGTCCTCTGAGTAAAAGTGTTTGTTTTATTCACTAAGCAAAGACGCACTCTACGTTTACACATGATAAGAAGGAGGGGCTGTCACTTTTGTACAAAATCAAGTTTGAACGAATACCAAATGTCACGCAATTCATTTGAATGTATTAGAATATCTGCAATACCAGATCCCGAAACCACTAAATTAGTGCCTCAGACGAATTAACATTATTTTACACACACAGTCGGGGTTTGTTGAGGAGGCGTAAGATAATGACCTTATCTTTAACCGTGACCTTACCATCCACGGCGTAGAACCCAAAATATTTCTAGACATTGCTTTTCAGATGACTTGGAGTCATAATTATCTGCTCTGCTTTGCGGCTGCTCTCTGTGTCTTCATTCATTCGCTTAATTTACAGATTGGTCGAGTGGGCATACTATAGCCTACAACACTTCTAGAGTGCCCACTGCTGGATGAAATGGCAAACAACAAAATAAAAAATGTGCTATGGGTTAATTATAGTTTGAAAATGTTTGAATATCGAAAAAAATGACTGCCCTAATAAGAAGTAATACCTGATAGTTAAACCACAAATTTATCAATTTTATATCATGGTGGTCACCACTATTGCAAAGACCCGGGCTTCCACTAAACAGTGTCTACTACTGGGACCCCGGTGAGGTATCATATCTCAGGATTGGCTACTGGTTAAACCATTACTTTAATCATTGATTTAAATGTTAATTTTAGCCAATTTGTACTTTTGTTGATACAAATTCAAAAATGACTGACAAGAAATGGTACCAAAAGCTACTTGGATAGGACACAGTGAAAACTGTCACAGGTACAATTGTGCTCTTCTTTTTACTGAGAGTGTGTTTTTCTTCTTGGACTATATTTCCTTAAAGAAAAACTGATTAAAGATCTGAAGGAATAGATAAGAGTATAAAAATATAGATGGACACCTTTTAGGCTTTAAATCAGTCATATCGACATATATAATGTACTGTAAAGTACTAAACATTTCTTTATGGACATGTATTTGTGTTTGTATGATCATGTTTATCCATCTCTTTTATGCATGTATCTGTGCACTAATATTTCATCATATGTGTGTGAGTGTGTGTGAGTCGGCGTGTGCGTTTTAATGTTTATACTAGTGTTCGTGGTCAGAAGGTGAGGGGCAAACAACAGGGTACCAAACGGCTTTAAAAGAAGAAAATCCAACAACATAAACAAAACCACGGACATTGTGACACGCGTCACCTTCGCTGTGACGGGGGACAGACACCGGAGAGCCACACAGTCCCCGAGAATCTCTTTGAAGTCAGCCAGCAATTGTGCTGCTGGTTTGGCGGTATTGCCTTTCCTGCCCTTGGGCGTTGCTGTAGGGCAGATGCACTCGGCTTTTAGTGAAACACTTGCCAGGATTAGGCCTATTAGTTGAACAGTGGGGAAAGACAACCGTCTGAATGCTGAAATGTAGTCTTCATTTAATGGGTGGGATTGTGAAGGCATCAGGCCAGAGGTCTCTCTTTCTCTTGCTGTCTATTCCAACATTTTTTTTGGCCTAATCAAGACCTGATTGAACATTCTCCACCAAATATCTCTTTTTCTCTGTCTTTTTCTCGGTCTGTCTCAGTCATTACAGCTGCTGTGTTTGTGTTTCTGCTCCAGGCGTTGGGTAAATACCTCTGCTGGAGTAGCCCCCCCGCCCCCATTTCCCACCTTCCTCCCTCCATTACCTCCTCTAATGACGTTTACACATCTGCTTAGAAGAGCCTCCACTCATCTCTCCGTCTCCCTGCGCCTGTCTTTCTCTCACTCACTCTTGTTGCATACACCAACATGTGGACACAGAGACTTGTGAGATAATGCTTGAAATTCTCGATTTCTTGGCTACTGACATTTATCCCTCATTTCAAGGAATTAGTACAATTCAGGAGCACCTAATGTTTTTTCACTATAAATGCACAAAAAAGACACTTAAAGGTATACTATGCAGAGTTAGGCTCATACAAAAGTAATTCCAAGTTTGTGGCAGTGTATTTATCTACAGAGACTCTGCCCTCTGTATTTTCTTATTATTTTGCTGTGTTCATGACACTTCTTGGTGTCACCCTTTGGGAAGTAGGTATGTAGCCCCCAACCAGTAACAGTGCGTAGGGTGCAAGGTCAGGACATGTAGTAACTAGGTTCTCTCTCCTCTGCTCCGCTCTGCTCTCTGTCTCTGTGTCATGGATGTATAAAGAGCAGCAGGTCTGTGTGTCTGTTTAACTAAGAGTAGGTCTGAGCTACACACGCAGAGCAGAGAGGCCACAACGGACCTGATGAAGCTCCGCATTCACACAAAATCCAGCAATGTTGCACCTTCCTGCAGGGTCGTGCGGAGGTGTGGGTGTGTTTATTTGCTCTCTCTTTCTGTTTAGTTGAGCCAGGGTGGAGGGGCTGTGTGTTCACAACTACCAACTGACAAATCTTACATAGTACACCTTTTGATTAGCAGATTCTGAGAAAAAGAACAAAGATGTGCACACACCCTCAAAACATAGTACATGTTCTCTTTGGTTTCAAACTTAGATATCTGCCACTTTTAAGAATTACGTAATTCTGGCAAATAATGCAAAGGTTTTCTTTTCCATACATGATAGTAAACTGAGTATCTTTGGGACTGATGGTTAAATAGAACAAATAATTTGAAGATGCCACTTTAGCGGCTAAGAAGTTGTGATGTGTGTCTTTAAAATGTTCTGTCATATATCACAATAGTCATGATCCTCACTCTCTGTGTTTCCTTGTCAGATCACATTATGAGTATTTCAGACATTAAGATTTTTAAGTGTTTTTATTTTGCTTTTTTTGTTGTTGTTGTGACTTTCATCGTGAAGGACAAAACTAATTTGTGCTCTTTTACTCTGGACGCCTGAACTTTTCAACCCTTTACCTCCACACGCCATCCAAACCTGGAACGGGACTTCAACTGATCTACTGGTTTCTTTTGCACACACACACACACACGCACTCTAAGACACAGACGAACACACATACTCACATCACTCCACAATGAGACTTGCCCAGCGGTCATGTCACTCCGGCTTCATTTTACTGCTGATTGACATGTCCTGTAAAACACACAGACGTACACACACATACACACATACACACATATGCACATGCATACAGAGTGACTATACCTGTCACCTCTCTTGAATAGTATTACCTTTACCTCATTTTGTTCAGCCTGTCCATCACCTCTATTCTTCCTCTGCCAACAGCTTGAATGGGCTCCTGTGGGACTCTCTTAAGTGTATGTGTGCGTGTGTGTGTGTGTGTATGTATGTGTGTGTGTGTGTGTGTGTGTGTGTGTGTGAGAGAGAGTGTGTGAATGAAAGGTTTTCGGCCTGCTGCCTGGCGCCACCTTGCCCACCCTCCACTCTTCTCCACCAAACCTTCTGTCTTGTAATAGAACAGTTGAGTTGAGACGATACACTGTACTTGCCTGTAGTTTTGTGTGTGTGTGTGTGTGTGTGTGTGTGTGCATGTGTCAGTGTATACACCGCCCGCCAGGCCTCGTGGCACTTCCACTCTGAAGAACCGAGTCGTCTCTTGGTCCTCTCTTTTTCTCTTCTCAGCGGGTCGAGTTCTGTGGCGCCTGAGGTCCTCCACAAAACCACAAAAGTAAAGTGACTGAAGAGACAGACAGACAGCGAGGGAGAAAATAAAATGTGACAAGAACATGACAGGAACTGCGAGGCCCCCCACTAGCGACCCCTACAGGCTGCAGTGTGCATAACTCAGTACAGTTTCACAGAACAATTTAGTGACAGTTTTGCTATTTTTGAGCCTCACCAATACAAAAGCTACATATATATTTGGACCATTTATTTCCTAGGCTGAGCACACACACTTATAGGGAAATTACACCTTTTGACTGGAGGTGGGACTAAAGTAGTGGCCTGATTCCAGACCTCTGTATTGCTTCTCACATTTTTTGACCCAAGTCAAATGGGTCTGGTTTTGTGGTGCCCATTTGATGGTCCCATGGTTAGAGAAACAGTTGACTAATTAGAGCATAGTAGGAGGGATTAAGAATTCAGAAATCTTCCTACTTAGCTAGCAGGCTGCCTTCATTCATGAGATCACAGTAACTCCATGTAGATAAATAACAACTCTGAGATCATCAAACGTTTTTTCAATCAATTTGGAAACACAATGCCAGGCTGAATGAGTGAAATTGAAATATCTGATTATTAGGCAACTGAAGTACAGTATCCAAGCAGAGATTGAGTATGTCTAATAAGTTATTGCAAGCTGTCCTTGACATTTGGATATTTCATGTGTAGGCTTATGAAAACTTAAGGATTCATATTCTGAAGATCATGAATGTCAAAGTAACTATTTGTTGGCCAGCAAAGGAAATAAGTCTTTAACATAACTTTTCCTGATCAAGGGAATATTGATATGACAGTGGTATGAGATGAAAGGTCAAGGAGGACACCGAACTCATAAGGAACAATTTTCTGGGACAGTGTGTAAAGTAGTTATCTCTGAACAATAAAATAAACAGTGTAAATAATAGTAGGTGATCATAAATAGCCTCCAGTATCAAAAATCCAATGTGTGTTCTGAAAATATGCTAGATATAACTGATTTCTGTCTTTATAATTGTCTTGTTTGAGTCTCATTAAATGAAGCGGCTCAATGAGTGTTTTATCAGGATTTTTAATAGGAATCCATTTTCTTGAGCTAACACCAACCAATTGTATGAAACATTCCTCAACCTGCATCCTTCAATCTGTCCTCTCCTGCACTTCCTGCCTTGCATGAATGAAGCAAACATATCAGGTTTTCAGCGTATTCGAGGTGAATCAAAATGTGTCACTGTGTGTTTGTCAGTTTGCACGACAAGTCTCCTCTCCAGCACACACCCGCCTTATCTGCTCTCTCAGTGGTCACAGAAGATGTTTTCCCTCAGTTACATTAGACTCATTTCAGAGCTTTGATTCTTTGTTTTATCTGTTTTTTTCCACTTCTAATTTCCTCACTCTTTCTTCAGAGGCATGTCCTTTTGTTTCCAGATTTTGTCGTCCTTTCATTGCCCCTGATAGGACGCTAGAAAGCCAGAGGACTTCTCCCTCAAGGGGTGTAGATAAGCGGTTGTGTGAGTGAGTCAGTGTGTGCATGGTTCCATATGTATGTAAATGTGTGTGCATGTGTACATTTCCTCAGGTATCACAAGGTTAAAAGATAGGAGAGTCTGCACAATAGTGTATATGCGTTTCCATGCATACATACGTGCCTGTGCACCGTATGAGTTCACATATCAGGAGTTTGGGAGATTGGACAGTAGTGTGGGATGGAGGACTGACTTGAGTGCCTGAGCGTGTTTACTGAATCTGTTCGTGCGGTCTGTGATTGAGACTTGGCAGGAACTCCGAGGCACCTCCAGATTGGAAAAATATGCACTCATACACTCACAATTACACAGTGTTACCTGACCTATCTCTGTGTGGATGTACCTACCTGGTCGCTCTTTGTATGTTCTTCATGTTCACCAAGTTTCTCCTCCACAAGCCAAAACAAGACCAAGCAGTAGCTGAGAGAGAGCGTCTGCGAGAGATAAAGTTTGCGGGGGGAAAAATGTCAGAAAATTTTTAAACACTGTACTTGGAGAAAGATGAGACAATAAAATATAAAAGTGGAGTAAAATTGCAGGAGAGAAAGAGAAAATCAGCCAAACTGTCCTTTTGAGAGAGAGGCGACAGAGAATGAAGAGAGTAAAAATTGCCAGAAAGAGAGAGTGAAAGCTTGCAGGCAGGGTCAGAAAGCTTAATGCATTTCTAATAGGGGGTACCTGAGAAAAACATGAGAGACAAGAAAGAGGGGAGGGGAGAAAAAAAATAGCAGAGGGACAAGTAGGCATAGAGATGATAAGTGAAGGTACATGAGGCAAATAATAGAGAGAAAAGGAATAGGGGAGGAAAAAACTGACAGAAAAACTTACACAAAGCCAAGTAGGTGAAGAGAGAAGTGTGTGTGTGTGTGTGTGTGTGTGTGTGTGTGTGTGTGTGTGTGTGTGTGTGTGTGTTCATATTTGGGGGGGGGGGGCAAGGCAAAGCTGTGATGGCCTTGTGTCAGTCACCCTATGGCAGCTCTTTAACCCTGTAATTTACCACATCACTCTTCTCACAGTGATGGGACCACTGCGCCAGCTGACAGCAGTGCCTCTGGCGTGTGTGTTTGTGTGTGTGTGAGAGAGATGGAGAGAGAGAGAGAGCGAGAGGGGGAGAAGAAAAGTTCACACCTGTGAGAAAGGATTCTTGAAATCTCTCTCTGTCTCTCTCTCACTCTCGTTCTCCCTCATTGCAGTGAAGCATTGCAGATCTGGACTGAGGCCTTAACAGACACTGAGGTAATCACCAAATGTGAGTTAATTTGTTTATGGCCTCACATCTGTTGTAACATAAATACTCCTACTGTAAGTACCCCAAACGTATTTCAGAAATCTGCCATCTTAATTAACCATCTTAATGGTGGTGCTTGAAACCTCAGGACCCTCTTGGCACATATGATGTGATGTGTTTAAAGAAATCAACAAAGAGAATGTGTTGGCAGATTGAGATTATGGTAGCTGCATTTTAGCATGGCATGCATCCTATCCACACAAAACAAAAACTACCGTATAAGAGGTTTGGCTAATGTTTTTGTCTGACACCCATTTACCTACATATAAACCATGAGAGCACCCCTCAATATAATGTGATCGCGAGTAACAACACCACTATTAACAGCTTTAAAAATGACCACAGGATTTGAAACAACACTTCAGTGATGTGATTCAGTGTCAACAAAAACTGAACAACAAGTTTGACTAAGATGAGATTTATTGCATTAGAGTGCACACAGGTAGAGTTGAAAGAGAAGAAACCTGTAACTCAGGTATTTTAAGCATTCATGTAGAGTTTGGGGATTTGAGTGTCTGGCTCAAGAACATGTCAACTGGCTCAGATTGAGCTCATCTTGAATTAATTATCAAACCAACCAGCCAACCTGCCAACGAGCTATTAGGAGAGTAAAAAAAATTGCCACATCATACACTTCCTGTCATGTGTCGACATGTCTCTCACCCACCAACTCGATTATTATCTCTATTTTTTATTCATTCTCACCATCATCATCTCATCAAATCTCTCAGAGAGTCTGTTAAATTCCTCCATAATTTTAACGACCCTGTTAAATCAAAGTGCGACCAGATAAAGTCATGTGACAGATCAGTACATAATTTCATTGTAAAAGTAAATACAAATATTTTGATGCTGATTCGGATACACAGTAAATCTTTAAATTAGATTAACAAGTTTAGAGACCACGGCAAAGATGTGCACTCTCTTTGTGTTTAGTCAGATTAGTCAGATGGAGTTAATATGCTATATACTATATAGTATAGAGAACAGGATGTGGAGGACCCAAACGTTAGAAAGGCTGTCAGATTCCAATCAGCTGGATCTCAAGTCTGTTTGTGCCGTATATTCACCTGAATCCACTGCAGCCGGACACGTATACACTCCGAGCACGTATAGAACAAAAGCTCAGTGTTTAGATTCTGTTAGCTTAAATATGTAAATGTCTATTTGATTTCTAGCTGTTGAGAGCCAGAAAGAGTGAGAGATGTGACAGGACTGCAATCCACATATCTTTAGAAAGGCCTCCATTGTTTCTGTCTTTCTCTTTCACTCTGCGAAGCAGTCTCAAATAAATATTTACTTTAAGTTCTGACTCTAAGTGCTCTTCCTCTCTGGCACACATACACACACATATATCAAAGTGTACTCATACAAAGACACTGTCTGTTGCTCTTGGTCCTCTTTGCGCACACATGCACACACTCGCACACAGTAACCACCCAGAGGGGACAGTGAAAGGAGCAGAGAAAGAGACGCAGAGAGCAGACAAGGTCGTGGTTCCTGTGGACTGTCTTTGAAAGAGGAGTCGTATGTTTTCCCTCCCCTCCTTTGATGTTAAAGCAGCCTCTTTACTAGTGTAAAGACAGGGTACAATAACCTAGACCCCCCCCTCCACCACCCTCACCCCTCACCCAAGCTCTCTGTACACTGGCTGTTCACCCCCACAAAGCTCTGCAGGGGCGCAGGTAACCCACAGCAACCTCAGCCAGAAATCAGAATGAGTGTGGCAGCTGTCCAGGACCTGTGCGGCATGCTGTGTGTGTGTGTGTGTGTGTGTGTACTGTATGTAATGTCTGCCAGTGTCTGTTCATGAAAGTGTGTGAGTGCAGTCACTGTACCAGTCCTGCTTCTTTTTTAAAAAACATTTATAAAGTGATACTCAACTTTTTATTTTCATATAAAGTTCTTCATATGAACTTTTCGACTCTCAATTATCATGTGTCCACGTATGCAATACAATTGGTGTTATTACATGTTTTAACAAGTATATAAGAAGTAAATGGTTGAGGTACACAAATATACACACACATCCAGTAAAATAATAAAACACATTTCTTAATTTTTTTAATATTTCAACAAAAGAGAATGGGGCCAAAGTAACAACAGTAAAAGCATGTTCGCCATATCTGAAACGTATTCCAGGTACTGTTAAAGAAACATCGGGTGATGAACTGACAGGTCTGATTGGATTGTAGACAGTGAGCAGGTCACTGATGTGCTACTGAGCCAAACTGTTAAGTGCTTTGAAGTCTACATGTCCAATTTTGGAATTGTTCATAGTGCACTCTGAATCACTGAAGTTGATTGAAGTATTTGAGTGATATGTTTGGCTTTGTGTGTGTGTGTGTGTGTGTATAGGTGCCATATAAAGACTGTTGAGTGGGGGGTTGTTAGACAAACATGTTGATGTGTATGATGTGACCGCATAGAGGAATCACACCCACTGTGAATGGACTCATCTTTACGTCATTACCATTTACCTTAGTACACACCAAGAACACCTCGCCCTGACCAAACTCTATGTCCTCTTATGATTCTCTCTCTCTCTCCTCCCCCCCCCCCCCCCCTCCCCCCCTCTGTCTCTCTGGTTTGTCTGCCTGGATACATATGTGGCCACAGAGCTCACAGACACACATATCGTTCTTATCCGACACACGCTCACCCATTTGCTCTCTCATTTTCTATATCTCTGTCAGTCCCCTTGTTTCTTCTATTCTGCCATAAACTCCCTGAGACCCCAACAGCTTCGCAGAACAAGGTCTCAAGAACTTTTAGGCGAGCCAGACTGGCAATAACTAAATGAAAGCTGGCTGAAATGAGGTTTTCCCTCCAAAAGGGCTGACTTCCTCTAAAAAAGCTGGTTAGGAGAGGATGAAAGAATCCTCTTATGTCAGTAAACTCGTTACGCCGTTGCTGCCATGCCATGCTAGCCCCAGCGTTTCCATGGCACCCGGTGTTATCTGTGTGTATTTTTGTTGGGACTTGTAGTTTTGGGGGTTGAGTGGCAAAATGAGATTCCCCCCACCACACACACACACACACACCAGGAGGAGCAAGAGGGGAAAGATAAGAGAGAGTCCCCTCTCAGCGTTAACGAGAGAAAATAAGAGAGAGAGGCTGGAGAGCATTAGCTGCACAGATAGAGAAATGAATGGCCGACACAGCAATACTGCTACACCTTTGCTACTCTCTACAGAGTTTCTGCACTGGCCTGTGTTGAGCATCCTCTCCTCACACACATTAAGCTATGCTGATCTGAGTCCATCCCATGTAGTATGTAATTCTAACCAAGTCCTTAAATGTCTCATACTGTTTAATCTCTGGTGTCAACATAACTGCAGATTGCATGTAGGGACCAGTTCATAAAAAATTTAAAGAAATAGAAATCTTTGTTTTGCAAATGATAACACAAATCCCCCAAAACCAAACCGTCTCATAAAAACTCAGAACTTTACAGAACTTGGCCTACAGTAAGTGACAGTAATATGAGTATTAATATACCATGAATATAGCAATGGTATTTGCAGCTGCAGTTCCGCAGCAGTGTATTAAAACATCATGTTTGCTTATCTGTTTATAATTTTTTGGGACAACACACAAACATCATCATCTTTGTTGTCAGTAACATGTATTGCCAGTAGAGGCAAGAGGTGTAGTTGCAATAGTACCAATTGAAGTAGTTGGATTAATATCAGTGGTTGTGGCAGGAGTAGTGATGTTGTAGTTATTTTAATGCTGGTAATAGTTGTAGCATAGGGTAATAACTAGTAGAAGTGGTAGTTCAAGTAACAGTAGTTGTATGCACATATGTATGTAATATTTTATTCATTCCTCAGCAGGAAATTCCTTTATCACTGAAACACCACAAGTAGTTGTACCAAACACATCAACAACATACAAAAGCAAACCATCAAAAGTACAGGGGAAACCCAGGATAGAAGAAAGCAATGGCTCAACCCTCCAGAAACATAAGTTAACAGATTGCAGAATAAAACCTTAAATAAAGAAGCAAAGATAACCAGCGCATGTTGAGGACCTGTCCTATTTTCATTAGCTGATGTGAGGAATGCTGTCTGCTTTGTCTGAGCTGTCAGCGCCAAAGTGTGCGTCCGTCGTTGCACATTTGTGATGTGTGAATGACGGTACGAACATCACCGCCCGTGACCTTGGCTGAGTGTCAGCCTGAGTTCATGTACGTGTCAGTTTGTCTCTCTGTCACTTTGTCTTTAATTAGTTTTTTGGTCAAAATATGCGTGCATACCCGCAGTGCTTCCACTACTATTACTCCAGCTTACTCGTAATACAGGTACAACAGGTAAAGGAAAGGAAAGTTGGTGCTGCAGAAGAGTATTATGTTACATCACCATTGTCACTGTTTTTTAAAGCCCTCAACCTTTATCGTTACTGGTACAACAAATACTTCATAATTACTACTATTGCTATGTTTACTACTAAAACCACTACAAATGCAACAATGACTACTAATACTGTTACCACTATGGGAACATAGTGGTAACATGGGAATATGGGAACACAATATTTTTGCATAACTGCATATCAGTGTCTAATGCACACCTGGTACGCAGTTAGAGAGAAAAATGAAAACATTTTTAATTGTTAATTGCTTCCTCTTGTACACTTGACAAAATCCAAAGCACAACATTAGGTTTGCATACCCAAATCAGTTTGATATTTTCATTTTTTTGAATAGCTTGTCTAATTCAAGGACAGGCAAAGAATGCACAGACATCTTTAGGTTGAGTGCAGTCTCTCTGTTCTCTATTATATTGGTGCATATTGGACAACATATATAGCAATACTGATAGGTATCTGATAGGCCAACATCAGCTGACTAACATATTGATCAGACTCTACTAAGATATGAAGAAGTCTATCAAGAAAGTATACTCATGCTTCTGTGACCTTTTCATTAAATTGTATTTTCACTGTCCTCCATCAGCTCTGAGGTCACGGAGGTACACTATCCTGTCCTGCTCTGTCATTTGCGTTATAGTTTGAGCACCCAGAATATTTGGGATTTTATCTGGGTAACAGTCGAGCCATCCCGCCTGTTCGTCATACAACATCGTATATGTGTGTGTGAGCACGTGCGCCTACATGCTTGCTTTGTTTGACCCTTAGGCCTATTTATGTCAATCTATTATGTCGTCTCGTCAAGATACGCATCTGTGGTTGTGTTTGGTCTGCTTTGTCTCTTTCTCCTCCTTTCATTCATTTCTCTCTCTCTCTCTGTCGTCCCCTCCGCAGACTCGGGTTACACTCCTCCATCAGATGGCGTTCTGCCTGGCTGAGCTGCACTTGTGGTCCACCAAGAGCTCACTCCAAGTCAAAGGTAGAACTTATCAACAAGTTCAATCTCCCTCTCGATAATTGTCCTGTTCCTCTCACTCCGTCTTGCTCCATCTCTTCCTGTCATCGCTCACTTTGTTTTCACACCCTCTCTCCACCTTCCTGATATCTGCTCTAACAATCAGACTCCCAGTCAACACCAATTCTCTGTCTGTTTTCACTTTCTCTTTACTCACTTCAAATTCTCATGCAATCAGTGTGTTTTATTGCATTACACAACATTCTTTTTATTATTATTATTACAACATTTTACTGTATATACATTGTTTGAGGTGTAGTTGTTTAGCATGACAAGCAAGGGAAGGAAACCCATGAGAAATGTTCTCTTTAGACCACACACACTGGAGCTCATGTTAACAAAGGGATGCCACCATTTCATATCTGTTGCCCAGTAAAAATGCATTTCCACAAGCATATCATCTTTACCTGTCCTGCCTAGTACTAAAGTTCACAAATTTCATGTTTCATGTTAGAATCAAGTATAAGTCAGACTAACATGCAATAAAATGAACTACAGCAGAACAAAACAGGAGTAAAACCTTAAGTAAACCAACAAAGATCATCATCCTTTGCACAACATAACCCATAACTCTGATGGACTCAGAATTAAAAAAAATGTTTTATTCAGTTCATCTGTTGATTGCTGGGGTTAGGGTTAGGGTTAGGGTTAGATTACATCATGCTGGCTCTCAGCTCTCAGCTTTACAGGTATGTCTAAAAAAAACAAACCTACATTGTTGGCACATTGATCTATCAGCAATGTGCTTTTAACATTATAAAACAGGTTGTGTCAGATTCAATGTATGTTAAGAATGGTAGGCACTAGACCTGCAATGATTGAAAAAATTGATCAGCATCTAATGTGATAATTGATTGATTGGTGTAAATCATCTTAAGAAAAGTGCTAAAATCCTCTGGTTGGTTTGTTTTTTGTAGGTTCGGACATCTTGGTCAACATTTTTCACCATTTACTGACATTTAATAGCTCAAACATCAATCTATTTAGCATAAAAATAATCAACAGATTAATTGATATGGAAAATAATCGAGCACACATTTCACATTTGATGATAAATTCCTTGAAGCACATCTAATAATGATTTTTCTATTGTTGGATACTTCTTACAAACAGCGTTGTACTGACATGACTTTGAGAAGATATTTCAGTAAGTGCACATGGATCATTTCATTCAGCTGCATGTTGCCATGGTGAACAAAGAGATGAACGTTAGCCTGGCAACCAATCGTTCCTTTTCTGGCCAAGTGGGTGTGGTCTAAGTTTGACTTTTCTGGCAGTTTTTGTGCAGCCTGCTCATCACCTATCAGTCCATCTCTTGTGTCAGACGGAAATGCTCTGTTTCTCCATTTTCTTGTTTTCTCCTCCCTTCCATTCTGTTTTGTCTTTCACAGTCTGCTGAGTTTTAGACGAAGATAGTGTCTCTCTGAGGCTGACTGTGTGTGTATTTGTGTGCATATACTGTATGTGTGTAAGTCTGTGTGTGTGTATACACAAAGGTAAGACGGGGTGTGTATCCTAGGTGACACATCCTTATTTGTTTGTTGTTTTTTTTTTCTTCCTGCTGTGTGTGTCGTCTGCTATCTTGGAAAAATGTGGATGGATACGAGCGAAGAAGCCTGGTCGCTGAGGTGTGACACACCCTATCACCACCTTCCTTTCATCGTATACATCCACCCTAAAACAGGAGTATGGATTCATAACACCAGCATCTATAATGCAGTGAAACAAATGTTTTCTATGCTGTTTGTGTGTATATCTTACATGTGATTGCCATGTTTATACAGCTCCCACAAGCCTTCTACTGTTGGCCAATGAGCAGCTTCACAGATGTAGTTTATTCAGTACTTCTTGTATTTCCTCAACAGAAATCATTGCAGGAGGGAAAAAGAGCTATTCATGCATTAAACCCACACAGATGGTAACTGAAGATTCAGATTTAACCTGGTGACCTTTTTGTCTTTCCTTCCTATATGCTGCTGCTGCCTGACTGTGATGCTCTATTGTTAAATAAAGGATTTTAGTTCATGGAAAGTTCCCACAAATATACTGTAGCTACAAAGTTATTGAACTGAACTGAAAACTGAAGCCATATCTAATGCAAATGCTTGTAGCCGAGCTGTGAGGAAAGACGTTGAACATCCCATTATAGTTGTGGTTTGTGCTGAGAAAAATATATGCATCTCTATCTTGTTAGATGCTCGACTGTTTTCACCAGCGTCGTTACCCTACCTCTGCTGTATCATGCTGGGCAAAAGTGGCTAAATGCAAAGAATTGGGACTTAAGACTCAGTAAGTGTGAAAATGACTGAGTATTTGCCAATGTGAATACAAAAAGTATTGCTTAATGCTTTTATACAAATGTTTTAGAAACACTTAAAACGTTGTCTATATACAAAGAAACGTGATTGATTGATATTAGTATTTGCAGATACTCGAGCTTAAAACCATTAGCCGTTATCAATCGGAACATTGAACCATTTCGTGTGTGTTTCGTATCGGTGCAGTATAGGGCTGGGTATCGTTTAAAATATTACAAGACCAGTACCAATCCAAGTACCCTTAAAGTGATACCGATACCATTTCAGCACTTCATTCAATACCCATTACACATATTGTGCACTTTCTTTTATCTGGTGTAACAGGCGTATACTGTAGTCACACTTTATAGCGTTAAGGTGGCATCTTGGCTGCTGAACTGCTAAGCGTGCTAACTCAAATTCACCATGACTTCACCACCACAGACGGGTTGTAGCTGCTGTGGCAGTGAGCCAATCACATGTCGCATTAAATCGAAGAACGCTTGCTGTTGATTGGCTGTGAGCAAATCCACACAAATAGTCATATTTTCTAGCTGTTCGTGCAAAAAGGATCAATTGCAGGTATCGTTTGACAGGAGACGTATCGATTCTACTTGATATCGACTTATTTCAGTCAATACCTTAAAAGGTATCGAGTACCGATACCCAGCCCTAGTGCGGATAAAGAATGAGTCTGCATGTAACTTTATTTACTTGTTTACTATGAAAATCCCCATTTGCAAACACATAATTAGTTAGGAGTGCATCAGTATGCAGGTCCACTATACATGGTGTGTGTGTGTGTGTTTCAGTTTGTGTGTGTGTGTGTGTGTGTCTGTCTGCCATCAGCTCCCCTGTTGTATTAGTGTGACCTGGCCTCAGGAACAGCAGCAGCAGCAGCAACAGTAGTGGAGTGATAAAGAAACGATGTGTTGTGCGAATCTGAGTCTGCTTATGGTTTTGGGCCTGCAGGAATAACATTGAAAAAAAAAAGAAGCTCAGCTCAGCAAATTTGTGTGCGTATGTGTGTATATCAGTCTGTATGTGCGTTTTGCATGCTGTGTGCATGTTGAGCATATGTGTGTGTGTGTGTTTCAGCTGAAGTGGTGTGTCGACTTTTAAATGTATATATCACACGTGTGTAAATCACAGTCTGTCCCTCAGGTGGGATAGGTTAAGGCACATTCCTGTCTTTATTAATACCCTCCTCCATTCTTGTTCGGACCCCCGCACCTTCCCCCTAGCCCACCTTAACACACCCCCACCACCCTCCTCCTCCCTCCCAGGGTCTTATCTAAACCATGGTGCTGGCAGACGGGACAGGCCACTGGCTGATAGCGATTGTTTATCCCACGGTGCGAAATTGCTGATCTGTCTTCTGCTTTTTCCCTGACAGCTAGATGTTCATCTCTCTCTCTCTCTCTCTCTCTCTCTCTCTCTCTCTCTCTCTCTCTCTCTCTCTCTCTCTCTCTCTCTCTCTCTCTCTCTCTCTCTCTCTCTCTCTCTCTCTCTCTCTCTCTCTCTCTCTCTCTCTCACCCCACAGATACAGATATTGGCACCTATCAGTACTACGATAAAGGAGAGCCAGGTAAATAGCGTTTATATTGGATGTCTGTTTGTGTTTAAGATAAGTTGCATTTGTCTTGTTTTTGGGAATGTATGTGATTTCCTTATATATGAAGAAGGGCTTTTTGCTGCCTCCTGTGCTCACATAAGCTGTAACCACACACACACACAGACACAGACACACACAAACATTTAAAGATTATTAGTCCTACGTATTATTGGTATTTCAGAGTCTTACACCCTTTAACCACACATACTTACTTGTCCACACAGAGGCTATTAGTATGTAGGATTTACACCCTAAAACCTTATATACACATGCACATACCACACACACACACACACACACACACACACACACACACACACATACTCATGCACACAGGTTATTAGGCCTCCGTGGTTCTATCTCTTACACTCCCTGTGTTGCTGTTGACCCGGGGTCCTGCCACACAGCGATAGGAAAACTAAACTGTTGACTTTCTCCTAGATCACATAGCAAGAGGCCCCATGTAGTCCAGCCTCATATTGCTTCAGGCCAGGAGGCTTCCCTTACCATCAGGATGTGCTCAAATCGCTCCCCCACGGTCCTAGCAGTGTAGCGACGGGCTGTCTCATCCTTTTCTTTTTTTCTTTTTTTCATTTTTTTTCTCCAGTGTGTATTAATATGGCTACACTGTCGCTATATCAACATCACTCGCATCACTAACCTAATCTGTATGGAAATGATGCATTTTAGGGGCATTTTCGGTTTTGTTTTATTTGTATAACACCCTTAAAAAAAAAAAGATAATGAATCTCAAATTATTCGAGCATTTTCAATAATTCTCTTAACTTTTTTTCAAGCTGTAACTTCACAATTACAGTTCAAAATAAGATGACTTTAGCTTTGTCCAAATTCTAGTACATTTTGCACACAAAAAGTATAAATATGATATACTACAAGTGTGTACTGTCAGTATGTAGAGTGCAATGTACGTACCATAGACAGGTATGATTGGACTTTCACGTCCAAGATTCAAAGTAATCTTACAAACAGTTGCTTATTTACACATTCAGCTGATGAGAAGCAGCACTGGCATTTATTTGGAAGTTGTGTTACTGGCCATCTGGCAAACTAAAATATAATATTCACTCTTCTTTATATCTCTATTTTGGTCTCCACCAACTCCTGAGGGAAATGACTATGTTCACGTGCTAGTCGCTGTCTTTACCTGTCTGCTGTTTGGTGCTTGGCAGAAAGTGGTTAGCAGGTTCATCAGAGCTTGAATCAAAACAGTAAAGGTAGAGGACAAAAAACCAAAACAAGGAGCTGAAAGACACTGAAACACTCTGAGCTGAGGAGAGGGAGGCAGTAGAGTTTGGATATAATTCTCTGAGAGTTTGTCACTATGAGCGACACCTTTTACATCACACATAATCCTTTGAGCCATTGTTAATATAAATTATTGATTAGAGCAGCGTTGAGTTGTCATTTGCCATCTTGTTACATTCTTTCTCCTCTTACAGACATCTCTCTCTTCATTTCCATTTCCCTCCATCAATTCTGTGTATTTTTCAGTGTCTCTTTCTCTTATCTGCTCATTTTTCTCTTTGTTACGATGCCTGTCTTGTATTCTTATGCCTCTCTTTCATTGATTTCCTTCTCTTTGTCTTTTTCTTTTCTCTCACCACGTATGTTTTGTTCTTTCTCATTTGTGTACAGTATGTCTCCCCTTCTCTCTCCCTCTCTCCCTCTCTCCCTCTCTCCCTCTCTCCCTCTCTCTCCCTCTCTCTCTCTCTCTCGCTCTCTCATCATGGGGCTCTCTCCCTTCTCTCTCATCTGAGAAGCTGCCTTCTCTTTCATTCCAATCTTCAGTGGAGAGACGATGCTCTCGCTCCAAATCCTTTCATTTGGAGGATTACTAAAGTGTGGCTTGATATCAGAGTGGAGGGGAGGAGAGGAGGAGGAGGGGAGAGACGGAGCAGGGGGAGCAGAATCACCATCCAAAAGTATCACAACATTTTCACACAGGATTGTAATGATAGCTCAGGTCATGATTCCATTGCATATACAGTAGATTATGTTAGATTAAACTGTGTTTGATATTTTGCATGGGCACTGTGGCATTCAGCTTGAACAAATGAAGAATAAAGTGTGTGTCGTGTTGAGCTGCACTGTGAAAAATTACATTTCTTAACAATATCTTACCTTTTTATATTGGCTCCTTCCAAGCGAAGATCCCTGTGGCCCATATTGCTTTTAAACTAAAGGCAGTGTTTTCTACTTTTTTTCATACATATATGTATAACTAATATTTAGGAAACACTCATATGAGCATAACATATCAAAATATATACAACATCCTATATGTCACTGTGACTGTTTGGCTGCAGATGAAACGGTCTTGTTCTACAGTAGTTAATTGGTATCAAGTTAATTTAAATCCTTTGAACATCTGTTTGTTGTATGTCTTTGCCTCAGCGAAAAGCAAAATGTTAGTTCCACATCTCACCACTAGAGGGAGACCCAGGCTCATTGGAGCGGCTCCGGGGGTCCCCAGCAGCCAAAACCCCCCCAGCCCTCCCCACCCAGCCCCGGAGCAGGTGCCCATGTCTGGGCCTGTCTGGCCCCTCACCCCCTTATCTGATTAATACTACTAATCCTGGAGGTGTTCCTGCCTGCCAGAGGGGCCGGCCACCAGACTGGCCACTTTCTTGCTTACAGTGACCGGGCCATGAGGCATGGTTGTAGGTTTTACTTTGCCAAAACGGCCACTTGGAGTTATGGCAATGTTTGAGCTCCAGCTTTATTATCTGTTACTCTGTTTTTTTTGTAGGAATCACATACACATGTCCTGTACACCTTACTATTTTCATGTATGAATTGTAAATCAAAGCCTTCATTTGGCCTCTTTTTCTTTCCCCCCAGTCAATCCCCAGAAACATCACTACTACAATGAGAAACTCCAGTTCAGTGAGGGTAAGTTTCCAACAGATAAAACTCATTGTGAGAGATGATTTTGTCCTTCATATCCAAACGTGTGTGTCTGTGTGTTTGGGGCTCTAATCATCTTACCAGTGGATGACCATCTTCCAGAAATCGTTGTCCTCGTCAATCAACTGTCCCACATCCTCTGTTCTCTCCCTCTCTCTCCCTCTCTCTGCTTCTCACTCAGTAGTGGAATACAAACACCCTTATCAGGAGACGAACACTCATCCTCCTGCCCTCCTCTCCCTCCTCTCTCCCCTGACACCCCCCCCCATACACACACACACACACACACACACACACACACACACACCCTCCCCACCCTCATTTGCATGCATCTGTTTACCTCCTCTTCCCACTCATTCTTAATAGAGAACCCCACTCCTTAATGGTTCCTTTCAGTAAAGATGAAAAGGGAGACTGTAAAATAAACAGATAGGGTGAGTGATTGCACCATATTGAAAACAGCAGTCCTTCCTTCCCCTCTTTCCTTCACTGAAGTTCATGTATATGCGTAGGCAAGAGCAGATGCACAAATTCAATTAGCTGTTTTTTTCTTCTTCTTTTTTTTTCATATCCTTCTTCCCTCCCTCTGTTTAACCACTAGAGATGGAGGGGGAAATTAAAATGAAGGGGCCTCGGCGTGGCACGTGTTGAGATATGTGCTGCTAACTGTGAGGTTGCATTTGGGAGATAACTAAAGAGTGCCAAAAGTCCTCACGATTAAGTATTTCCTTCTCCTTAAGGACCAGTTTGTGTGTGTGTTTTTATGAAGGGACATTTTGCCTTCAGTAGGATATTTTGACTCCTTTTACTGGCTACTTCAATCTTAAAGCAGCAGCTGCTTTGGGGATATGGTAGTCAGTAGTATAAAAATACACTAATGTGGTTTTTATAGAGCCGTTATAGTTTTACATTGGGGTTTAAATATAAATGTAAACAAGTGATTCAGCTAATGGCACCAGAAGTACTTAAATTAACTCATAGGGCGATATGAATCCTGAATGTCCACATTGAGAGGATATATCACGGCTTTGTTGATAATGAGCTGTTGTAGCTTCTCATTTTCTAATAGTTAAAAGATTGCAGGTATTTAGTATTGAGGCCCTTGCTAGTGCCCCAACTAGTAAATCTTTGATAATTGATTAACCTGTTAATTGTTTTTCTAATTGAGCGATTCATTGTTTAGTTTATAAATTGACAGAATAAAACTGAAAACGAATCAATTTATAGTGATAGGAAATTAAAAAAGCAGCAAATCTGGAGCTGGAACCAGCAAATATTTGTGAATTATTCTCGATAAATGACAAAATAAATGATTAATCGACATACGGTAGATGTTTAATAATTTTCTGTCATCCAGTTAAATGTTTCAACTCTAATTAGGAGATGATGTTAGCTTCTGTGCTCAAGCAAAAGTTCATGAATGCCTCAAAGTTTCTAGGTAAATTGCGCCATTATTTTGTGAACATTTAAAAACATTGTCAGTATTGCCTTTTAGGATACCTACCCCATGTACCTGCGGCTCTTTATTGCACCGGACCGTCCTGTCACCACCCTTTATTCCCCATGTCACCCGTTTTCATTTTTAGATCTTAACTAAGATATAAAGTTCAACCTTTTCACCCTTTTCCGGTTTTTGTTGCCACATTCTTCTGAAATTCCCATGAATGCCTTTTTAAAAAAAAAAGATTTCTCCAGTTTCTGTTTTTAAAAAGTTCAAGTCACATGATCTCCCAATTCTTCTCGTGTTTTTTTTCCTCCGTAGCTCGAGGCTATTCGTGGACCCCCAGGAACCGCCGACCAGAGAAGCTACGCGATTCGCTGAAGGAGTTGGAGGTACCCGCCTCCTCTGTTCAATCCCCCATCACCTCCCACCCCATCTTCTTCCTCCCTCTGGGGATTTTCTGAGTTTTCCCTTTCCGAAACGGCCGATTGATTAACAAATAGGGGCATTCTCTCTCTTTTCTCCCTCTCCCTTCACTCTCCCTGTCGTTCTCGTTTGTTCTCTGCTCTCCCTCTCCTCTCTCATCACCTCTCTTTCGGCCGAGCTCTGTCATCGAGGGGGATATTTGAGGGGATCAGGGGGCTGCAGGCTGCCCCCTCATCCCTTCCCTTCCTCCCTCCTTCTCTTCCTCCTCCTTCCCTTCCTCTCCCCTCATTCATCCCCCTCTTCCTCCGCCTTTTCCTCCCCCTCCTCGCCTCTGTACTTGTGGCAGTACAGACCTAGCTTTGTTTGCTGGAACCTGTCTGTGGCTGTTACACACGCACACGCACACACTCACACACAGACACGCACTCCCCACCCATCCACCTCCCTCCTCTCACCCGTAACCATTGTCTGAAACTAGAAACACCCCAGCTCACCTCCACATCCCACCCTCCTCCTCCTCCTCCTCCTCCTCCTCTGTCCCTCTCTCCACCCACCCAATCACCCCAGCTGGGTTTGGAATGTGGTAGGAATGACTGACCTTACACACACACACACACACACACACACACACACACACACACACACACACACACACACACACACACACACACACAGAGTCCTTACCTGCATCCTTTTTCAACTCCCTCCCACCCTTTTGCAAGCAGTAACTGCTGCAGTGGCCACCTGTGGTGCCAAGTGTCCGGTACTGTGCCCCACCAAGACAATTAATACAAGTAGGAGCAGAGCTGGCATTACAAAAACACAAAAGTTCACAGTTTTACTTCTGTAGAGGCAAAGAGACACCACATCCTCTCTTTTATTCTTTATGAGAAATTTATGGGTTTTTGTATTTGTTGTCAGAATAAAACTTTTAAACACCTGTTCAAACCCTTTGTTGTGTTGCTGGGAACATCTGTATTGCATCTGGTCTGTTCTTTGAGTTGCATTGACTGCTTGGACACCTCTGTTTGCTCTGTTTCTCTCACCGTCTCCCCTTTTTTTTTCTCTTTGTTCGTCTATCGTGCTCATTCAGGAACTGTTGCAGACCAACACCTGCGTTCACACCAGATGGAGGAACAAGCATTGCTGCCAGGTACACACCCTCCTCAGCCTACCACCTACTGCACACACACACGCACACACACGCACACACATACTTCTTTCAGCTTCAAATAGTGGCAGAAGCTGAGTGTACCTCCCCTGATCCTCCTAGACCAGAGGCCTCATTTATAACTCACAAAATAGGGCTTGAGAGATACACATATTACGTTACAGTACAAAAACTTGACAGGAAAATGTGAGCACTAATATTTTTTTATCTTCTAATACTATGCGATTTTAGTTTTCATATAGTTTGCACCTGTGCTGTCAGGTGCATAGAGCGCACTAGAGACACTGCTGTGGCTGCTACACACACTCAGCTTTCTCCAGTCACCTCACTGGCACATCTTTACCACCTGCACTGATATATGGATTATGTAAATTAGAGAAACACCTGTGTGCTGGATTCTGGAGTAAATATAAATGAAGACAGTGTTTATCATATTTTAGATATTGGTCTCATCAGTCATGCATGTGTCTGTGTACACTACATGCTTAACAAATACCAAGTGGTGAGCTCCGGTGTCCCCGTGCATCCACTACTCCATACACTTAACATCCATGTTCTCCATGATCTTCTGTTAATGCCGCCATTCTCCACAGGAACAACACGTGCATCAATATTCATGAGAGTTTTTGCATTGACCATTTATGGCTCATGGTGGGATTGTACAGGTGGGATATGAGGTGATTGTGATTTATGAAGGGAAAAATACATGCATGCATTCATCTGGGTGTGCAGTTTTAAAAATGTGATTATTTTCTGGCACATGCCATTTTCATCTTTTGTGTGCATATACACTTTTGGTGTAGTCTGTTGCATAAAGGAGGCTCCAGAGCATATATATATATAGAGATTCACTGGACCAGTTATCGGGTCACTTCCAGTTAGCAGGTTATGTCTTCTATGTAATCATAACAACAGTGTGACACTTTCTGATTCCTTCAGGCTAATAGTTGCTTGTCGAGGTAAGATAAGCCCCTCTTTGGACTTGTATAAGGTTGGATTTGCAATAATCTGTAAGGTCCTCATCAGGCCCAAAAAATATGGCCATTTCTTTCAACTTGGAGGTTGTTTGAAAAGATTTTGAAATTCAAATGAGCCTGAAAGGTGTTACTTTTGCTTGTTTTTATTTTTAAGATATTAAACTTTGTATAAGAGGTGACACTTTTGACTCCTTCTTACTCAACCACAGGTTGTGTTTCTGAAAGCAGTTAAAATACTGCGAACAATTAGCTTAAATTAATTTTTGCTGCTTTTCTCAGTAGTAATAGGCCTTTTACATTTGAAGTTACGGTTATAATTCATATTGTATTAAAAGATGCCAACTTTATCATCTCTCCTACATACAATTAAATTAATCCCTTTCTGTTTACCCTTCTGTGTAGTCTCTTTCTAATTAACAACCTTCTAAATTTAGCACACTCTTTGTTTCTGTCCATGTCTGGGCAGAAACAAAAAACATACTAAGGCTCTCATTTAAGTTAAAAAGATTTGAAACTGGACTCCTGTCCTCTATAATCTCAAGAGTACACTAATGTTTTGTTTTTTGTTTGTGTGGTACCTTGCAGCTGATGCTGAGCAATGGAGTACTGGTGACGCTGACTCTAAATGGACCTCAACTCGAACAAGTGTGCGTAGACCGAACATTGGTGGGCCGACTACCAGCCAACACCGTGACAGATGGTTAGTTACACAAACACAAATACAGTGTATTCTATATAACAATAGCTACCCTTTAATCAGTCAAGACCTGTTCTGTGTGTTTATGATTACCTTTCAGGGGGCTAAGGAGCTTATTTTTATCCTTTGGTATACATTTTTATATGTATTTATTTCTTTGAAAAAAGGTTTTCACCCTTTAAGCCAGCACACAGTACACAGTTCATAAAAGCCTCCAGACATTTTTGACTGTAATTTTGGTCACTTCAATGCTGCTGATGCTAATTAGTGCTGTTGCATCACCATGACACCTATTATTGCAGGAAAGAATACCTTCTTCTGTGTTGTTGCGATTCTTGCATTCAGTGAATGAAATTATGGTTTAATATGTGGCTTGAATATTCGAGCAGTTCACCAAGGTTTAAGCAGATTAAGGACACAATCATCATTGTTTCCACTACATTGATGGTCTACCTATCTCTGCCCACAGCCACACACACACACACACACACACACACACACACACACACACACACACACACACACACACACACACACACACACACAAACCCAAGACATTTGCATTAAAATGTTAAGTGTTTCAAGACCACAAAACCATCTACCACTCACTTTCTCCTACACTGTCAGCACCGACTATGTGCTTACACCTGCTCACCACACATGCAGCCTAATATCTACCACACACACACACACACACACACACACACACACACACACACACACAGACACACACACCACTCTCCTCACCACTTTGTCACGCAAACACTCTCTCACACACGCGCACCGACTCACACACATGACAGGTGCCACAGGTGAGCGAGGCGACTCTGGTAGCTAATTGCGGGCAAATCCTTTTGTGCTGTGTGTGTCCAGGGGCCTTCCCTTAAGAGCATCCATCAGTGTTTTTCCTCCATTGCGCATTCCTCAAGGGAGTACCGCCCCCACCTCGCACTGCGCTCCCTCGCTCTGCAGACCTGGCAGGAGAGAATAAGGGGCCGTGGACACCGGCCCAAATCTGCTAATTATTTCTTTCTTTCTGTATCAATTATTTGTTCATAACACCGCCCTCTTTGCTTCCGCCCGAGGTCTCCAGACACCTGATAAAGCCCCCATAGTGCACACTCTCTCTCTCTCTCCCTCTCTCTCTCTTTCTCTATCTCTCTCTCAAACACACACATACACAGATACACACACACACACACACACACACACACACACACACACACACACTCGTTCTTACACAAGTACATATGTAATTACAGACACACAGACATCTTTTTTTATATAGACCAACAAGCATTTACTTATTACTCATACTGACTGGAACTCTCACGCACACACTCACACAAACACACAAACACACGCACACACACACACACACACACACACACACACACACACACACACACACACACACAAACACACACACACACACACACACACATACACACATACACACATGCACAATGGCACATACTCAGGTACACATACACCCACTCACCTCCCGCTGCGCTCCATTCAAAGCCTCAGAGGCACTAATTATTAGAGTAATGGTTGTGAGAGGGTGGGTTCCGGGGATTTTGTGTGTGTGTGTGTGTGTGTGTGTGTGGGGGGGGTGGAGGGAGGGGGAGGCAGCAGGTTAGAGACTGTTCTCACATCTGTCACTTGTTAAATTAGCCTTAGACAATTAAAGTAGAAAGCCAGACCAGATCACACTGTCGAACACATTTAACAATGTACAATTACCGAAACAGTTTACAATTACAATCAAGTTGTGACTGTGTGTGTGTGTGTGTGTGTGTGTGTGTGTGTGTAATATATGCTATGTGGAGGTGTCTTATTCTTGTCTGCATGTATTTGTATATTCAGTCACTGCAGTGTCAGATCAGTTTAATAATAAATGAAACTATAAGTCGCTGTATATTGAACAGGATTTGACAACTTTCTTAAGAAGAAAGGTTCTGAATGCTGAAGAAAATCCTCTTTTTGATTTGCATGGTTTGAATGAAATGCGGGGCCTGGTATGTTTTACGTGTTTGCCGCTCTGAGATAACACTCAACGGCAGCCAGGTCCGCTTTTGTTTCACAATGTGACAAAAAGCAGGCTTACTGTCCGCTCTTAAACTTTGTATTCTTAGTGCTGGTTACCTCTGTGTTTCCACCATGAGCTTTGATTGCATCATAGGTAGCAGTAGATTACATATATTTTACACCATCAAAGTATTACCAGCTTCCTTTGGACGATGTCTGGGCCAAGCTGCGCATATGCTCCACGATTAAGCATCCTTAAGTGTTTTTTCATAGCCGGTTTCATTTACCCATGTTTAAATGTGCTTTGGTTAAGCCCATTGGCCTCTTATGTCAACATGCTGCTGAGGAGATGGCATTAAATGGATTTAGGGGACTGTGTGTATATATGTTTCTGTGCGTGTGTGTGTGTGTGTGTGTGTGTGTGTGTGTGTGTGGTGTGTGAGTCTGTGTGCTTTAATATGTGGTTGGTTTGTTTTATGATTGTGGGTGTGAATGCATTAACTGTATATATATGTGTGTTGGTGTGTGTGGAACTGTGCATGCATAAAACGTGGTTGCAGGCTTGCATGTATGAATGTATATGTAGTGATCTGTGCATGTGTTTAATGTGTCTGGGGGGGTTAAAGTGTGTGTGTGTATATGTGTGTGTGTGTGTGTGTGTGTCTCATGGGGGTGTATCGGGGTGGGTCATAAAGGTCTGGCCCTTAATACCAAATCAGCCACCTGGTTCCAGATTAGGCCACAGCCTGGTTTCATATCCCCTCCTTCATTTGGGACTGAATGGGATTAATCCTAATCCCGTTTATAGACACCCATAGAGATCAATACTAAACTGCATTTAACTTGATTTGTCTGTAATCTATTACAAAGACGCTTACTATTGCATTAAATGTTGTTTCAGAAAGCCAAGGCCTCGTTAATGGCTGTATTTTGCAGTGGTTTAAGCCTTGAACCAGTTTTCATTACAAATGCTTTATAATCCAACTTCAGCATAGGGACAGAGGGATTGCACTGACTCAACTGACCTGGTTTAAAATGCTAGTTTTTCCTGTATTTTCAAGCAATGTTTCACTTCCCTCATGAATATTTGCATATTAATTTGAAATTTTCACACAACAGAACGATTTGAAGTGTAATCATACCAATACCCACACGTTTATAAATACACACATGCCATGGTTAATTGCCGGTTAGATTTCTAAATCTCGGGGTGCAGCCTTACTCGTTCAACTCAAAGCAGGATATCTGAGAGACATGTGTAACAACCCCCCTCCTTTCCATTTAATTGGTTTCATAAACAGATTAATTTGAAGGAGAGGGGGGCTTAATTGCTAATCAGCGTTTCCATGCAGCTCCTGAAGAGTTGAACAGGATCAAGTGTGTTTTTCTACCACAAAAAAGGCCTCAGAGCCTGCAGTGCACTGACAGGAGGGGAAGACAGACAAGAACAGGAGAGGAAAGAGATACAAGGAGTGCAGGGGGCAGGAGAGGAGAGAAGAGAGGGTGGGGGGGACTAGGAGGAAAGGAAAGGAAAAGTGGGAAAAGTAGCAGAGAAGATGTGAAAGAGAGAGGGGGGGAATGGGAGGCAGCAGAGAAACTCATCGTACTCCAAACTAATCGAAACTAAATGATACAGTAAACACGGACCGCAACACTTCATTATAATGAAGTGAAAGCATAGAGAACATTCAGAAAACATCATCAGGATAAAAATATAATTAGGAAGTGCAAAAATAGAGAAAATAATTTGTTGTATAATTAGAAAACTGTACAGTATATTCACCTGCTCACACAAAATAAAGAGATTTAATGACTTAATATAAGAGTGGGGGGAAGCTCTAAGACTTGAATTGGTAACACACATCTTCAGCTCCTATCAAACCATCAAGTGCATCAGAAAACATGAATATTTGGTCATTTAAGCTTCATTTCCTCATGTAAATATCCCAATTAAAGGCATTATGTTTTTATAGAGAACGATTTGGAAGATAGATATTGACCCAGCTGTGTACTAACTTGTATATGCTGACATTTTTGTCATGATTCATGGCTGTGCAAAGAGACAGTGGACTCTTTAAAGGGGACATGACACACTTTTTGAAATTTTATATCATACTGTTATAATGTGATGCAATGTTATGTTATGTCTATGCTTTGTCGCTAATGTTGTTTTATGAGTTGTATATTTTTTTTAACCACCGTATTACGGATCAAATTTGAGGTCAAATATATACACATATTTAATAAGAACAAGACTAAGAAGTGAAATCTGACTGTTAACATTTGTTTATGTAGCCTTAATAAATCTAACCAATCAGAGGCTCATTGAGTGGGGGGCCTTAAAGAGACAGGAGCTAAAACAACCTGTTTCAGACAGAGGCCGAACTGAGGAGTTAAATAAAGAGCTAGTATGAGAA
Organism: Scomber japonicus; assembly: GCF_027409825.1. Classification (NCBI taxonomy): domain Eukaryota; kingdom Metazoa; phylum Chordata; class Actinopteri; order Scombriformes; family Scombridae; genus Scomber; species Scomber japonicus. The sequence continues at coordinate 9,333,805 of NC_070591.1, read as the reverse complement.
ATAAGGATATTTCTGAACTATAAATCAATTTAAGGATATTCCAGTAGAGCCCTAGGATAAAATTTAAGACCTGGAAATGTGCATAATATGATCACCTTTAAATGTCATCTCAATATGATATAGAGGTTGTCTTTTGTTTCAAAACATGATTTTCAATGACAAATGTGGTGATGTCATCCTCAGCGGTGCTGAGTGATCGGCTGATTGTGCTGGCCTTCCTGGAGCAGAGCCAAGTGGCTGCAGTCTACCTCAACAAAAAGAACCTGGACTCCCTTGAGGCTGGCAAGCGAACAGACAAACTCTCGCCCTCTGAAATCAAGGTACAGTCGAAACACATTAATGAAGTGTGCATGTGTTTATGTGAGACAGAAAAAGGTTGAGTCAAAAAAAAGAGTCCATCACTGTCCAACTCTCTTTTTATTCCACTCGCTTGCCAACATTTTATACACTTTCAAATGTGGATTTTTAGTGAAGTCTGGAAACAAAAATATATTCAATTCAGTCACATGATTTTTCTATACATGGCCATTATAAAAAAAAACTATAAGAAACATGGAATGAAAGGTAGAACTAATGAAATAGATTTAAATAAGAAATACCTTTAAAATCCATTATCCAAGTTTGTTTGAATCAGTAGTTTAGTAGACTGAGACACCAGCTGGGTCCCTGTGACAGCCCATGTAACAATCTTCTTTGAAATCTACTCAGTGTATTGGCTGAGTAACTACATTCACCTACAAAATATGCAAATAAGGACCTCAAATACATCTAAAAGGCTTTTGATATCCATTTATTATATTAATTTGGCCTAATGCAGTAGGAGAAAGTGGTAATGTTGGAAAAATCTTGAAAAATGTAAAAAGACATTACTGCTGGATACACATATCCTTTAAACTTTACACCCAAATTGAATGATTGAATAATACAAACCAGTACTCTGTAATTTTTGCCTTCAGTATTCACTGTTTTATGATCAGCTTTTTGTCCACAGTGTGTATTTAGACCCTAAATAATCTCTTTTACAAGGATGTAAATATTGAACAAGTCCTTCCCTCCTTTTATACTCCGACAAACTCTTCAAAATTATGCATTTTTTGTGGTAAACTAGTTTCCACCTTCTTTCTTGTTCCGATGCTGGGTGCTCATCGATAGTTATCAGATTTGCCTTTTCAGGTGTTAAGCCAATGACCTTCAAATGGATCACTTTTATGTTTTCTATTTAAAAGGTGTCTATACTTTATAATTGTAACAAGGTTGGTCAAAAATGATTTGTCTTTTTTAATCAAAGTGATCCCTTGTCATTGATTGCAACCCTCCTGTCATTAAAGGGTAGAGTCGCAGTTCTTAAAGTCTGTCTTAAAACAATAGGCCGCTGCCCATATGAACACTGAAACAGGTGTTTTGCTGCCTGTATGGATTCTTCCTGTTCTCACTGAGCATTAGATCCCTTCTTGATGTGCTTATGATGTGTAAGCAAGGAAGTGATGGGGTGGACAAAATTTACACTCGTCGTGTGGAACAAAAATCTATTTAAAAGTTTATCTGTGGATAATATGAGGCTTGAGCCATTAGACCCAGTCTGAAATAGTTCTCTGTCTTATATTAAGAAGTCCCTCTTTGTGTCTTGCAACAGTGGAAGGATCCTAAAAGGGAGTATGGTACTAAAATGATGGTAACTTTGAATAATATTGAGTTGATTTGACTCATTTGGACTGCTGAAGCCTCATATTATTTTCAGATAAAGTTTTAAATACATTTTGTCATGCTGGGAGGGCTGCAGATTTTGTCCCCTATCGCTTATATGAAGGGACTTCTTAGTGTCCAGTACAAACAGGAGGGATGATTACGACAGGAAATACACGTGTCAATATTCACTGGGGAACCTGACTGTTGTTTCAGGACAGACTTTAATAAAAGGCCTTACACAATCTGTAAATTATTGGTGTTCAATTCCTGTCTGTATCATTGTGTATAATATGTGCAACACGAACTATAGTCTCTAAAGAGTCTTCCATCCAGCATGCAGTCTGAGTAAGTTCATGGGAGAAGGACTTGTGATTGAAATGTGCCCAAGTCGCCTTTAACTCTCTACGTCATCGTTTTCTACATATTGAGAGGCAGTCTGATCTATGAGGGGGCGGAGGGGGGTAATAGGTGTTCATAACCAGTCTGATTATGTGTCATGCCCTTCCTTCCTTCCCCAAAACAAAACTACACTGTGTCCTCCTTCACTAACTGGCTAACCACTAACCCTGGCATTATCACATTACTGCCAGGCCTTTTGTTAAGGTGTGTGTGTGCGTGGGCGTGCACGTTGCTGTGTGTTAAAGCAATCGTTCCTGCCGTGCATCTGTCTCCACAAGCAGAGTCCTGATAAGACACCCTCCCCAACACATACACACTCATTCAGCCACCACGCCATATTGTACACCCCGGTCCTCTTACAGTGCATGTACACACACACACACACGCACACTCAGGCAACCTGCAACATACACACGTGTGCACACGTATGCCCTACTACCCATCCCCCACAAACACACACACTCGCACACAGACACACACACACACACACACACACACATCGCCCTGGTCCAGTGGGCTAAGCTGGAGAAGGGAGAGTGGGGGGCGTTGAGGGGGGGCTAAACTAATCCGGCCCACAGAAAGTGGTTTTTGATTATTGCTGACCAGCAAACGCCAGCAGGAAAAAAAAATCTAGAAGAGGAAAGAGATGGGTAGGGATGGAGGGATGGAGGGGGTACAGGGGTGGGTAGAGATAGAGTGTGTTATTAACCCAGTGATTTTCAGATTTTATTTTTTTTTCTTCTTTTCCATTTCTAATCTGTCAGTGATCTCCCGTTCAGCTGTTTGGGGGCAACTCTTTGTTCCCTTTTATCATCAGATGTACTTCCATCATTTTCATTCGCCTCTGTATTTTGTGTCCAAAGCGAATCCCCTCACCCCCCCACCCAAAAGAAAAACAACACACACACCCCCACCCCACCCCCAAAGAAGAAAGGGCAAGAAGGGCAGACATTCAAAGATTCAAGGATCATTTATTTGCCCAAATATAGAAATACAAGGAATTTGTCTTGGTTCAGCTTTCATAACACGCAAAGGCATTTTTTATATTCAGTAAGAAATATAACAAAAAAAACATTGACACTGTTACGCTGGGTGAGCTCAATAAAATAAAATAAAAGATATAACAAATAAATAAGAATCTAACAATAACATAAAACACAGACTGTCATGATGACACTGTTACGCTGGGTGGAGGCAGGGAGGGATGGAGGGAGGAGGGGTTAAAGTGGCAGGTGCAGGGGCATGGACCACTGAACCCCAAATCTGCTCTACTCATACAGTGCAGCTTGTCGATTTACTAATTTTTGCATGTTCCTTAGCTTGTTTTTTTGTGCTGCCAGAGCAAGAGTTTTTGTTTTTTTTTTGGTATTAATTTCTAATTAACATCCCCATATTCCCCGCTTATGACAAAATGCCTATTTAAAGGGATTTCTGATTTTACAACTGACTGCCCCTTTCCTGGGATTCAGATATTTATTTTGACACAAACCTCTCATTGATTTATTACAACAATTCCAATTATTCTACCTTCTTTTCTCATCTCCTTATGTATGATTTTTTTTGTTTTGTCCTTCATTCATTCATTCAAGCATGCCTTTCTCCTCTATTCCCATTTCCCTAAAGCTGTAGTGCATAAAGACAGCCGTCACCCCTCTCTTACCCCCTCTGTCCAAACCCAAACAATCTACTTTTTCTTCATTACCACCCTTTTATTCCCCCCTCTTTTCCCTTCCTTCACCTCTGTCCTGCCTCTATCTGTCAGGTCCTAGCTACTCTTCAGTGCTGTGACAGAGGTCATGGACGTGTGTGTGTGTGTGTGTGTGTGTGTGTGTGTGTGTGTGTGTGTGTGTGTGTGTGTGTGTGTGTGTGTGTGTGTGTGTGTGTGTGTGTGTGTGTGTGTGTGTGTGTGTTAGCCATCGACTAGCTCATTGTGTTAGTGAGTGTGACCAGAGATAAGGAGTGTATGAAAGGCCTGTATGAATATTGGGGTGTGTGTGTGTGTCTTAAGAGGGAATGAGCTGTGGTGTACATGAAAGGCAGGGTCACAGTCTAAGACCTGCAATTTCACCTGCTTTAAAAGTGCTTCCGGATAGAGAACTGTTTGTTTAATGGTGTGTGTGTGTGTGTGTGTGTGTGTGTGTGTGTGTGTGTGTGTGTGTGTGTGTGTGTGTGTGTGTGCCTTTTTGTACACATATACATATCAGTGTCTCTACATGTATGTACATGTGTATTTGCGTGCATACATGCATGCATTCATGTATGTGTGTGTGTGTGTGTGTCTGTGTCTCTGTGTGTGTGCGCCCCCAAAGCACCACGAGAGCTCATTACTGTGCGCCTCTGTGTTGTGGCCCGTAGAGCGTGGCGGACCTTCCCAAAAATATGCACATCACTAAAACAACAAGCCCGACAGAACAAAACACACACACACACACACACACACACACACACACACACACACACACACACACACACACACACACACACACACACACAGACATTAATAATGGAAGATAAAAAAAACAACCTTAGACATCAACACAAACAAGACGGGGGAAGGACAAGAGAGTGATATTTGCAGCTACAGATGTGGAAGTTTCAGAGCCCTCAGGTGAGTGAATCCACATGGGTGAATCACTGAGGTTAAGGAGCTGATATTCTAATAACTTCCCCTTCTTCATAAGATATATTTTAACTTTGTTGGCGTCTCTGGGTATTCTCATATCGATCTTTATATTGTATTTCCTATCTTGACCCTGTTCTTAGTGCATCCTTCCTCTGCATCAGGTGTCCTGTGTGGAGGTGAGCGGACGGGGACGTAGACTCCTCAGACATGTGGGTCTCAACCGTCTCCAGGATGTGGCGCTGTGCTGGTGGAACCTGGACGAGGCCGGAGAGGAGCTGTGGCCCTGGACTCCTACAAACACGCACAGGGACAATCTGGTCCTGCTGAGCTGCTCGCCTGTAGAAGGCCTCAAGGTAGAAACACACAAACACACTCTTAAAAATATAAAAGTTATGACTATTAAGTTTTCTGACAGGTTAGACGATGAAATCCTTTAATACATGTGTCATTGTCGTGCAGCAAAACACCACAAATCGAGTCTTTTTTTCCACCAGGGCAATATTCACTAATGTAGGGTTCCCTAATGAAAAGTTGTGGAGTGTTGTATTGTTTAAATGGACGGGTTAGTTAATTATTTCCTGTACTCATGGGGCTTGATTTGAACCATGAATCTTCCTTTTTGCTTTTGGAGTTTTCTCATCCATCCTACATCTATGTTTGTGGGCTTTATGGTAGAAGTCTTGTGGGTTTACTGCAGGCATATCACAGTTCAGTACAGTTCAGTTTAGAGACCTCAGGACTTCACTGTTCTTTAAAGATGGAGTGTGAGATCAACAGGTGGATTGGTGCAGTGTTAGCAGTTTCCCAGCTGAACTACAGCAAAGTGTGTTTTTCGAGGGGTCGGAGTTTGGACATCAAGAGCGAGTTAGAACCACCTGAGGTATTTCGGTGATGTCTAACCAGAAGGAGACCACAGAGCAGACCTAGGTTAGACTTGTAAAGGTTACATATCCCGCCTGGTCTGGGAACACTTTGGGATCGCCCAGGATCACACACTGTAACTACAAAAAAAGACCTAAACTATAGTGACAGAAACCGCATATTAATCTGGATGAATTCATTTGATCTTTTGTCACTTTAAGTTAAAAGTGTCACTTCAGGAAAATCCTGTGTTTCAAACAGGAAGCAGCACCACATTTTTTCTAAATTTTGGCTCATTCAAGAATTTAAAACCACAAATTACTGCAACACTTTACAGTAGCATGAAATAGACAAAGCTTACAAATTAGAACATTGTTTCACATATTCAGCAAAAGATTGGCAATTGAAGTGACATATACTATAATGATACTTTTGTTTTGCTTGTTGCACCTTTAGTAGTTGATGATGTGAGGGCGATGGGGGGAGTTGTCTGTCTATAAAATCCTGCTTATGTGTTCTTCAAAGATAAATCAAGCCTTTTTCCATCAGCTCTTATTATAAACATGTCTCACAGGACTTTACAGAGAACAAGCCAAGCTAAATCCAACTAATCAGCCATCAATAATTACAATGATTCAGTAGAGTACACAAAACAAATAAAGTAAGGACACGGAATATGGCATAAAATTGTGTGAATAACCATCACAGAAAATCTTAACTTGAAAGGTTTTTTTAAATACCTTTAAGTACAGTTTTGAAGCCTTAAACTCAGTAACACAAATCATAACTCAAGCTGTTTGTTTATCTTCCCCGACACGCACACACACACTCAGACACACACACAGTGACAAAGCTGCTGTTTTGAGTGGAGAGAGTGAGATTGGGGATGGTGTGTTAGTGACCTCAAGGGTGGCACCTCTCTGTTGCTCCTCCATGCATCGCTATATGAAATAGGCAGGAGAGCTAAGCCGTGGTACAATGTGAAGGAGAACGCCTACACATCCACACAGTTGAGCTCTCACACACACACAGTCACACACGTGCTGTTGACACATCCTCATGGCCTTGGGGCAAAACCCTACCCATGACCCGATTCTGTGTTAACGTAGAATTGGCCTCACGCCGAAAAACCAGATGAAAGATCCCAAATTACCGAACCGGGCTTAACTCCACTCCTCATACCGCGTACCCCGGTAAGCGTATGCAAAATATTCACCGAGCCAAAGCGCAAAGAGAGGGAGAGAGTTTGCAAGAGGGAGGAAAAAGATGAGCGTTACCAATTGCATGCTAGGAAAAACAAATTCACGCAGGAGAGAATGAGGGAGGGTTGGGAGGTGATTGGAAGGGAGGTGTGGGGGGGCACATGAATATTGAAATAATCAAAGCAGATGCTGTTCGCTGCTTTTTTTCCGCTTCTTGTTTTTGGAACACTCTCCACATTTATCACACTCCTTCACCTAGTTTATTCTCTCTGTCTCCTTCAGCACCCCTCCTCCCCCCCCCCCCTCCCCTCTCCTTCGCCTTCTCCTCTCCTCCCCATCCTCCTCTCCTCCTTCCTTCCTCCACGCTTCAAGAACATTAAAGTCTCTTCGTGGGGCTGCGGCATCGTGCTCTAATGAAAGCGTTTGTTGTCATTTTTCAGATGCGCGGTGTGAAATTAAGCGAGCAGTTTATGTAAGAGCCGTGGCGGGAATCAAACGCCGGGCACACATCGGGAGACGCCAGCTACTTCAATCACTTCAAGCTCATATATATGTTCCTTTTGTTCAGTTCGCTATCTGCCGCACTAAGCCAATTTTCTAGCCAGTCTCTCGGCATTTAAAAAAGTCTGATTTCTTTCCCTATGTGGTCTTAATTCGTATGCTCCCCCCCCTCACCCCCCACCCCCCACCCCCACTCCTCGTGCTGATAAGTGGAGCCACGGCACGCAGGGGGGTGTAGGGTGGGAAGGAGAGAAAAACACATACAGTTCGGGTTTTTATGCAGCCAGTTAACATTTTTAATGATCCTTCCTTCATGCTTCTCTCCCTCAACCCCCAACAAACACAAACACACACACACACACACACACAACATTTGCTGGAATTTAATAATCTTAATGAAATGAAAACACCAGATGAACGTTTTCTTGCATTTGTCTGTGTGTGTGTGTGTGTGTGTGTGTGTCTGTGCATGTTTGCGAACATACTTATTTTTGTTTTTGTTTTTTAAAGCGTATGACTATCCTGTTATCTGTCACCAAACAGTTTTTCTGCAGCTGTTTGATCGGCATTTTGTGTGATTTCTGTCTTATTGACTTTGGCACTGTGCTGTGTGGCATTTGTCTCTAGTAAAACAAGAAAAAAACAAATTGTCCATGAAAGACAAACCTAAATTAAATCATTGGTACATAGAAAAGAATGTATAGTTGCAGGGAAAATTAAGTATTTCAATCTTTACTTTATCTCAAATGCAAGAAGTGTTATTTGGTTCTAAATTATTCATGTAAAACAGCAACATTTGCCTCTAAAACATAAGCTGCAGTCTTCATATGGAGACTTAAAGCATAGTAGAGTAGAAAGCACATTTTTCTGCAATGCACTGGAATCATATTCGGACCATGAAAGGGTTGGGTGTTGAATGCAAAGTGCAGAATTTCTCCCAAGCTCCACTGCTTTGTAAAAAATCACACTAGATACACTGGTTCTGCAGTTTCAGGTCCAGTGAATAATATTCCCTCCGCACTACAATTATGTTCAGTGGTACCAATTATGGCAGTTATGGTGTGAGGAATATTTTGGCTCGTAATCCCGCTGTGCCTGTGCATTTTCTCACATCAGTACCTCAACTCTAACCCTAATTCACATACCTAAAACTTCCCAGTCCCATCCCTCCCTCCCCCCGCCCCCTCCAGAACCCCCTCATCCCTTCATCCCTCGACTCTCCTCCGAGTCCCTCCGTCTCTCTACCCGTCTCTCCCTGTCTTTCTCTGCTCCGTGAGCTGGAAAATTGGCTTCAAAAGGCCACTGCTGTGAACAAGGGCCAGCCACACAGTTGGGCCCGTCCGCTTTATCTTTCACGCCACGGAGGGGGAAAAAAGGTGCCGGCGAGAGAGAGAGAGGAGAAGAATGGAGAAGAATAGTTTTGACCAGTCACTGAAACCAATAACCAGGAGAAAGCTACTTACCAGAGGCCTCTCTCTCTCTGTCTGTCTGTCTCTCTCTGTCTGTCTCTGCTCTCCTTGCATCTTTCTCTCCATGTCTCCACCCCCACTTTTTTTCTTCCTTTTCTCTCTCTCTCTTTCTTTACTCACTTCCATTCCCACTCTTTCTCATTGTCTTTTCTGCATACACTTTGTCTGTCTGACTCTCTCCTTCTGTCCCTCACTTCCTTTTCAGTCACCTGCTCACTTCCTCTCTTGACCTTATTCATAATTTTTCCATTTTATGCTGTCAGAACCAGAGAATACGGTACGTTCAGCTGCCACGATATACACCAGAGAGCTCACAGGCAAACAAAGCTGTGCCTTTGTGAATATATTGAAGTGAAACATAGGTACTGTATTTCAGAAGTCCTTTCTCTTCTCTGCTTGTAAGTACTGACTGATGTTTTGGATATCAAAATATAGTTTTATGAGACTTTATTCATGCAGCAGAGATATACTCAACAGCCTCAGTCAGCGTTGTGAGATCAATACACAGAAAAACTCCTCTCATAGTCGTCCTGAAGTCACCTGACAGACCACCTGCTTTTTTTGTGAACATTTATGCATATCATTATGAATAGCTTACATTTTCATAGTAGTAAATGCTGAGCATGCAGCTTTATTAGTTGGTTAAAGAGGTGACTGTGAGAGTTTGTGCATTAATCAGCTGCAGGTAAAGTATCTCGTAACTTGTCTTATGCTAACATGAATGTTTGCAGTTTGTAAGAGTTTTTGGTTAAGATTCAAATCCCGAAACCTTGAAAGAGTTGCTGCCATCCTCTAATCTTCTAATCAGCTGTGTTGCTTTCAGTGGCCTTTAGCTTTCCTTTGCTTTTCGGTCCACATGGAAAAGACACTGAGGCACAGCAAGGTCTTAAAGATGACCCACAGTCCAAATGCTGCTGTGCTGGCTTTAATAAATGTGACTGGGAAAGGGTGTTTTCTATATTGAATTGTCTACAGAAGCATTATTTAGATTTGTCCTTTTAAATATTGCACTTTTATGTAAGTCTCAAAGCCGCTCCAAAAGAGCTATTGATGGAAAGTGGAGCACTAAGTTCATCTTAGTCAATAAGTAAATCAGTTGAGCTCAGGGTCTTTTTGTAAAGTTAGGAGATAAACAATGTAGCTGTAGTGTAGTTGCTTAATATTGGCTTTAAATATCTAAGACCTGAAGGCCTTTTAAATATTAATAAAAGTAAACTTAAACTGAACCCTAAAATGTCCTGGAAGCCAGCTTAATAAGGCCACAACTGGAGCAATATACTATCTAAATTTTGTGTGTGTCAGAGATATGATTTCTGTAATAATGATTATGTGATTGAGGATTTTCTTGTAGATTAATGGATTTTCGATCTAGCTATAACTCCACTGTATAATATACTTTATCTTCAAACATCCATGTAACATTGAGGAAATGACAAATCAATGCATTGACATTTGAGGCCCATTACATACTGTGTGGAGCTGTCTCGCAGGGTAATCCCTTTTATTGACTGTAACGCTGGGTGGAAATAACCCAAATATCATTGAAGTGATTCCATTTTTATATTTTTCAATAAGGAGCGGACATTATCCCACGTCATCCATGTTTTTTTGTGTTATGTTGTTAAAATAGACATAAGACAAAACACAGATTGGTCTTAAATCCAAACTAGAGTGAAGCAGTGGCTTGTCGCAGGTGTTTGCACCAGGCCATGCAGAATTTGCTCTTTGCCTCTGAGCTTTAGCTGACACTGCCCCCCCCCCCCTCCTCCTCCTTTCCTTGGAAGTTCACCTGTCAGGGGAGGCAGAGCTGAATCAGCTGCACCTCATCCCCCGATGGTGCCATGGTGGCATGCTGGCACAGCGGGCACTAGCAAGTTGGGCAGAGGATGAAAAGCTGAGAGGATGAGATGTGGTTGGGGGGTCAGGGTTTGTGGAATTGAAGTAGGTCTTGTGATTCCTGTGACAGCACTCTGTGGACGGACTATGGTGCCTCGCCTGCTATGTGTTTGTGTGCAAGTTTTTTAAATGCAATTGTCACTTTTTTTTCCAAGCAGAAATGTAGCTATCCAGAGAACCGCACCCTTCCAAGGATACTCCACCCCTTACATGCATTGCCTGCTGCTTCAAATAAACACACACACACACACATACACACAAACACATACACACACAGCACCCACCCCCTGGGGAGCAGCAGGAGCTAGCTCTGGGGGATTATGGAGAGCAAAAAAAAAAAAAAAAAACCTTTCAGGAGGACAGTCATCTGCTTCTCTCCTGCTGTAGACCATGGGCAGGCAAAATAAACTCCCTTCCTCCCTCTAAGTCCCTTTTTGGCTATGCCTGCCAAAAAACTGGGCCGGGCAGCTTTGCGAAAGGAAAGGAAAGCAGGCAGGCAGCCGATCCCTCTTTCTGTCTACACGGCGAAAAGAAATGGGCTCATTTAGCCAAAGCTGCCACGGTCAATGCAGGGCTCTGATAGAGGCTTTGCTAAGGTGAAATCCCTCATGAAAAGCTCTGTTAGTGACTATGGAACTGTTGGGCTGCTGTTTAGTACAAGCTGTTGTCTCCTGTCATCCACCTACTGTTCCCAGTTCCTTGTGGGTGTTTTATCGACAGTACCACCGGTGACACGGCCTATCTCCCTCAGTGTCAATGCTCGCTTGCTTAGCAGGGCCATTGTGCCCACTCCCACCAACTGGTTGTGATCCAGGTGTGAATAATATAAATTCTGGATGTGACCATTGGTCAGATAATTCCAAGCTTTTCTTCATGTATCATCCTCTTTATATAGAAAAAGGCTTGTTTCTTGTCATTCAGACCATGTCTAGTGTTGAGCTTTTGGCTCCTCACACAGGTAAACAGGAGGTTGTTTATCACTGGGTGCCGAGTGCCAAGCTGTAGCATGCTAAGGGAGAAGATGTTGTTGACCTTGAGTTAAAATGGAGTGCTTATCATTAGCTGTCTTGATTGACAGTCGGGTGTTTATGAGTAAAGTGGAAGGCTATATTTCTTCCATCTCCAGGGGGGATTTGGGGCTGCTGCCATGGTATGACTCATTTTTCTGTCCCTGTTTTTCTTTCATGTGTTCTCTTTCTTTCTCTTTCCTTATCATTCTTTTATTTTTAAAATGGGTTGGTTCATTTACGTTATTGCCACAAGTCAGTAGTTTCCAAGTCCAAAACAGACAAAGATGTAGCAATTTAGAGGATACCGGTTCAATGTTCTCAGTCTTATCAATAAGGCTTGATCTTCATTTCTTAATGGTTATATTCTGTTTACCAACTGCACCACTGTAGAGTTAATGGGGATGTTTGGACCAAAAACAGATACAGACAGAATAGAAAATGTACAGCAGTCTTCTAGGTGTGATCGATTTATCTTTCTTTTTCCTGGTAACACATAATGAAGTGTGCCGGAATTGCAGGAAGTAAATTAAAAATGTCGATTCACAATTGAAAGTTTAAAACTAACCTATATATTCTTCAACATGGCGTCTTGGATAATTTACAGGTTTATGTCATTGTTAAAAAAAGCTCTTAGAGGCTGAGCTCTCTCAGCCTCTAAATCAAGAGTTCTTGCACATTCAATGCATCGTAGTTTCTTAATTAGTTGCTTAATTTATTCAACAAGTTTCACAAACAAAAACAGTCACACTGAAAGAGGTCATTCCTCCTGTTCATACTGACTATTAAAAGCTCACCTTCAAATGTGATTTGAATGTAACTCATATCAAGTGGTTACCTGCTGCTAACCCTAACCCTGTTTTAATAAAAATTGTGAACCTTGTCCTTTAAAGCTCAGTAAGTAAGCAGATGTTTTCAAAACTAAACTACGAATCGAAAAGTAAATGGTTTAGAGTAAGAATATATTACTTTGAATAAATAAATGTTAGCAGTTCAATTTGTACTGGATATGTAAATGTGATTTATTGGGTCAGATGGGAAAACGATCAAGTGTGGATCAGTTGAACTTTTGAACTGCTTCATTTAATTAACACTCTCTCTTTACCTCTGCTCCCTCTGCCAGGTCCTCAGCTCTATCCGGACTGAAAGCAACCCTCTGGACTGCTGCTTCAGTCGGCTCCAGCCCTACCAGATGCTAACAGTGGAGCTCCCCGCTGGACCCCAAGGATCCAGTGAGGAACCCTGGGCTGACACCTGTGTGTATGAATGTACCCGAGGGCGCATGCACCGTCTTTCTGTCACCCGAATCCCACTGCCTTCCCATCCTGTTTCCTGCTTACGTCACCCATGTGAGACAACACTCCTCCTGGGCTTAAGTGACTCCTCACTGGTACTGTACGACCAGCGACGGGGGGTATCTCTACTGGCCTCCTGCCCTGTGCCAGCCACCCTCCTCGCCTGGCATCCTGCTGGGGCCGTGGCCATGGTAGGGGGAGGGCACGGGGAGCTGATGTGCTTTGATGTGGGCTTGGCACCTGTAAGCATGGCACTGGTAGCGGAAGAGGTAGCTCCGGTTGCCACACTAAGACTATCTCAGCACCTGCGCTGCTCTGGAGGCCTGGAGGGACTACAGTGGGGGACTGGCCTGGACGGAGGCCCAGAGGGGACAGATACACTGATGCTGGCCTTTCATGGGGGACCACTAGCAGCCTTGAGATTCCGACTAGGTACGTAAAATGAATTAGAAAATGCAATTTGAAGAACAATTTACTGTTCTTATAAAATAGCGTAAGGAAATAAAATGTAGGAAGTTGTTAATTGTACACAACTCTACATTAGTGCTGCAATTAACCATTATTGGACAATCAGATGATATTTATTTGATTGATTGGTAAACAGCTAAGTCACTTAAAAGCCTTAAGACCAAGATGATGTCTTAACCCTTAAACAGGCAACGTGCACCAGAAGTACATACATAGATAGATTTATATAGCTTAATAGGGGCCAACGTATCCTGGTGGAGATGCAAATCATAAAATCCAAAATATCCAAAATATTTTTTAAATTATTTGTGGAAATGTTTACTTAAGGTGTAAATAAAATAACTAGTAACATCAAAGTAAATAAAAATAATAATTTTCACATCTCATTTTCCACTCCTGCCTGTTTAAGGGTTGAAAATTGCTTGTTGCTTGTATAATTAACGAACCGGAAGTCAAAGATATGCAATTATGGTACAGAGCAAAGCTTATTGATAAAAAATGTTGATTCATTTTCTTTCAATCACCTAATGAAACACCTAATAATTTAATTAAGGCATTAACAAAACTCAGTAAGTTTAAAATCAGACTCGTTCATTTCTTTATCATGTCAAATGTCTCAAAGCAGCAGCAGTAAGAACAGTTTCAAACCACACTACAACAAGTTGCCAACCCTTAAAATTCATTTCCATTTTCCATTCACTTTTTTATCATAGAAAATTATTTATAAACCCTCCACACCATCACCATCACCTCCTACTAATGAAGGTTCCCCTCCTCCCTCCAGAAGCTCTTCCTCTGTTTTGGATCTGACACTCTCTCTGAACTCCGCTGTGTAAATACGGCAACCGAACGGTCCTAGTACCTCTTCACTGCTGAGGGAAGTTAATTTGTTGACGGGCGGGAAGGTTAGCAGGAGTCACGCTCTCAGAGGTCATTCAATAATCGCCCTGGGGCAAGAGCCCCCCAGGTGCATTCTGGGATGCATTTTTCCGATAAATCGTTTACAGTGGCTGCGCAGTCCCTCGGGGCCCACAGATAAAGTTTGCCAATCAAAATTTTTTTTCCGAAGCAGCCACCTAACCCTCGAACACACGCTCATACACTAACATACACACAAACACAGCTTTGTACACACTCACGCATACACACATCCGGCGTCTTTAATTGTGACTTTGGAAAGAAGATGTGACAGTGGCACGCAGCTCTCTGCTGAAGTTTGAAAGCAGTGAGTGTGGGGGCGGATGGAGGTAGGTAGAAGATTGTGTGTATTTGAGTTTGTGTGTTTGAGGGTGTGTGTTTGTCTGTGTGTATTCAACTGCATTTGCCTGTGTGCACAGGGAAAGGGGAGGGTGTCTTCCAACAATAGCTTTCCCTCCTCTGATGGTCTGCCAAGGTTTTGATGAAGAAAGTCACTGCACGTCTTTTCTCCATGATAATTCCCCCCCCACCCCCCCCACCCCGCACGTGTGTGTATTCTTCTATTTCTGTGCTTCTATGCGCACACACATACACGCACACAAACGCATAAACACATAAACACATAAACACACAGACACGCACACACTCCAACTCATTTGTTTGTTTGCTTGCGCTCCTTCTCTGTATTGACTTGTTTCATAAGGCCCGCTACATGACAGAAGGAGTGAGTCGGGAGGCGGCGAGGAAGAAAGACTTGGCCAAGCTCCAAGTTCTCTTTTTTCCATAGGAGGCAGCCCTCCCTGGTGCCCCCCCCCCCACCCTCACCTCCCTACCCCCCTGCCTGTACCGAGTTATCTCATCTGGGCACACGTTAGCCGTGGCTAGGCCTGCACCGGTACAGGCTGTGGAAGGGCAGACCAGGGAATGTGCTGCAACACGCAAAAGAAATAGTAATTTTTTAGCGAGGATGAGAATTTAGTGAAATATGATTGATGTTTAAAGTGTAATTACATAACCGAGTGTAACTAGTTTTTTAAAAGAGTGAGACCAAGCTGGTGCGTCTTTATTAAACAAACAGAATATTACTCCACAGGCATTGAAGTAACATGAAGTCAGACTCCCTTGTCCACTGCTCCTCTTGCTAATTTGGACACAGAGCTCATTTGTTAATCACTTTTATCAAACAAAGCCTACCCAGGGTGACAAATTGAGTTTAAACCCATTAGTATTCTTAAAATTTACTAATACAAAACCAGCCTTTTGACCAGACTACAAAGGACTCCTTCCATTTGGAACTTTAAGACATTTTAATTTCAGATATTAAGATCTACAGAGCTATTCTTGACAATATAATAACACTTTTAATTGCCGATATTTTCATATTAAATGCTGAGCTTTAGATAATCATTCATATCCGTGCAATTGAACTCAGAGTCAGCTGTAGCAGAGAGACATTTTCTCCTCTCTGAAGTCTTCTTGTCATGTTGATAGCGCACAGTGTGAGCGCTCTTTCTTCGTGGCTGTTTGTTTACGCTGCTGCCGAAGCCGAACTCGTCCTGCTTGGTGTTGTTTTGTGTACCGTGTTGTGACTGAGCTGGTCAAATAGGTGTTAGTGTAGACGGGTGTGGGAGCGAATCAACAAGGAGCCATTGTTTTTGCACAGGGTTAGCTTGGAGGAGCAGACGTTCACGCCCAACACAAGGACCCCTACGCACGCACACACACACACACACACACACACACACACACTCACACATAAACATAGACACACACACACACACAAACCGCTCAACGCTCAGCTGATGTATTAGCCACATTAGCCCACTCTTTAGGGGATTTGGGGGCTTGCTAATTGCCAGCTTGTCATTTTAATTGCTTGTACACCCACATGCGCGCACACACACACACACACTTACAAAGACACACACACAAGACACACAACTTCTTCAATTAATTAAACAATGAGTCAGTGCTGACTTTGACTTGCTGCAGCCTGGTCCATTGACAGTGCTGCTGTTGGTGATCACTAACACTGTCCAGAACCGTGGCACCATTCAAAGTGCTCCATAAAATGCATTAAAGATGTTAGAAAAGACACATAAACACACTAATATGCTAATTAACAAGTTAAGTAAGACTAGTTAGAGTTACAGTGCAGTAATGAGTTGTAAGTTGCTCCTGATGCAACAAATGATCTATCAAATTGGCTGGAATTCAAATTAAGATATATTAAGTTTATTCTATCTGTGTGCAGAATCGTAGCTAAAAGCCGCTTCACCCTGTTGTAGCTCTGACTCGAGGTATTACCTAGAGCCCGACCGGCCAATACTGGGGGGGGGGGGGGTTAAGTTATATATGCAGCATTTTCTGACCCTTTTTCTTTATTCAAGTTGAATATATGCATATTTTGTTTTTGGTTTTTTTATTTGTTCTGCATGTTTTCTTTTATTCATAGAGCTCTAATTCATTTTATACAATAAAGTTTATTGTTAAACTGTAAAATATCGTACCTTCATTACATTTGAGGGATCATTACAATATATTGATATGGGAATTGGTTTATTCCCTAGTATTGGCATTGACCCCAAAAATCCAGTATCAGTCGGGCTCTAGTACTACCAGTTGACTACTCACTAAGGCTCTAGGGACCCTGCTGGATTTACACTCTTTAAGTAGATCAGAAATGTTTGTACAATGATTTATAAACTAGCAGCAGCACATAAAATCTATTCTGTGAGTAACTGGAAGCCAGTGTGAAGATTGAAGGATGGGAGTTATTATGATGTAGTATGTCCAAATTTGGTTTAATGACTATATGACATCGTAACATGATCCTAGGAGCATGAATGAGAAAAATGTCTTAACGTGGCACTTTCAGAATTCTTACTTGAAGTTACGTTAGTTACCATTTATTGCAGCACACATTTAAGTATGGCGCTCCTGCGTCGCTCCAACGCTCATCACGTGCACATCGGCCTTTTTCCCTAAACAAGTCTGCAACAAATCCTCCTACTGTTGTACCGTGTACCATCGTGATCTAGTCACAATGGATCATAATCACCCCTGGCATTCAACACCTTCACTTCCCGTATGTGCCGTCTTTGTGTCAAGCCGCACACACACACCTCTGCCCTTACACACACAGAAGGAGACACCTGCACTGCCAGTAAGAGTACAAAACCTCGTCCTTCCATTATTCAGCAGAGTCCTAATCTGCTCTGTCCCTCACACACACACACACACACACACACACACACACACACACACACACACACACACACACACACACACACACACAAACAAACAAAAGCATAATCAATATCACCTCTGGTTAAAAGGCATAATCAATTGCAGCGTCCCTCTCATCATCACTCATCACAATAAAAAAAACAACCAAACTTAAAGCACCAGACAGTCTGATTTGAATCAAATTTAAGCAAATCATTTGAACTTTTGGAGAACGAGAACGTACTGTATGCTCAATATTTTTACCAGTATTTATTAGATGTATTTAAACAGATGTTAGTTCGCTGTTGCATTTGCATTTACACACACACAAACACACACACACACAAATACACACCAGGGATTAAACAGACTTCCCAGCTAATTGATTGACAAGTCGATGCCCGTCTGAACAATCTAGTGATGCGCCTCAGAGTTTAGACCGATCCACTGGACACTTACTTAGCTTAAGTAACACACTGCAACTGCGAA
Source organism: Scomber japonicus (assembly GCF_027409825.1). NCBI lineage: Eukaryota > Metazoa > Chordata > Actinopteri > Scombriformes > Scombridae > Scomber > Scomber japonicus. The sequence continues at coordinate 9,315,763 of NC_070591.1, read as the reverse complement.
AACCTTATACTTACAGTACCTTACTCCATAATGCAGATTTTCCACAGAGTTGAAAGAATAGATAGATTTTTGCATATTTTTTCCTTCATATTTTATCATTTATCATCTAAACCTTTTGATACATCCTGACAGGAGGCTTTTATATATAGTTTAACCCTTTACATACTGTTCAAATTCTGACTCATTCATTTGTCTCTACACCTATTCACATTCATAAATTCCCCATCAGTCATTAATTATTTGATTAATCCTTCAATTGATTAATTTTATGGAAAAAAAGACATCAAAATCACAGTTTTACAAAATATAATGAATACAGCAACATGTTTAAATGCTGATTTTTCTCATTTTTGTACATTTGCATATATGAAAATGTGTATCATTTTTGTAAACTGTGGATCACATTAAGAAAAATCTGACAAAAATAAATGCGTATAAGGTGTTTTTACAGCTTTCAAACTGTATAAACAGGCTACATTTAACCCTGCACAGTAAGTAAGGGTTACATGAAGATTAATGACATCCATCTCAGTTTTGTTCCTTTTATCATTTGTTAACTGCATCATCATAAAATGCAATGTATTCATTCATTCAAACTTAAAATTAAACTTGTGCTCATTGTGACAGGCGCTGTGACCGGGGGCCAGATGGGTCATGGGGAGCTTCTGCAGCAGCGGCTGCGTTGTGGTCAAGTCAGAGAGGCGCTGGGCATCCTGGAGGCCATGGACTGGAGCACCATGGGAGACGAGTGCTTTCGAGGCCTGAGCTCCGTCACCAACCACCTGCTGAGGCTGGAGCTGAACACAGAGAGAGAGGGTGGGGTTCTGGGTCAAACACTTTAAGCTATGTTAAAATTTAAAGATCCCCTCCAGACATGTTTTACGATGAATATAAAATACTCTACTTATTGAATGATAATTTGTGTCTGACATGGTTTTTCCACAAAAAAAAAGTTCAGTTATCTTGTTAAAATGCTCAAGATACTTGTTTTTTCTCATTGAATATCCCAAAATATATAAATGTGCAGATATATTTCATTTCAAAAGTTTAACTGCTCATACAAACTGCACACAAATCATGCTCATAGGCCTGCACAGATTAACGTGAAAACAGCCTTCTTGCATCAAACTGCACACACGTCATTCTGCACAGTGAAGCTCAAATATTAAACTGTAAGAACAACAAGAAAAACACATTTTTGAGTGGAGGGGGGCATTAAAGCAGCACTGATGCCACAGTATTATGTTCTATAGCAGAAATCTGATATTGTAAAACATGTTAAATATCTGTCTTTCGCTGCTTGGTATTAATTGTTTGCTGACACATATCTCACATGATCCCATGAATATAATTTTTCTCTTTTTGTTTTCTTTCTTTATTGTTTTAATTGTGAGTGTTTCTATTCTGTCTGTAGCCCAACTAGAAGCAGCACTGGGTGTGTTTTACGCCCCACCTGCCCCTCTCTCTGACACAGTGATACTGGAGTACAAGAAGGGAGTCTTAAAATACGCCCGCCGCTTTTTTCACCACCTCCTCAGGTAACACACACTGTCCTGTAGCTTAATTCATCTAAATACATACAGTATTAACTAAGACCAGACCGATACTGGAGTTTTGGAGCCGATACTGATATTAAGAACTAAAGAAAATTCTGATATGTCAGCTGATAATTTTGTATATAAAGAATACATAAACACACATTTTTGCATTGATCCTTTAAATGTGGTTATCAAACACTTGTACATATTGGACAACATATATACGCTGATACGATATATCTGCGATAGCTCAATATCAGCTGATAATATCGGCTGACTGCTATATCGATCGGGCTCTAGTATTAACAGTATGTTCCAAAAATAATAAGTAATTATAGTAATAGTAATTAAAACATGAATCAAACAATTAAAATCACCTGTGATAAGATGACTGATCAATGATTTAAAGCTGCTGATGTGAGATTTGACTCTTTTTAATTTTAAGGCATTACCAAAGGATTTTATTCAGTTATTATTAAAAACACTCTGCAGGGTGCAGAATAAGTAAAAAAAACAGTCTTTCAGAAAATGACATCCATTGAAGAGACAATTTAACACCGCTTATTTACCGCTCACTATTGCTATTTTAAAAATTTCTAAAAAGGAAATAGCTTTTGAATGTCATCAAACGCACGCATAGATGCAGCTTTGAGTCATTCATAAGGCAAAGCACCACACATGCACCTGTTTAGACTGTTGTTTCATATTCTCTTCTGCCATGAGAGCCTTTTGAAACGCCTGTTTGACTGAAATAGACCCTGTTGTTCCCACACACTGCTGCTTACCGCTCTCCTTCCTGCAATTACCTCCCATTCCCTCTCTTTCTCTCTCTCTCTCTCTCTCTCTCTCTCTCTCTCTCTCTCTCTCTCTCTCTCTCTCTCTCTCTCTCTCTCTCTCTCGCTCTCTCGCTCTCTCTCTCCCTCTCTTCCTCTCTTCCTCTGTAGCAGAGCTGGAGCGTTGTTTGGCATCCCTCCTCCTCTCCTCTCTTATCACCTACCTGCATTCTTTTTCTCTCCATCAACATCAAATGAAGGAAGCCCCCCACCACCACCTTCCTCCCACCCCACACACACACACACACACACACACACACACACACACACACACACACACACACACACACACACACACACACACTCCTCCTCCTCTCTCTCTGCTTGTGTTTGTTTGTTTCATGTTGGCTCTAGACAGCAAAAAGTTGAGGTGTTTTGTACCAGGAGATGCAGCTCTTTTCTCTCTCTCTCTCGCAGCTTTAATTCTGGATAATAGGAAGAGGGCTCGCTACTCTCAGTTCAATTATTGACAGTTTATTATGTAGAGGTGTGTGTGTGTGTGTGTGTGTGTCTGTCTGTGTTTGTGTGGGTATAAGGAAGAAATATGCACAAGTGACCTATCCATTCATGTATTTTTTGATTGATGATTGCTTTCCACTTCTTTCAGTCTGTCAGGATGTTGTCATGTTGTCTCTTAAATTGTCTCCTCTTTCTCTGCAGACACCAACGCTTTGAGAAGGCCTTCCTCCTCGCTGTAGATCTAGAAGCCAGAGACTTATTTATGGTGAGTGAGACACGTAACTATAATAAAACGTGGCTGAAATCATTGATTAGCTGCCGTTTTGACAATCAATTAATCTTTTTGAATCATTTTTTAAAGACAAAAAATGTATATATTCTTTAATTCCAGTTTCTCAAATGTGATTATTTTTTGGTTTCTTTAGTCCTCTATGAGAGAAGACTAAATATCTTTGGGCTATGTACTGTTGGTCAGGACAAAACACACAATTTGAGGATATTGCCTTGGGCTTTGGGAAACAAATGATCCATATTTCTCACCATTTTCTGACATTTTATGGACCAAACAACTAATCAGATTGACTTATAATGAAAATAATGATTAGTTGCAGCCCTACAATATAGTTAAACCTATTATTTGGTCTATTTTAAAGTCAGTAAAGTAGGAAAAGCTTGAGACCAAAAAGATGCTTCACAAAATGAACCACAAACAATATAGACACATAAACAAAGTCTCAACACAGGTGCTCAGTGACTCCAGAAAGATGGACAAATATTGACAATACTCTAACAGGCTGGAGCACAGATTTAACCAAAATTGATATACAATTTCAAGTTTTACAGATTTTAAAGAATAGTCACCTCCCAACATAACGTGATCCATGCCAGGACCACTTTGATGATCCAGTGAGGATATCAAACTGCGCTGTGTTCTTGGAATAGCTCTTTTTCATTCCCACCTACTTACAATTTCCAGATGTATTCAGTTTTATTGGAAAATTCCACATAAATTTGACCCCAGTGATCACAAACCATGAGATTGTGTTGTGACATGTCTTACAACATTTTTGATTATTAACTGATCATTCATAGATCCTTTCATAAAACACTTTCAATGTAAGTGATCTGCATCCCTCTTTGTGTGTAAGAATATATTTAACCGTTCATTTGAAGCCAACATGAGAATTCAGTTCTGCAAATTAGTAAAATCAATTCATGTTATTTTCTTTCTAAGCACTAAATTCCCTCTTTTTCTTACTGGCCTTTCACTGCAGCTGAAAAGTAAAACACAGTTCATTGAGACACAGAGACATTTTTACTAAAATGATGAACTGTGGAAGATATTTACTTCATGCAAAGCCCTGACATATTAAAGAGTCCATATTGTAGCTTAAGTAGTGCTATACAACCTATTTAAATCGTTCTTTCACTGTTGTACCCTTGTTGCTCTCATTTGCACATGACTTGTAACCTATACGTGTGTGTGTGTGTGTGTGTGTGTGTGTGTCAGAGAGCAGGTGTGATCTCAGTATGGGCCCCTATCTTTTCACAACCTCCATGGCCTCGGCTCGGCCTTTTCCTCTCCTCTCATCTTCCCTCTAACTCGCTCTTTCTTCCACTCCACGCTGAAATGCTCTTCTATGTGTTTGACCCCCTTTTTCATTGGGGCCCCCTTTGCTCCATGCTTCACCAACACCCTCGACATTAATACACACACACACACACACACACACACACACACACACACACACACACACACACACAGACACACACACTCATACTCCTTGCTCCCTCAATCACACTGATAGCACTGGTTCCAATTCCCTCCCCACTAAGTAGTGCTGCTGGGAAGCCGAATTGAAAAGGTGGAGTCGAGCCTGTGGACCTTGAAAGAGCGCAGGGAAGGGGGGAGCAGACAGGAGGAGAGGGGGCTGTGGTGTAGATGGAAAGCTATATGACAAATGCAAAAAGAAAATAAGAAATAAGGTCTTGCTTTGTCACTTTGGAGGTGTAAAGAGACAAGTAAAGATGGAAAGGAAGAAAAACGAGATCATCCTGGTGACAAAAAATTCTCAGTGTTGAGGTTGAACTGACTTTGATGGGTGGAGTCATCCATCAAAGCCACATCAAGGCTTTTCATCCTGGGTTAAACAGGCCAAAACTCTTCCAGCTATAGTGATTCATCTCATGGACATACATGTAGAATCATATCCATGCATGATATGTGTCAAATCCTGTAATGTCTTTATGTGAAAAATCAACAATTCCTAAAACTTTCTGGCCTCATTAATGATAGTTTGGTCATATAAATGTGATATTAACACATGTACATTCACAAACTAAAGACTTTTGTTCATTCACTTTTTTTCAGTAGTGTACATAAGGAATTTCGCATTTCGGGGACTTTTATAAATTGATATTCTCAAATTCTTTTCATATTTGGTACCAATTTATTGACCAAGAAAAACAAAATAAAGTGCAATGAATCTTTGTTTATAGATTACTAATATAGATTACATTAGATTATTTTTTGTCATTGTACAAAACATACAACAAAATTCATGTGCACTCAAGGACCGGGCTGAAATATCAAATAAATAAATAAATATATAATAATTGCACACACAGTGTATGCAGTGTAAAAAAAAAAGTGGCCATAGATATTATTGCACGTAATAATAAATAAATAAATTATTGCACATTAAGTTGTAATGTGTGCCAGGGGTTTGCTTTTCATTCATTCAGAGTTCATCATGGTGATGGCTTTGGGATAAAAACTGTTCATAAATGGTGTGGTGCGTGTTCTGATGGATCTGTAGCGGCAACAGTTCAAACAGGTGATGGAGAGGGTGGAACTACTCTTTTAAGATGTTGAAATATTGCAGTAGAGTAACTACTTAAAGTATTTTTATTGTGTTTTCAAGATGCTTCCCTGTGTCACATAATGGGAAAATTGGCCTACAAATAACCAAAGTGATGATTTGCTTTGATATTCAGTCATGTAGTGGACTTGCAACAAGCAGTACCTTTCCTTAAAGCTGAAAGTTTAACATTGGTGTGATGTTAGTTTAAAATGAAACCAGTGATATAAGCTCATTGTATGAATCAGATGTAGGATTTTACTGTTTTTCTTGTTAATTTTACACAAACAACATTTAAGAGAGAACATGAAAAGATGTGATTGAGCCCCTTTGAGGACAGATACAACAGATATTTGCTAATCCTTTCATCCCAGATCTTGAAACAAAGTTAATGCTGAGTTACAACAAGCTTTTTCAAGCACTTAGCGACCAAGCGAGCAGCATCACATCATCCGAAAAGAGTGACAGAGAGAAAGAGAAAGGAAAAAGAGGACGTTGACATTTCACCCCACGCTCTGTCCCTCGCTCTAATTAGGACGTGTTGTTGCTTTAACCTGCTGGTTGGCTGATTGAGTTGAGGTGGAGGGGGTTAATGAGGGCAACCCCCATCCCCACCGAACTTTTTCTAACTTCCCACATGCCGACAGAACTCAATAACGCACTACTGACTTGATAAACACACACACACACACACATACACACACACAGATAACGTGCCTCTTACCTCTTCTAGAAACACCCAGCATGATATGCCCCCCCTCCACCTCCACCTCCACCACCCCTCATCACCCGACCCCCATCCCCTCAAGCTCCATTGTTTCCCAGCTAACAATGGAGACCCTCCAAGCCTTTCTCCTCAAAAAAGAAACCTTTTGTTAAAATGAAACACTTTAGTGTCAGGCTAAATTGAGGGGGAGGAGGAATTGGTGGTAGTGGGGGTGTTTTGGCGGAGGTGCAGGTTGAGGGTGGGGTGGGGGTGATGGGGGGGCTACGTAGAGGTGGTAGTAGTAAGGGGTTACTGAGTTGTTAGCATTTTTTTTCATAATTGGCGCTGTTCTGTAGCTCCCTAATTAGCCTTTGATAATGAGTTGATAATGTAACCAATTAGGTCATTCGTCAGCCAAGTCAAGCCGAGGACAAGTTTTTTTTTTCTCCTCCCACCCCCTCCTCCCCTCTTTTTTTTTCTTCTTCTTCTTCTTGGGTCTTTTGCTCTTGATGTAGCTTGTTAATTAAATCAAATTGTGTGATAGCCGAATCTGATGCCGAGCTCTTTTGTTCCCCAATGAGGGCTCGTACTGTTTCTTGTTAGATACGCTAGCAGTAAGAAAAGCATGCGTCTGTTAGGTTCACCCCCCTCCTATCTTCCTCCACTATCTGACGCCGGGCCCGTCGGCGCCGCAGGAGGAGGTGGAGGAGGTATAGCACGTCTTCTGCAATAAGCTCATTGTTGTCGCTCAGATGAGTAATTTGCCTTATTAAAACGTTAAGTCCTTAACACCTATCTGATAGAAGTGTTAGTCAAACACAAGGCTCCTGGATAACAGGTGTGTCAGAAAACAAGTGTGTGCGTGTTTTTGTGTGTGTGTGTGTGTGTCTGTGTGTCTGTGTGTGCGCTCATGTCCGTGGATTATTATGTTAATTAGTGAATATGTATTTTCATGTTTGCGTACTTGTGCTCATGTGGATTTGTTTCCACTCTCCTTTGTCAATATTTGATTTGACTGTATGTTTGTTAACAAAGGTTAAAGGAAAACTCCAACCTAAAACATTTTATCCCGTGAACTGGAAATTGGTATTTAATGTATTTTTTTAATCATTCCTGCAGATAACTGGATAAATGCAGGGGCCAAACTTCAAAAAATAATCATCAAGATTTGATGTCAGTCCCCCAGAATCAAAGAGCAAAGGCTTCACTCTCTCTCGAGCCACCTTTTGGTTTGATGTTTTACGTGTTTTACAGGTAGAAACACATCTCGGAGGAAACACAGACTTATGCTTCGAACACTCCCTCACTCACTTATTCACTATTCACTCAACACTGAGATTTCAGACCCTCACATATCATCATATTTCATTTACCAACAGAAGCACATGAATACGTAGATTAATTTCTCACATATAACTCTGACACTCAAATACAGCAAATTAAGTAGCAAGCAATTTCTTACACATGACATGTATGTCTCACTCTTTCACTGTTAGTACATTATCACCATTTCTGTTTCTCTCTCGACATCCGCCCTATCTACACCAGCAGCAACAAGTTGCTCCTAATTATCCATGAAATCTTGAATAGCATTGTCGGAAATGTATGAAACCACAAACTGAAGTCAAAGTTGTCAGAGGAGGCGTAATAATCAAATGATAACCACAAAATTAGCCCCAGTTTTTAAAGAATTTGCATAAGTGTTACAGAGTGTGGGTAAAGTGAAGGAAGCATTCTTTAAAAGGTCAAAAGGTTACTCTGTATGCCTTTGAAAAAAAAAGAAGAAGCATATTTTCAGGTATGTATTTCCCATCGATCATATTTGACAGTAACACACAGCCAACGTGTCAAGAGTGCATACATACAGACGTTGAGCCCTTCTATTAAATGTGCTGTAAGTGCTGCTGTGTGCCAATTAACCTAATCCTTCATTTATTTGGAAGTAGCCCAAATATCAGTCAATATCGGGCTCTTAGCGTCCACCTCACCTCACCCCCCCTTTCCCCTCTACCCCTCCCCAAAAATGGCCCTCTAAAACGCCCCTCTTTATCAGTGTGGCTAGCTGGCGCGCTGCAACCCCTAAAGCTCTTATATAAATAAGATTAGTGTCGCGTTTGAGCGTTGGGGAATAAGAGGTGTAATATCTGATGGTTTTATATGCAGTATTATTGTTATCCCTTCTTAGTCGGGCTGATACTCCTCTCTCTCTCTCTCTCTCTCTCTGTGTCTCTCTCTCTCTCTCTCTCTCTCTCTCTCTCTCTCTCTCTCTCTCTCTCTCTCTCTCCCTCTCCTGCTAGTTCCCCGTTTGTCTCTCACTCTCATTTCACGTTCGTTTGTTCATTCGTTTATTCTTTCTCTGGGTCTCTCTCTCTCCAGATTCAGACAGTATTATGAGGAGCTAAGCTGGAATAAAGCGCCCCGGCATCAAATGTTCATATTGTTCTGTTCTGTCTGTCATACAATCTCTCTCTCTCTCTCTCTCTCTCTCTCTCTCTCTCTCTCTCTCTCTCTCTCTCTCTCTCTCTCTCTCTCTCTCTCTCTCTCTCTCTCTCTCTCTCTCTCTCTCTCTCGCCCTGCTGCTTCACACACACATGAAAACCCTTGTTGTGAATTTTGACTTATTCCTGTCTTTTATGTCTTGTTCACTCTCTCTCTCTCTGTGCTCTTTTCTTCTCTCTCACTCACACACCTCACTATCATTTCACTATAATGCCTCCTCTCCTGTTTAATCTTCTGCTGCTCTGTTTGTTATCAATTAGGAAGCCTCACTCATATCTAATTGAGGGGCCATGTCCTCGTTCACAGCGGCTGAATTAACCACCTCAGTCCTGGGAGCCGATTTAGGTCCTTTTGAGGCCATTTTGTTGTCAGCCATTTTCACATTTCCTCCTAACTCCTCGCCACAGAGGGCAGGCACCACACTATAATTACCCAATCTGTTCCCATTCATACTCTTCAATTTCAGCACCTCTCCCTCTCTCATTCTCTTTTACTCCCCCCTCTTTTCCTGCCTCAATTCCTCTCTGCTCCCCATCTCTTTTGGAAATCGGCACCCCCCTCTTTTTTTTCCTCTGGGGGTACAAAAGCTGGGTTACAATATGGGGGTATTAGGGCCGGGTGCAAGCTCAGTTGGGGGCTGGCTTTAGCCAGCTGAGGGTTATCCATGGCGAGCCCTGAGTCACGGCACTGATGTCCTGTGATGTCGCTGAGGCGGAAGACTTTCCTTAACACGCTGTACCCTTTGATGGGCCCTCAGGCCCTGCACTCGGCCTGGGGAAACCCTGCGACCCTGAGTAGCACCTCGTTGGGTGCCAGGATGAGTGTTTGATTCACTCTCACTTCAATCAATTTAAGTTGAATGTTGCAGACAATCTGTTTCTCTTCTGTTTAAAAATGCCACAATGTATAGTTTTTATGTTTCTAACTTTTACTTTTACAGCATCCATGGTATGTATATTTTGTTCCAATCAAGGTGACACACTCACACTTTCTCAGTGTTTACTGCTCTTTACTGACAGGCTCTACTGCAACAACTGTGGAAACATGATGATTTTGTCTTAAAATTGAGTGTTTTTATTCATTATTTGTTTATTTATTTATTTAGTTATTTGCCTCACCGCTGCTCTGGGAGATTCCAAACATTGACCTTTATGCATGAAACTTTTATACAATCAAGAAGCTCCTGTTTGGTTTTTACACTGAGAGCATTTAAAGGTAACAGCAGAAGTCTTACATTTCAAATATTGGTGGTCATTGATTCATAAGTGTGTAAGTTATGTCCCACTTCCATCATGTTTTTGCAGGTTATATACAAGAAATCAACATATTGAACTGTGTAAACATAACAGAAAAAAACCTTTTACAGTCAGACATTAATCAAACTGTGATTGACTGAAATGCTAAACTTCATACAGAGAAAGAAAATCTTATATTTGGGGATTTGTTTTGTTTTTCGTTAAGATGTTTCACGATCATTCACATTAACAGGAGTGTTGTTTTACTTTTTTATAGAAGGAGAATAATGTCCCTCAATAGGGCCCTCAAAAATCAATCAATCAAAACAAGTGTTTTTGAGTATGCATATTTTATTTATTTTTTCAATGCACCTTTTGTCTCTTGTCTATTATCATTCACTGCAGTAAACACACTCAAAAGCTAAAGTAAAAGCAAAAGTATGTCTCTCTTAAGATTTGAATTGAATCTGATTTAGTCGGACTACAGTTTGAGAATTAATTTTTATTTTTTCCAACTATTTAAGTAGAAGATGAACTGACCTCAGCCTTGCTTTGTAGCCTGGAGGGCCTTAAAAACAGGAACAGTGTGGTTATTAATGAATAGTATGGCAGCCTTGAGCTTTAAATCAGCCACCCTCAGACATCATTTAGCAATATTATCTCTCTTTATGGCCGTGCGAGACTCAAACAGAGAGATACAGAGGATACACGCTGTTTCCAATATTGTCACAGGCTGATATAGTAATATGCTCGGCTGGATATGTTTTTCCGTAAAGAGAGAATACCAGCGTTTCTAAAAGGTGAACAGTCCCTCGCCTCCTCTCCCACTTTTGAAATGTGACAGATAACATCCTCCTGGTTCAAAACCGGAGAGACGAGGGTGTGGATGGAGGGTGGGTGAGGAGGAGGAGGAGGAGGGGAAAGGGGGGGCGCAAGCAGGCTGATTTCAAAGTTTTTTGAGGAACCGGCATTTCATCCAACTGGTGCTCTTTCTGATGTTGGGCTTCAAACGGCTCATTTTTTTCCCTGTCATTTCATCTGTTTCTTCCTTCTCCCGCCAAAACACCGCCCCCACCACCCCACCCCTCCAAAAAAAAAAAAAAGAAAAGAAAGAAAAAACCCTATTGTCATCGGAGCCTAGATTCATTTTAGATTAACGTTTGCGTTTCTTTCTGTTTTGCATTACCTTCAAAGGACCTCCATTATGTTGCCAGCGATAAGGGCGAGGTGGTGTTAGCGGATGTGGCCAAGACGAAAGCGAATGAAATCGAGGCCCAGGCCATCGCAGGCAACGGTAAGAAAATAATCATAATGTCCAAACCAAAAAAAAAAAAAGACACCAAATGTGACTCGTTATTTCTCATCACATCTGAAACGGGAGGTTGGACGCTTGATAACCTCAATAACTCACCCACTCCGACACGCTATTCTCACATCTAACAACAGGTATTTTCTCAGGCTCTCACCTTAATTTAATAGAACCAAGGAGAATTGCATCCGATCATGTCTGACAGATTAAGAGTGTTAAAAATGGGAAAACTCACATAACCTCTGGCCTTTTTAAAAAGAGACAATATCATCTATATCCACGATTAAACGTGAGATACTGAAACAAGCTTTCATTGCATGTTTTAGAGAATTAAAAATGGAAGGTGTGAAAAAGAAATCTGATTAATATTCTTTTATTAAGTGACATCAACCTTTACGTAACCATTGACAGCACAGAGAATAGTGGTGAGTTACGTTTTTTACCCCCCCCTGAAATTGTATTTAAAAACGCAAGTGTTTAATTTCAGACTAATAAAATACACTGAAGGCACCAACAGTGTTTATGAGGAACCAGCAAGGAGAGGAGAACCAGCGAAGGCCCTTGTTTTTTTTGTTTTTTTTGTCGTTACTTCAGGCTGTGCTGCTGCCCTTTGACAAACACTCCCGAGAGCACATACCAGAGGGGATCAAGCCGAGTTCCAGATTACACACACACACACATGCACATGCATACACACACACACACACACACACACACACACACACACACACACACACACACTCACAATTCCTAACAGAGGCGTCTAAGGCCAACGGGGGAGCAGAAAACATTCAAATTTGTGAGGGAACTAGATGAACATGTCTGATGAGTCCTTCATTGATGCTTAAAATACACCAGAAGGCTATGTGTGTGTGTGTGTGTGTGTGTGTGTGTGTGTGTGTGTGTGTGTGTGTGTGTGTGTGTGTGTTTATGTGTGCGTGGGTGCACGTGCGTTTGTGTACTCACAGACAACCAAATGAGGCGAGAGAGGTATTTAACTCCACTGTATAAGGTCAAACCCCTAAGGCTGAGTGTCTGTGTGTTTGTCGGTGAATGAAAATGAGCGTTTGTGTAACTGTGAGGCCTGTTTTCATGCAATTTCTTTTTCTTTTTTTTTTTCCTAATGTGATGCGTAACACGCACACTCCTCCTCATAAGCCTCTTAATTATGTCCTCGATGATTTACCTCCATCACCTGAAGCATGTCCTATCCTTGGACAACAGCAGTGCAGAGAAAGAGGGAAGAAGAGACAGAAGAGTGAGGAAAAGAAAGGATGAGGAAAAAGAGGGAGGACAGAAATTAAGAGAGGGAGGAAGCAAAAATAGGAAAATGAAGGAGGAGATAACTGATGAATATAGTAAATTAATTAAAATTGGGCAAGGATGAAGGTGAGGAAAGATGGACAAGAGAAAAAAAAATGAAAAATTAAAGGATGCATGAATATATGATATATAGAGGGTGAGAAAAGAGGAAATAAAGTTACAACAACAAGTTAATAAAAAGCAAGGATGAAAGTATATAGCTTCATTTCTTACACACACACCTACATGCACACATATTACGTGGTAGCTGGTCTGACTGGGAGTGTGTTTTGAAACACACACATGATGAGGATGTTGTCACCGTGTCACAGCCTGTTGTGATGACACCTCTCTGCTTGTGTGTGTGTGTTTGTGTTGAAGTGTGTACATGTCTATTAGTGTGTGCACATGTGTGTTTCTGTGTGTGTGTGTGTGTGTGTGTGTGTGTGTGTGTGTGTGTGTGTGTGTGTGTTCGAACAAGCAGACAGAGCATATTAACAGAGCTGAAAAGCCAGGTCATAAATTATGAGAGGCTCGCTGCAAGCACAGAGTTCGAGTGAACAGGTGTCTCGCTTTACACACACACAGACACACACACACAAATACACACACAGCCGTCACACATCACCAGGGTCAGATCTGGCTCTCAACAACACACACGTGTTTATAAACATGTCAACTTATGCAAGCATACATACAAAATGTAACATTTTTTAAATACTGTACAATAAAGCATGATGTGTGAAAATAATTACACCTTCCTGCAGCTCATTATAGCAACAAACGGCCTGCTTTACGAATGTCAAGTTTATTTTCAAGTGTTTTTCCATAAGGATAAAGCAAATAAATGTCTGTATTTATCATTATAATGAAAGACATTCTGTAAAATATGAAAAATAATGAAATCTCATTATAAAGCATTTCTCCTCAAAGCAAGACAAGCAAATCGAAAACAAATATTTGCTCTCAGATAAATATTTGATCTCTGACATTTGTTTCCAACAAATAAGTCGGTATCGGGGTTGTTCAGGACAGTAACCTGCCGATGTTACCGAATGCTTTGCAAATTAGTAGAAATGATATCTGCTATTGAAATACAAATTGCATCTACAGGTATGTTTGGTTGACATATCGTCAGAGTAGATGGAATTTTGCGTGTGTTTGAGCTCATTGGTGTCCTTCCACACGGACTGAGCACACACTCGTGTCATCAGTCACATGCTTTTCAAATACACGTTCCCACGGTGCAGTTAAAGTGACCTTTGGCCCAGACTGACAGACTGTCTGTTTGAACACACACACAAGCGACTGAAATTTGTTTGTACTCAGTCATATTCACACAGCGCAGATCCAGTTCAGAGTGGACCTCCGAGTCACTTGTGTTTGTGTAAATACTGTATATGTACTGTATGTGTGTCACACACATACATTGTTAAACAGAATTTTTTGTTCATGCAAAGCAGTCGTTCCCTACAGAGAACCAACACGTCCTCAATGACCTGCATCAGGTCAGATTCTCGTTATGAAGGCAAATAAACACACACACGTTCACTGCACACAAACTCACACAAACACAAACATACAGATTTTTGTTCAACTCTGACATTCGATGTAAAGATATACGTCAGCATATTTAAAACCATAGTCAGGTGCCAACATGAACACTGAAACATCATCCTATCCAAATACATTTACTATTTAAGTGATGGGGATCCACAGTAGATCTTGTTTTGAGCAAAAATGTATTTAAGAGTGTCACTGAAAATTATGTACGGCTTGTCTGAGTCAGTTAAATAGATATCTTCCTCAGTTACAGTCTTTTTAGGAAATGTCCTTCTATGTGTCATGACAAGTGTTTTCCTGTTCAGCCGCAGTGGAAGGATCGGGAAAACGACACGTTGAAAGATACTGACTTGATTTGACTGATTTGGACAGCCAAAGCTTCATATTAGCTTGAGATAAACTTTTAATATATTTTCTGCACAAAAGGAGGACTGTGGATTTTGTCCCCTATCCCATTGAAAGTACATGATGAAGGAATCGTTAAATGGCCAAAATGAACAAAAGGAATGATCATGGCAAGAAAAAGATATCAGTGTTCATTTGGGTATCTGACTCTTATAAGAAAGACTTGAAAAATTGTGAACCAGTCCTTTAAACAAACATTGAAGGGGCTCAACAGTAGCAGAGGTCATTTAAAGTGCAGTCTAAGTATCTAAACATTACATATTGTAGTTATACTTAATTGAATTGACTTACTACCCTGATTAGTTCTCAGTCTCACTAATCTCTCAAACACATTTCCACATAATACCTGGTATTCTTAACATATTTCCTTTAAACCTGCAATAATACACACAGAGAGTCCTTCAACTAGTGCATTATAATCCTTAAACTGTGAGCAGTTTGCAGTTTATTGCACCATACACATTTTACTTTATGTATTTAGTTATTATGTTTATTTTTTTGTGTGTGTGCAAAAGTGATGAAACAATTACACTTGTGCTGTTGGAGGCAGTGAATTACCCATAATCACAGACGGGAATGTCCTTCATGTTGTGCATAACACTTATATATTTACCAAAAAACTTTCTTTAAGCATTATATACAATAAAAGAACAAGAAGTAGTCGTTTGTCTGTGGTTAGTTTTAAATTCAGTCAGTCATTTTGTAAAAAAGGGGTGAAAAAATTCTTCCAGTAGACTGATTGATTTAAATTTAGCATATAGAATAAAGTAGGTATTTTTTTGTTTTAGCCCCTCTAAGGAAATGATTTCATTTCCAGCGATCTTCTACTTCATCAGGAGGATGAGGAGCTTCTGCTTCTTTGCGTTGAAAGGAGTCGGTTGATTTGGGCGTCTGATCAGGATACCTCCCGGTTGCCTCCCTGTGGAGGTATTCCAGGCACGTCCAGAACCCGGGTCAGAACCAGAGCACACTGGAGGGATTATATATCCCACCTGGCCTGATATCCACCAGGAAGAGCAGGAGGATGGGACTGTGGATGTTTGGGCTGCTTTGCTAATCCTGCTGCCATCACGACCCAGTTGTGGCAAGCAAGAGATGGATGGATGGATGGATGGAGGAATAGATGGATGGATGTCTGCCTCACAGTTTTACACATTCACACATGGGGATTAAACACCTTGCTCGCTCAAAGGCAATTTGACAGCACTAATTGAGGAACATCATTTGCCAGTTTAGTAGTCAGACGGCAAAGTCCACGTCTCTAAACTTGAGGTCAGGGGGTTTTAGTTAATGTCCTCGGGACTCGGAGCATTTAATCTGCAGCTGCTTTACACCTGGAATTAACTGCAATTAGCTGCCCGGTAGGACAGAAAAGCAACCCGCTGTGCTTTTTCTCCGGGAGCGGTAGTGAAAACAGCTGATCTAGGCCATCGGCACCCCAGATTATTTCATTTCCCTTTAAAGAAAACGTCAAAACAAGTTGATTTGCATTGGAATAAACGTATCTCACGCTATTGTCCGCACGATTTCTCACTTTTTCTCTGAGAAATGACTCAATACCACATCAACTGATTCTTTTTTTTTTTTTAAGGTGGATGTCTTATGCGGCACACCGACATCAGTCCTGGACTTGGAATCAGATTGGGCAGAGACACCGGATTTCTATGCACATCTTCTCATATTCATGTTGCATCTTTTGTAAAGCCAGATGAACAGGAGATTCTGCCTTCGCTTGTACTCACAAGTACACAAAAGCGCACAATAGAGGACACACATCTCAGCTTAGAAATGGTCCCTTTTTATAACAGCATTGGAAATCGCTTATAGCTGTCTGGCTGACAAGTGTTTTGATTTGGATAGATACGGCATTGTGAGAGGCAGAGTAGCGAACAAGTGCGAGGGAAGGCTTCTTTTCTCTCCCTCTCTATCTCTTTTCTTTTGAGTAGCGTTTTTGCCAAGAGGAGAAGCCAAGTTGTGTTGCCTGATCGTTCTGTCTCCCCCTCACAAAGGCTGATGTGACTGCTGGGCCTTTCAATGGGCAAAGAGACAAGAGCTTTATCTGACGATCCACTTCTCCACCTCCTCTCACTCTCTCTGCCTCTCTTTTTCTTGGTCGTTATAGTGAAAGCCTGTTAGCTCCGGTGTGTGTTGAAGGAAAGCTGCATTTGTCCTCCGCTCCCCTCTCAGCTGTGTCGGTTCCTCTGTTTCGCACAACCTCCGTTACTGTTTCGACTTCTCGTCTCATTTCAGAAACGTCAGTGGCATGAAACGAT
This sequence comes from Scomber japonicus, assembly GCF_027409825.1. Taxonomy (NCBI): domain Eukaryota; kingdom Metazoa; phylum Chordata; class Actinopteri; order Scombriformes; family Scombridae; genus Scomber; species Scomber japonicus. The sequence continues at coordinate 9,298,780 of NC_070591.1, read as the reverse complement.
ATTTTCGAGGCGTGAAATCCGAATCAGCAAAAACCTCCACTCACATATGTAAAGTAGTTTACAAAATAAATAAAAGAAAGATGATAAATTATGAGGTTTAGAAACATGCAGAAATCAGACAGAAATCTCCACACCCTGTATTAATCACTGCCAATAAATGTAGAAGAGCAACATTTCAATCTCACAGATTGAGAGATTGATGTCTGCCTTTGTTGGGTAAACAAAGTAGAACATGGGATATACACGACGGATGACAAATTAACAGAGAAAACCTGCATAAATATACATACAGTATGGCTTTCATTGTCCTCAGAACCCAGTTTGAACACCTAAGTGAGATTTTGGAGCGACTGAAACCCACCATGTGTTAAACAATGCAGAGGGCTGCGTTGGTGGGAGTACCAGTGAGACAGAGCGATCCATAAAATCCAGTTGAAGTAACGGATTAATGCGTTTGAAGGCATATAAGACTCCAAAACAGTTTGACAGGATTTTAAAACTCTGGAAAGTTGTTTTATCTTTGGTAACAATGTAAACCAGTAGAAACACGGCGTTCACCAGGAATGTGCGATTGTATGTGCGATTGGCCGACGCAGCGCCTAGAAACGCAGCCATTTTTATTCATTTGAATGTGTTCAGCTGACTGAAGATAAAACAGTTGCCGCCGTGATAACTATCTGGAGTTGTAGAGTATTACAAACTGCTGTGTGGTGTTTCGGCGCCTGATAAACCTTTTTAAATGCATTCATCTGTATCTGTAACGCCGCCAACGCACGGCTGTTTTCAGTCTGAATGTAGCTTTACGCCGTTCTCCACCACCATCAACAACAACGCATCAAATGAGGGAATATCTATTGGAAAAGTGCTGCTCGGAGACCTGAAGAATCTTTGCTATCTATTGGCAGCTTGTGGTTGAGCAGCCCCTAGCAAAAATACTTTAATGTCGGCTTTTCCTTTAATCTGTCACCCATCTGGTACATACGGTCTGTACACAAACACAAGGATTACGGTCCTTACAGTGGCTTCACAAAGTACTCAGACCCCTTCATTTTTTTATATACTTTACATTAGAAACAGTCAGAAAACAGGAGATGACTAACTACATTGAATCTACTACATAAGTTACATTAATGGTCCAGAAAGGAAGCTATAATCATAGAAAGGAAGTAGAAATGATTTAGGCAAAATAAACAATAACATGACTGTGATAATCTAAGGTCGACTTGCTGTTTATTTACTTTTGTCCCTCAGGTTGTTTGAAATATAACTGGAATCAGCTTCGTTGGTGACATTTACAAACATCTAATGTATCTAATGTTCCTTTATTCTATTCGCAGCTGATTAAATACTGATTTCTCATTTGACATGACTTTTTTTACTCTTATCCCTTCGTGTGTGTGTAGACCCTCTGAGAGGCAGAAATGGTGTGTGTGGTTCCAGTTTTGGGGACAGACAGGTGGAGAGGAACCAGAGTGCAGCAGGACCTTCGTACCCAAGCACTCTGACAACACAGTGAGTTACACATCCTGTATATGTATGTGTGTGTGTGTGTGTGTGTGTGTGTGTGTGTGTGTGTGTGTACTCTCCGTGCTCTCATATTACACCATGTGTCACTTTTCATGTTATGCTGAAGTTTTCCTAGCAGCTCAAAGTGCTTTACAACAAAATAAATTATCAAAAACATTCAAAAAAAGTCATAAAATGAACATTAAAAACTATAAATGTGCATTAGATGGAAAATAAAACCCACTTGATAGCATTACAAACAATACAAATGTATCTCATTTTGTCACAGTAAACATTATTACTTAAAATATTTAGTTCAACTTGTTATAAAAGAAGCCCCCAGACTCATTTTGTGTGCGTAGGATGTCACAGTTACACTTTTTTCATGTCCTCTCCCACAGCGACTCACCATTGTCTGTGTATAAATTGTACGAGAGTGTCAAATGTGGCCAAATGACCCAGCTTGCAGCCTAAAAAAAAAAAAGCCCTTCGCTCCCAGCGACATTTCAAATGTCAAAGCCACATCAGTTCCGGGTCTTACGCTTCGAGCACGTCCCAGCACTGAAACCGGAGCTGTTTAGCCACATTTAAAAACGCCACCGGAGTCCATTTTTCAACCCACGGTTCAGTCTCCAGAGTGCTGACAAACTCAGTGTTTCAGAGTGATTGTTTAATACACTTGTCTGAATGACATGTTGAAGCAGTGTGACTAAAGACACACTGAAAGCATCCCACTCTTTGTCCCTGCCTCTCACACACACACACACACACACAAACAGATACTTACAAATATAGCCATCCACATCTCTATTATAGTGGGATGGAGGAGGAGGGAGGGTATGGGTGCAGGGGATAGGGGAGGGGGTGATGGAGGGGCATTCCTTGTCATACCCCAACTAACATATTGGAGTATTTATATGGGATTTGTGTGCATTAGATAAAAAGGCGCTCTTGTTCTTTTCATCCTCATAGGCTTTTCATGGCTGTTTGACTGTAACACTGATGACTCTCTGTACCCCCCCTCTCTACCCCTACCACCAGTACCACCACCACCTCCACCCCTCCACTCTGCGTTTCTCTAAGCCCCCTCCATCCATCCCAAATCCCTTCCTATCGGCCAATTTAAACAAGCTGGGTCCAGAGAGAGAGAGAGGGGAAGAGACAGAGAGAAATACTCTGTCCTAAGCTCTTTTTAAAAACAGTAAAAAGGAGCGAGAAGAAGAAAAAAAGAGTGGTAAAGAGGGTTAGGGCGATTTGGCAGCCAAAAGCCCGGTTGTACTACCCCAGGTCTTCCCCTGCACCGCTGACAGAGGCTAAGAAAGCAGATCCCCAAACCTCCCCAAAGATAATAGCCACAGAGAGAAAGAAACAAAAGCCTCTGTTTTTTTATTGCACAATTTCCCCCCCTCCTTTACAACAATTTTATATATTGAAACACACCCCCCCCCCTCCCTTTGTAATCTGGTCTCCGATGAAGTTTCATTGTTTCTCATGTGAAGCCAATGACAGCTTAGCCGAGATGGAGTAGGGGAGGCATTATAGCGCGGGCGTTCTCCCGTTTGGCTCGCTGAGAAAAGAGCAGAAACAGAGAGAGAGGCGAGCACAATGGCAGTTTGGGGGCTCCTCGCCGATTCCTGCAGCATTCCCCAAATCCGACTCTGTGTGTGTGTGTGTGTGGAGAAGTGAGAGAGAACGAGACGGGAATCTGGGACGCATCCCAACGTTCCTTTGATGGCTGCTGGCCTCTCTCGCTTATCACGTTCTCCTCTGTCAGCGGCGTAAGGAGAATGGAGGCTATTTTTACTTTTGCTTATCGAGGCCGAGGTAAAGGTTAGGCAAATCAAGAGCAGCGGGGAGCCAACCCTTTTTAAATGTGACTATGAAAGTTCCAATTTTTTTTTACATATTTATTTGATATTAATGTCCAGAATGTGTAAGCAGGAATGGCTTCAGTATCACGCTGTGTTTGCTAGTGAAAGGACAGATGATTGAACCTGATCCTAGAGCCAGAAAAAACCAGAAGCGCTGAGGTTTTGTAATAGTTTACCAATAAACAGTATCAAAGTAATGAGCCATGAGAAGAATCTAATATCTGCCTGTAATGATGTATTAATAATATGTAGGAGAGATTATCAAGGACAACCAGTTGGATGAGATTTAAGAGTTTAATAATTGAATGAATTACTTCTAACTTAAACTCACCCTTAGTCATAGTGATTATAGTCATGGATCATGATACTAGCCAAAGGTCATGTCAAACATGCACTGACAGTGATTTTTGATTGAGACACACGTGAGCGATGTTCATGTGTCCGTGTTTATCTGGTTGACATATTCATGATGCTCAAGTACAGACTGCAGTACAGATCATTTAATGCACCTGGTTGAAGAGTCACTGATCCCCAAAGATGGTCTACATGACATCTTTCAAGTTTTTGTCTCTCAAGCTTCTCTATCCAGTGTTACTGCAAGAAACTGACCAGAAATGAAGTCGCATGGTGGCAATATCATAAGCGTGTTTCATTGGTGTGATGTTACTCCTGTACACAATGTGCTCTTGAGTTTCTGTGTCTGATGTTTAGAAAAAGAAAGATAAAGGTTGTACTGGGTGCACAGTGGTCAATAGATTATTCCTATCATAATGTGGAGTGTATGCGATACATATATATTCATGTTAGTCAGTGAGAGAGGAGGTACACAAACCAAATAATGAACTGGATGTAGCCCTCGTACATCAGTAAGCAGTGCAATCTGAGGTTTGATTGACACACACCGTTACTTCAATGGAAAGACATTTGATGTTCCCATTTCTGTCTGTGGCAACATGCAGTTTATGTTGCAGCTAAATTCAACCAATTCACATAAGACACACGAGCAGACAAGAGAGAATAATTGAATCAAAAAATATTTTAAAAAATCACTCCTGTTAAGCTCAAAACAGCAAACTGATGATGCCTGAAACTGTAAAAGTTTGTATTGTTGGTTAAAGATAAGCTACAATGTGAATGTGCAGCTGCTTCACTGCTAATTGAATCCAGTTTTGTGTTTCATGAATGCAGCTTCACGTGTGATCTGTAAGAAGAAGAAGAAAAAAAGAGACAGATGTTGCTCAGTTGTCTTTTTGTGTTTTAGTGCTGACGGAAGAGCCGATCAGAGGAGGCCACCGGCAGAGAACATACGTGTGACCGTGAACCCGGATATCTTCAGGTCATGGAGGCAAACAGGTGTGTGTGTGTGTGTGTGTGTGTGTGTGTGTGTGTCTGTCTGTCTGTCTGTCTGTCTGTCTGTCTGTCAGGCTTAAAACATCTGTATCTCTGTCATGTCTAAGACAGAAGAGTGATCAAAGACTGGGGTTTGACCTTTGTTGAGAATATAATTAAGCAACTAGTTAATGTCCTCCTGAAACGTATTCATGAAACGTCATTTTCAACGAGCCGAAACATTGGGTCCTTTTACAGCTGCTGCACTGGTTGTTTTAGTTGTAGAAGATTGACAATTTGTGGGATCCTTCTTATTTTGTTGAAGAAGTCACTCATTTGAAAAAAGTAATTTCCACATGATGATTGATTGATAGATAGATAGATAGATAGATAGATAGATAGATAGATAGATAGATAGATAGATAGATAGATAGATAGATAGATAGATTATAATATACCCAAAGCCACTTATACCTGTGAAAAAACTGTTTGATTTTTAGTCAGGCACATGGGTTCATCCTTATACCAGAATTTTCAATCAATCCTGTTTTGTCTCGTATCTCGCCCCAACTTTAAATTACATCCACATCTTTCCTTCCCTTCTCCTTTAATCGAAACCCTCAATGTTGCTCTTAATTCTCTCAAACTACCTCCAACCTCCTCGTATATCCCAGTCATCAGTAACAGCTGATGGAGAGAGTCTCAGCCCTCGTTATGTTGACTCACAGCTGGTCACGTTCAGCACGTCGGTTTCAGGGCCGCGTTTTTTAAGCCCTGCAACAATTCAGCCTATCTCATTCTCTAAATGTAGCCTGAGTGCTCGTCTCCGCCCGGTCTCAGATGTCTGAAATGACTAACTGGTCATTTAGGACAAAAAAACACCCATTAAGAAAACATCACCGCTCCTTATTCGCTTCTTCCTCCTCTCCCTCCTTCTTTTCCTTTCCTTTCCTTCCTGCTCTCTCCGTTTTAATAATTCCATTTTTTTCGGGTGATTAGCAATTGTCTCGCTACCAAATCGCTCTGTCATTTGATAATCCGGACTGTAGGCTATTGGAGGGAATTTGCATCACCGTTTTAAATATCTGTATAAGGCACGCCGGGGTTTTAATGTCAATCATAACCTTATTAACGCAGGGCTCAGAGCGAGAGAGATCGCCATGAGTGACAACGGTTTACATTCGTTAAAACCCAGAAAAGGCGACGTGTCCGACGTACTGAGTGAGCATGTAACCTGTTCAGGCATTCTGTGGAGCGCACATGTGTGTGTGTGTGTGTGTGTGTGTGTGTTTATGTGCTGTAGGGCTGTCGTGTGTGATTATGCATGGATAATGTTTTGGTTGTTGTACTTGTTTAAACTGTCACGGCTGCTTTACAGGAACGTCCGACATCTTCCAACGTCATCTGTTCTTCTCTTCTTTTTTTTGGTTCTTGCAGGAAGCAGCAGCGAAGGTGACAGAGACGGCAGGAATGTAAGTTGATTGATTGATTTGAAATTTGATCTACATTTCCACTCCTGTTGACAGGATTCATGAGGATTTATCACGTCTTCCTACAGTGTGTCGATCAAAAGCGTCTAGAAGCATGTTATAGGCAGTTGTGTAGTTTTAGCAGCTTACTATACTCCTACTACAGTGCTTCCCAACCTGCACGTACAAGAAAAATCTAAATTTTTCTTTTGTTTATTATCTAATATAAGCTTTTATTCCTGCACAGGTATATTTATCAGTAAGTGAAATGAACTGCTTACAATTTATAGACATGCAAACTTTGATGAGGAGTCATGAGTTCACATTGAAAACAGGTTGGGAACCACTGCTGCACTACATTCTCTATATTAAGAGAGATAAATAGCTTATAGGATATTATAATGTACGGTAGTGTGTGGTTTCCATATTACCTACAAATACTGAAGAGTTGAAGACTTTTGATTGAAATGATCAAATCAGTTCAGCTTTAAAGTTAATACCTTATCTTTCAGGCCCGACTATCCAAAACAGAACAGGAGCAGCTGCAGTCAGTCAAATCAATATGTAAAACTAGTCAAATGTAATGTTTAAAATATATCAGATTAAAGAATATAGTTCAGTGTAGTTTAAAAAGAAGATTTAAATCATTATCAGCCAATTGATATGAAGCAACTGAAGGTGCTTTTAAAAGTAAAATGATCTATAAGTACAAATCCAGACACATTTGACTCTATTGTCTTTATATTAACACGCTGTTCAGGTTTAATAAACATGATGTTTCTGTTTATTTTCTCTCAGGATGACGACAACCTCGGGACGCTCCATGTGGTCCATTTAGGAATGGTTTAAAAAGACTAAATCCTTACCAGTAACAGGCTCACTTTGTCTTTATTTCTATACTCTTATCACTGTACAGAACTGCACATGTCTGTATGGATGTCTGATCAGAGTAAAATCACACATGAGTATTATTAATAAATTAGTTTTCTATTGAAAAACAGAAGCTGGAAGCCTTTATTTATTTACACCTGTCATGGTATATACATGAAATTTTAGCCCAGTCAAAAACACTGAATGGCTCTGTGGATGTGAATTCAGGTTATTTGCTGTCTTAGTTAAGTCTGAACCAAATGAACCTTAAAAGAAAAAACAGTTAGTTGCCTTAAAAAAAAAAAACATGACAGAAAATGTTTTAAACCTTGCCATTAATCAGCCTGAAAAAATAAAGACTTGTATTATACTTCCATCACCACTGATATTGAATGTTCCAGGCTTCCTCTCTCTCTCTGTGTGTGTGTGTGTGTGTGCTTGTGTGTGTGTGTGCGTGTTGGCCGAGATTACGGGCCACAGTTTTATTCATGAATAGGAGCCAACCAGCGACTTTAAAGCATCGCGCGGAGCCCTTTTCCTGAACAGCAGCCATAGCCATGTCAGAGCTGTCGACGCGCTGCGCTCACCGACTAATCTGACAGCGCCGTGCGAGCCCTAATCCCTCACTGTATCGTAATCTATTTACTTTGCATTCTAAGAGGATTTCCACCAAAAAATATACAAGAAGCGATGTTGGAAATGGACAGAAGATCAGCGAGGATGCTTTTCTGCTCCTTTTTTTTTTGTTTTGTTAGCTTTAAAAAAAAATAAAAAATCATTGTATGTTTTTTGGGAGTCAATCCCCAGCGAGAGGGATGGGTGAAAGGAATTACATTTCTGACTGATACTAATACTTCTCTTATGTAAACATCAAAATGTTATATTTCCCTTCTGATGATACAGTCACACTGCAGAGGCTGCTGGAGATAAGTGGCATCTGTCGTTGCCTTTAGTGCATCTCTTGACACGTTCATAATTTACAAACCAAGGCTGCATTATCTACTGATTGTTTGACTTGACAGCTTGAATAAAAAACTGCAAAATTGCTTAACAGCCGAGCAGGAGTCCCTCCCATCTCTCTGATGGCCTACACAGTAGCCTTTTTGACATGCAAACAGTGAAATCTCTTCTTTCATAAAACAGAAAACAAAGTACGAGACCAAATGCTCTCCTCAGTTACCCTTTAAGCAATTATGTCAGCTTTGTAAAATCATAAATAGTTATGCTTCATTTAAAATGTGGCCAGCAGCTTTATTGTAAGACACCGCCTCACGCTCAAATCTTTTCCATCCGAGATGACTCGCAGAGATAGGCTTATTAGTGGTATTAACATACTGCGCGGCGTGCTGGAGCTGTGAAACGGCCTTGTTAACATTTGGAAATGAATCAAGCCTCCAGCACTTGCTATTATCCAGGTTATCTTTTTTTTCTCCTCTGTGCAACAGCTGTGCAGTGTTTCTGCGAAGGCCTTATCACATCTAATGATGGCACTGATTGGACTGATACTGCTTCCACCCTCAGGGCGAGGTTGTATGTTTTATAGGTTTGTTTCTCTCATCTCCACGAGTCAGATCCCTAAAACATTATAGACACATATGTCAGTACCGTTAAATACATCAAAGAGACACATTTACTCACAACTGAGAGTAACTGGAAGGATCTTATTCCCAGGAAAAATTACAGAATGGTGGAGTTATGGTTTCCAATGTCAGTGAATACTTTGCATAAGGATCACAGCTCAATTGTTTCATCAAGAAAAAGTACTTAATTATGGTGCAGTGTTGCTGTATTGAATCTGTTTTTGCTTCTTGAAAAAGCCTCTGAGACAAAACATATATTTTGATTCTCTATGATCACAACAACCAGATTTGTTTGCCTCAGATTGCCATCAGAGAGAAACATCATGACTCAGCTGAGGCTAAAAGTTAAGATAAATGTTATATTTGCGGTCGACTTTCGGTCAAATGTGCATAATGTTCTGTTCAGTCTCTCTAACAGCTAAAAGAAAACATACTTATCTTTGTTTTATCACCTTTCTCCTTCTGATTTTGGACTGACACCAGATTTCAGACGTCCGCCACAGATGATCTGTGGGTCTCAGAAACGTCGTTTAGAAAACAATACAATATATTTTTATTTGCTCTGTATCTGTAATTGATGTTAATTGCACTTTTTATTCAGTACTTTCCCTTCCTTAAGCCCAAATAATGCTTATTATTTCTGTTATTGGAGTTATGTAAGTGATCCCCAAATAGGTAACATCACTACTGTACATTTTTCCATCTGTGAATGACTTTATGACAAAGAAAAGGGTTCAATATATTTGTCCATGCATTTCCCAATTACCTAAACTACTAATATATAAACTAATATTTCCTTATTTTGTGGTAATAATGATGCTTTATGGTAAAATCAGTGTTTTGTCACCTCCATCAAATGTGTCCCGGTTGTGGCAGAGGAAACAGTCATTAACATTTTTATTTAAAGTAGGAAAATGGTTTATTTTTACACATAAATAATGAGGCATAAAGCCAATGCCAGCACAACGTAATCTAGTTTTATTATTTGAAACTTAACTAACTTTTCAGAGTTTGGTTAAGTCATGTTTTCTTTCCCCCGCAGAGGTCAACAGCTGTGATTATTTCTGCATGTTTTAAAGGTCAAAGGTCATGAATAGGGTTTAGATTTGGTTTAAATTAACCACAAAGAGCATCACAGACAGTCAGTTTATTGGCGTCGTTTTTTCAGTTGCTTCCTTCTGGCTTCATATGCGGAGAGAAAGATTTCGTCAATGAAGAGCAAACTAAATGAACGAGGAAACGCAGCCAACACGTCAGACAGTTATTTGTTGACACACGGAGACGACGTCCTCGATGGGGAAACACTAAAGCCTGAAGGCCAACAAGTCTCCATTAAGCTTCCCTTGTGCTAGAGGGCTGCAGGGAAAGACAAGTTGTGACTTGGGACGAGGGTCCTCCGCATCGTTTCCAAATGAGATAATACAAACCCTCTTCAAATACCTTTCCACTGCATCCCTCCTTATCCCAACACAACTGGTTCTCAAGGAGTGGGAAAAGGGAAGTGAGGATATCATCAGGAGTGCAGAAAACACAGAACGATCACCTAAAGTTAGATTTAGAAGGGGGTCGTTCAGTCCGGGAAAAACAGGGTGAGGCAAAGTCCAGACTGAACCGCTTTCACCGGTCCAGTCTTGTCTGATTTCCCATCAGCTACTTCAAAGAAGGAAAGAACGAAGGAAGGAAGTGTTTGACTGCTGCACTGACCTCAGAAAAGTTTTCACTGATAAAGAAAAGTCTCAGATCCTTTAATTTACTGATACACTGTTTAAAAAAAAGCTATATTGGATTTTGGGAGTTTGGCCCTCTGATCAGTTAATTGAGTGGTTTAAGAGACAGTCGGCACCAAAACTATCTTTGAGTCTCACGTAGGGAGCATACTTATATTTGAGTGAGTGAGTAGCATAACCTAAATTATTGGCTTTTAGTGCTCCCCTGTTTGTGTTGTTTTTAGCCACACTCACAGGGCTCGAGGGATGGCAGCGCCAGTTGGTCGACCACTTTGCTCCAGAGTTAAATATCTCAAAGATTATGGGATGATTTAGAATAACTTTGAAGATTCCCATTATAAGTTTCAAAGTTTAAATGTGTCCCAATACTTTGCTTTTAACTAAACTAGTTTGTGTTTGGTGCTAATTAGCAAATGCTAAGATGCTAACGTGCTAAACTCTGCACAGTGTGGCAGAGTGTAGAGAGCAGAGCGTCTTATTGCCTCATTTTTAGGAGAACGATGTATGTACGTGTTCGCATCCACAGTGAACAGATCTCTCTATATGAACCCCACATCACTATACTCTAAGAGTCTACATTTAATTGTCAATCAATCCAAACTGACAGTGCTAATCAAAGATGGATGGATGAAGCTCGATGTTACAGAGAGACTCCGTGTGCTCAGTTAAACCTACAGTATGCAAACCCCACGAGGAATTTCATGAATGCTCTCAGCGCCTGGTGTCACAGGGGTGACTAAGCTGCTTTCACTCCACCAGCTCGGCTGTATTGGTCGCCTGGACTCAACTGTGAAATCCCCTCATAGGAACCAAAGGTACCTTCACCTTCTTTTTTGAGTCTGGATGACGGATTCAAGAGGTTTTTGGTGGTGGCTTTGTTGTGTGTGTTTTTCTTTTTTAAGATTGTGTGTACCTGTATAAACCCACTAGTTATATGTGCCCAGACTTGACAGTAAACAACACAAGATGCAAGAAGAAGAAGAAGAAGAAGAAGAAAAAAAGAGAAAACCAAAAAGACAAAAGTGATGAAACTTGAGACGATGGCCCGGACTACACCCATGTACAGCTGACCCCAGATTAACCTCGCAGGTAAATATAATCCTCCTCTGTATCACCTCTCACTCCTCATACCGGCCTATGAACACACTAGGATGCCAAGGTCTGGCGACAGTCGACAGCCAATGAAAGACAAGTGTGAGTGTGTGTTGTTCTTTTTTTTTTCTTGTCCTGCATGGAAACAGAAGACAAGAAAGCAGTCCCAGCATGCAGGCTATCAGTGCATCTGCTGGTCCTTCGAATCTCTCTCTCTCTCTGTGTGTCTCTCTCTCTCTCACACACACACACACACACACACACACACACACATACTTTTGACGTATCGAGGCCTCACAAACACAAATCAAATACTGAAGGGATCACTCCGGTTTCTGTCTTCTTTATCTATCTGTCTGTCTGTCTCTGTCTCTCCTAGATAGAAATCGCAAACCGCTCATGCAAAAACGGTCCAGCCGCTGGTTCCAGTTCATTTCCTGGACAAGTGTGAACAAAATGTCAACAGTTTCCAGTCCACCCACATTCAGACACCTTTCACTGGAGCAAGGCGAGAGGCCAAAAGGTCAACAGTCGACAACAGTGGTGCAATCAATCGACCTATTGAACAAACTATGAAGGCGTCGGACCCCCGAGCTCAGGTTGAAACAACACTCGTCACACACACAAGGTCAGAGTGATGAACTGCTCCAACAGTGTCCTTCTTTTTTTTTTAAATTAAATGTCAAATGTCAGACGTGACTCTGAATGCAGCATCAGACAAACAGGCTGAAATCCTGATTTTGTATAATTGTTCAATCTGAGCTCCTAATTTTAAAGCTTAAAGTATCCATAAGTGACTCTTTTAACCATTTCTACACTTGCAATAATACAATTTACATTAGAATAGTGATTAAATGTAGCTTTTGGTCATTTTAAGTTGCTCAATATAACAAAATATTGATTGCTAGTCAGTTGCTATAATATATTGTAACATTTTTGAGTGGAGAAACATTGTATTATCTGTCATTATGTCATTATTTTAACTTACTATCTAAAATATATCTGCTATATCCTGGTTCCACATTGTTAACCTAAAATCTTACACATAAATAAGGTGTTTTAAACAAACATATAAACTATTTGACAGGATTATATGCTTAGTTTTAGTCACTCGTGAAGCTTTTTCTCGGTTCTTGCTTCTTCTCTTGAACTTCCAGTTCAGTTCAGACGAGGCCGTGATGACGAACACCACATGTTTAAACTCTTCTGCTTTATCTGATAAATGAAACAAATCCTGAATATTGTGTCACATTTTACATTTACTCGTTTGCACTTGTTGGGTCTGAGACAACGTGGAGTCTGATGGAAAAGATGAATTTGGATTTAAAGCTTTTCTAACCTCTGTCTTTGTTTTTATAATCGTTTTCATCTTGACAGAAAGTCGATGATTACTTCTATACAGTATGTTCGAGATGGTTTATCTGTCAGCATTTGTGTCTGAGATCAGGTGAAGATTGGGTCGGATTTAACAGTGAGATGTACGCTGATTAAAGTTTAGGGTCGTTTTAGTTCTTGTGGCAATGAAATACGCAGTTAGAAGTAAATTAAGCTAAATTTGTTTGGCTGTAATGTTAAAATTCAGCATTTAATTGATCAGAAATAAAGCTGTATTAGTCTATATCATCAGCCTGTTGACATGAATGTGATAAAGTAGCTATAAGACAGTATTTACTTAGTTTAATAGTTGAAATGTGTTTTTGTAATGTAACTCCTTGTTGAAAAGTGAATTTCAGCTCTTAATTAGTGATCTCTGTCTTGATCATATTCATCTTAATCAATCAGAGTTATTGTATTTTTTATTAAGCATTTCATTAACATCTGGAAAAATTGTAACTCCTCAATCTAAACAGCAGCAGAAGCAACAAAACATATAAATCAGAGTTTATTTATTCACTTATTCTGAGCAGCAGATACAACATTTACTATAAATAACTCAGATTTTAAAGCTATATTTGAGGCTGATGATCATAAATGTGTCTTTTGTTTTCTTCCTGCATGTTAATCAGCCACATCTCTCACATTAGACTTTCCTTTTACTTGTGACTAGGGTTGAAGGCCTTTACTTCTCTCCTCTCCTCTCCAGCTTTCCATTTATCCTTATTTCATTTATCCTTAAATCAAGACATTTGTTGGTGAAAGCTAACTTTTATTTATTTGTTTGGGTTTGTTGTGCAGGTACAGTTAACTAACCTGAAGCCTGCAGAGAAACATTTCCTGCATGTGTGTCTGACATGTTAGCTGCAGCTTCACATCCTCACAGGAAACATTTAATAATCTCCTCTTTTGTCAGAAACGCTTACATCGCTTTTTTTTCTTCCCATTTTCTCCTTCTTTTTGTGTGTGTGTGTGTGTGTGTTTCAGTCGGTGTTTGAAGGTGAGCAGCTGTCTCATGTGTGAGACCTGTGGCTCCCCACAAAAAAAAAAAAAAACTCCTTAAACAATCCACACAAGATTGGTCGCAAATGTTTGTTTGATGCAAATCCGAACAAATCCGCCGCTGCTCGCTGCGCTGTTTGCGAGTCTTGGCGCAAACATGTTTAATGTCTGCAGATATTTATTCAGCTGCTGCGAGCATCATTTACATAGAGAGAGAGAGAGAGAGAGAGAGAGAGAGAGAGAGAGAGAGAGAGAGACGGCTGCAGCTGAAACACGATCTCCAACAGGCAGCGAGGTTCCTCCAATATGTATCGATCAGGGTGATTATCTGATCAGTTTGATTTGGGAGATCTATGGCAGTGTTTCCTTTCTCTTAGACTGTCTCGTTTGGATGATTTTTAGAAGCTAAACTGTAATATTACACAAGAAAAAGAGCAAATATTGAACACAAGTTAGAAAACAATACACTAAATATACTGTGTGAGTGTGAATGTATTTGTGAGCGTTCAAATTTATGGCTTCTGACCCCAAAACAAATCACAATAATCCACCACCTTTAGTTCAAATTGACACATTTTACTTTAAGATTATTTAATGTGAATATAAATGAACTACAAGATAAGATAACTTTAACGCAGCAGAAATGTCCCCTTCTTTCTTTCTTTCCTTCTTTGCCTCTTTCTTTCCTAACCTGTTAATCCTTTTGTGGATGGACGGATGCTTTAATCTGCTTTAATCATAATTTCATAATAGAGCCAGAGATGAAACAATTAATCGATTGGACAATAGACAGGAAATTAATCCCCTGCTATTATGTCACTTTTCAAGCAAAAAACAACAACAAAATACTAGATTATTTCCTGTTAGTACCACTTTTTTATGCGTCTCATTTTAAGTAAACTGCGCATCTTTGGGTTTTGGATTGTTAACCTGACAAAATATGAATAAATTAAATGCAGATAATGACCAGCAGATTAATCAATAATGAAAATAATTTCTGCAGCCCTAATTAAAAAACAGAAGAGAATTAAAGCAGAAGTTAAATGAGCTTTTCTTGTGGTGTCTTAATCTAAATATGCACTCTAAACTGCACTTTCGTCATTTTTAAAAAATGCGCACAATCTGCTCTTTTGGGGCGTAATTTATTTGCACGAGGGCAGTGTTTGATTGCACCAATTAATGAACATGAAACCTGTTTTTTTTTTTTTTTTTTTTTTTTTTTTTTTTTTTATTCTATTGGCTCCTTTGCTTTCTGCGTGGCCTTCACTGTCAGTCCAAAAACAACCTTGCCAGAAAACTGACGCGATTTAAAAAAAAAAAAAAAAAAACTTCCCCCCCCTTTCTTGTATGCCTGCGAGCATCACACACACACACACACACACACACACACACTTACATCTGACCCCCTAACCTGCCCCACCTACGTAATTACCGCATCAGAGGCAGAGAAATTCCTGCAGGTTATTTTTTGGAGAAACCAACTCAGGGCGCAGGAGTAATTATCACGCCATTACAGCGCTGCATTCAATTACGCCTCGATCAAATGTCTCCCGGCTCAATATTTAAGGCTTTTTAACGCCGCAGTTTAAAATAAGACACTTGGTCTCCCCTAAAGCGAGGGGAGAGATGTTAGTGTTTCAATTTAAAGACAGAGAGAGAGACAGAGAGGATTAAACTGGTCTGCTCTTCTAAAATGGAAATGCGGGGCCTACACGCTGTTCACGGGTTGTTTTAATTATGGGCTAATTTGCATTTACCCCTGTTATAATTAGGAGAGAGAGAAAAAAACAAGCTTTTAAATAAAAGTGTGACTAGTTCAAATGAGAGAAAACAGGAGTTTGTACTTGCTGGTGTACACGTATCTACAAAAAAATAAATAAAAGGAAGAAAGAAAGAAAAAACAGAACAATTTGACTCCCTGTTAGGACTGAAAACAGACAGAAATCCACTGTGGAGGATAAATATGACTTAACGGATCTTTATTGGATGAACATGTATGTAAGGGTGGTCGCCTTAAAGATACATTCAACATCTCACTGTCATTTTGGAGCTATAAATCCACATTTCCTCTCTTTCTCCAGAAAAAAATAAAAATGTTGACTCCAATAATCAAGCCAAGTGCTGCGGTTCAAACATGTCCAATAATCACGACAATGCCCAAGAGGAGGAGGAGGAGGAGGAGGAAGAGGAGGAGGTCTGCTTTGAAAATGTATAGGCTATATATCATCCGGAAAAACAAAAAAAAATGTAGCCAGAATATTTCTGCATCTATATTTTTAGATTTAGATTTCCCCCCCAAAGACATTTCAAATTGCTGAGTAAAACAATGAATATAAAAGCTGAACTTTATGGCCAATTTTGTTATCTTTGGAATATTTGGAAAGATTTACATACACTTTTTTTTTAACTTCTTTTTTTTCTCCCAAAGTGGTAATAAACAATTTCAAATTCAGAAAAAACACCAACTAAACATGGTCACTGTAACTGACCCAAATACATATTTACATATTTCAGCTCCTCGATGTAGCTGACTAAAAATCTCTGTCATCCTAAAATAACAAATTTTGAGAAATAAAAACTATACAGGGTTTGTTTTTGTTTTTTTGTGTGTTTTTTTTTTTTGATTGGGTTGGAGGTAAAGAGGGGCAATGCAGGCAGTTCCTGTCGGTACATCAGAGGGGAAAATATTCCTCCCATCCAGAGAGCCAGAGAGCTGGTGGTCAAAGGAGTTTGGTTGAAAATTTAAAAAAAAAAAGAAAGAAAAAAAAACAGTTTGGTTTTCTTTAAGGTCATCCAAGAAGGGAGGGGGGGGCGCGTTGTTTAAAAAACCCATTCTTCTTCTGCTCCTGATTTCATGTTCTCTTCACAGGACTTTGAGGGACTGTTTCTCTTCTTTTTTTTCTTTTCTTAATTTAAAATTTTTAAAAAGGAGGACGAGAGAGAGGGGAAGGAGGAAAAACAATGTCAGGCTGCGAAGCATTCCTGCTGCTATCTTGTTATCTTATGGTTCATAAACTCTTTTTGTCTTTTTAAAAAAAAACAAAAAAACAAAAACAAAAAACAAGCAATACCTAATCTGGGAAAACAAAAAGATGAGGGGAGCAGACAAGCAGGGAGGAGGAGGGGGGAAAAAAAGCCTGATCACAAGACTTGGAACCTCCAGGAGGCCTGGTCTTTGTAGTCCAAGCAGTCTGTGGTGTTAAAGTTGAGCTTCCACGAGGAGGCCGCAGTCTGCTCTTTGTAATCCAGGCAGTCGGAGGAGTTGAAGGCCAGGCCGGAGCCGCCGTAGGCCTGGTGGTGGTGGTGATGGTGGTGGTGGCCCGACGACTGGCTGATGTGGTGGTGCGGGTGGCCTGACATGGAGGAGGCCGTCATGGGGCTGAGCTGGTGGGGGTGGTGGTGGGAGTGCATGGGAGCCAGGTAGGAGCCACAGTCCACGCCGCTGAAGTAGGAGCTGGAGGGGGTCGGGTAGCCCTGGCCGTAGCCCGGCGTCTGGTTGTAGGACATGGGGTAGGAGGTGGCGGCGGCGGCGGTGCCTGACATTGAGCGCTGCATACAGGAGGCGTTAGAAGGGGGTCCGGGCTCTGGGAGAGGGGCCGCGGCTGGAGCGGGAGCGTTTCCGGGGGAGATGGCGGGGCTCCAGATGGAGGAGACTGTGCTGATGGAGGTAGAGGTGCTGCTGAGTGCCGCCGGGCCCGTGTGGTTGGTGGAGGAGGACGAGGACGAGGACGAACCCGTGCTGGAGACGGCGGGAGGCGTGAACTGGCCGCTGCTCTCCGATCCGGTGCTCTCTCTGGCCGGAGAAGACTTCTTCTTAGGCGGCCTGGCTTTGGCGCTGCTGCCGCTCTGCTGCTGCTGGCGACACTTGGCCCTCCGGTTCTTGAACCACACCTAAAAAACCAAGAACAACAGCCAGCAGTTAGCAACCATACACACACAAATAACAGCATTTCATCCAAAAAAAGAAAGGAAAAAAATACTCCTGGGTCATGCTGGGAGTACATTATGGAGGAAAAGTGTGGGTTATTAGGCATCAAGGTTCATTTCCACCCCGGCCCCTTGGCTCGGACCAGCCAGGGGTCCAATTTCATACCTGGTAGACGGCTCTAAGATAACAGGCTATTGGGTTTCACCACACAGTAGGGTAACTCTAGAGCACCGAGAGGGTAGGATCATGTAGAGCATTTTGTTTCACACACACATTCAGAGAATAACTCAAATTGTCAGAGAGAGAGAGAGAGAGAGAGAGAGGCTTGCCTTGGTTTTCCCCCTAATGCCTCTGAAGAGTAGTATTTGTTCAACATGGTAGTACACCAGTGAGTGAGTTTGTGGAGTATTTCCTGGAGTAGTCTTGGCCTCTCTTCATTACCCTCGCTACCATATTTCAGATCAGATTACACAGCCTTCAGTTATATTGCATTAAATAATAATGAAAGAATCTACTGTTTTCAATAGACTCTCAAAAAAAAGGTGTATCTTTAGGCCTATAATTGTGCCACTTATTTCTGTTTACACTAAATTCACATGCACTGGGGTCTGTTGGGTGCTCGTTTGCCACCAAAATGAATTGTTGTACAAAATAAACCAGAAACAGAGCTTATATAAGTCAACATCCAGCTTCCCCCAACACATTAAAGCTACTTTACCAATATCATAATTAACAAACCAGTGTAATCATTTTAACACTCCTGTCAAAGCTTCAGTTATTGATCACTTAATCAATAAATACACCCGTTCTTATCCACTTAAAAAGGGGTTTAAAAGGCTGAAATCAGGAGCTGCCAGGCCTGAAATTATCACAACAGCTTAATTATGTCAAATTAAAAGGAGAAAGTAGTGTTTTGAGTAATTACTGGTATTAAAATGACACAAATGGTCCAGGTTTGGTCATGATAGGACACTCACAATACACAAATTAGGACATAAACCATCGATTTCAAGGACACAGACAAAGATTTAAATCATTTTAAACACAAATCTGCTTCTAGAGAGTGATAAACAAAGAAATAACTTAACTAGTATACTTTTAAAATAAGTAAATCAATAATGCTATGTTAATTAATTTCCTGTAAATCAGCTTAATCAATGCTAATGTTAGCAAGGAGTTATACAGTTGATATGCTGGTTTAAATATTTATAACTTGGCTTTAAATATGCTGTTTTGTTATTAATATTATAGCATTATAATGTTAATGGAAAGCTACATTTAGCAGGATAACTATAACTTCTAATGGTAAAGTTATGTTTGTATCAAAAAAGGCCTGTTTGTTAGCTAATAGCATACATTTAATACCAACAGTTGCCAACTTCTATAGCAGTTAGTTTCAACGATGGGCCAGTTGTTGTTGTTTTTTAAACTGGTGTTAAAATTACACAAATGTAGGCTATGTTAAGTTTGTATCTAAAAAGGTGAATGGCATCAACACTTCTACTGCCAAAAGTTGCTGAATTTAAGTATTAAAACTTTATTTTCTGGAAGGTTTATTTAAGATAGCACGACAGTTTAAGCGTCTCTGCTGGTGTGGAAGATTAGATAAAGATATAGTAACTGGGATTTACAGGAGCCTTGTGTTTATTTTGTTTTTTGTAGATTTGTGAAAAAATATGTAAAAAGTTTAGACATAAGCTATAAAAGTCAGAGTTTTCATCAGAGAGAGACAAATAGTTTAGCCTGCAGGGCCGAATCTGGCCCCCGGGCCGCTGTTTGCCCCTCTCTGGTCCACAGAGTGCACGGTAGGTAAACATGTCGACCGTTGACGTTAACATTTAAGAGTTGACTGTTGACGTTAACTAATATTAACGGTTAGGACCGTCAGTGTTACCGGTTAGTGTTGCCCATTAGTTTAAGTTAACGGTTAGTGTTAACCAGTAACGTCAGTATTACCAGTAACGTCAGTATTACTGGTTAACGTTAGTGTTGACAATTAACTTTTATGTTAACGGTGAGTATTACCGGTTAACGTCAGTATTACAGGTTAGTGTTGACCAGTAACGTCAGTATTACCGGTTAACGTCAAGGTATTACCGGTTAGTGTTGACCAGTAACGTTTGTATTACCGGTTAGTGTTAACCATTAACGTCAGTATTAGGCTACCGGTTTAAAACGTTAGTAGCCTATTACCGGTTAGTGTTGACCAGTAACGTTAGTATTACCGGTTAACGTTAGTGTTACCGGTTAGTGTTAACCATTAACGTCAGTATTACCGGTTAACGTTAGTGTCGACCGTCGGTCCCGGTAGGTTTGTGTGTTTTGGGGACGTCTCCTCACTTTAACTGAACACACGGAGGAGAAAATGAGAAAAGGAGACATGTTTTAATTCCTTGCCTGAACTCTGGACTCGGGCAGGTTGATTTTCAGCGCCACCTCCTCCCGCATGAAGATGTCCGGGTAGCGGGTTTTAGCGAACAGAGACTCCAGCACGTCGAGCTGAGAGCGGGTGAAGGTGGTCCGCTCCCTGCGCTGCTTCCTGGGAGTCGCTGCGGAGCAAAGCGAGACCAAACACAATGAAACAGCTTATATGATGTTTATAAAGGTTTCTGCTCAGCCTGTGAGGTCTGCTGAAACATTACAGTGCATGGTGGAACATAATAAAAACACTTCAATGTATCTTTAGTTAATAAATATAAAACTAGACTGAAACATGAAAGGGAGTTATGTGAAATTAAAGCGCGTTTCCTCATTATTTAGCCTATGTTTGTGATCACTGAACTTATCCTGCAGACGTGGAGGAATACAGATTGACTTTTAACCTACACTTTTATTTTACCAATGTTTAATTAACTACATGTCTTTTAAAATGTTCACTTTTTAAAATTAGGCAAAGTGCATGTAATAAAAAAAAAGAAGCCCCAGACATTTCAAGTCACATAATAAGCTGTCATGAATGTGCACATATAATAACGTCACACTTTAATTGCGTAACAAAAAACCAAACACGTTTGCTTTTCCTAAAAGTGTATTTTTTGGTATTGTTCTGAAAAATGTGCAGCATTATTTTTGTCCGTATAAGCAGAGTTATTGTAGTTTTGTATTTTTCATGACTATTTTATTTTACTGCTCGTTTCAGTTTTATTATAACATTTATCAGGGCCGATATTTAACAAGTTCAGAATAGTTATTAGGCTACAATACAAACAGTTATTTACTTATTATATAAATATATAATAAATGTCTGTATATTTATAAGACATCCGACTGTCAATAAACATACACCAGTATACTTCCTCATGCTTGTTGATACATTTAACGAAACAGACAAAAACTAAAATGACATTTTCTGCAGATTATTATTTCATTTTTTATTATAGTTAGTTTTTTTATTCTGAAGTCTAGCTTTTATTAAGATTTCAGTTAAATAAAAATGTTTGTCACACCTAGTTTAGTTTTATACTATGATAAACTCGCACATAAGCCAATAACACACTTGTACAATCTCATTATTATTATTATTATTATGATTATGATTATGAATATTATTATTATACGGCTATTATTATTATTACTACTATTATCATTATTACACATTCATTCAGTTTTTAGTAGCTTAATTCTCTTCATGCAGACCACTTTATTCCTGTTTTTGTGCAACTGCATTTACGTTTTAAGAAGTGTGTGTCTGCTATAAAAGTGTGTGTAGGCTGTATTAGTGTGTGTGTTAGTGTGTATTAGTGTGTGTGTGTACCTGGGTAGCCCACTGAGGGGTGCAGCAGGTCCATGGCAGCGCCGCTCAGCCCCAGGCCATTGACGCCGTAGGGGGGCTGTTTGAGGTAGGACATCATGCTACAGGCGGTCACTGCTCCACCCAGCTCAGGCCAGTGGTTCGGTTTCCCCCGATGCTGCAGCTTGACGGGACAGGGGGCCGATCCAAGTTACTGCACACACACACACACACACAGAGAGAGAGAGAAATGTCTTAAAACACGCAGAATATCAAAAGCAAGCTGTCACTGCGAAAAAGTTTGCATCCTTAAAAACATGAAAACAGGCCTGAAGATGATTTTTGTCAACCAACATTTAAAAAAAGAAACTCATTTAAAACTATCTAAATGACTTTAACACCAAATCCCCCAATTATCTGATCTGTTTTATTCCATTTCTATATGTTAAGCTGTTAAAATGACACTTTCCAGCTAAATTCCAGCTTTATTCAAAGTGAGGAAAACACTATAAATTGAACAGCTGTTATTACACTAAAGCTGACAAATCCTGGTGATAATTTACTGGCACTTCACTTGGATATTAAAACCACAGACAGAGACGCACATTTTAATCGCTTCAGAAATGATGGATTTCTTTTAGGGGGTCAACCGGCTGCCAAATCCGCTTCAACTCAAAACCTCCAGCGGAGAAAACAAACCGCAAAGTGAAGTCACACTGAAAGCTTTTCTATTTATCAAACAGGATTTTATTCACCTGTTTAAACTGACAGACATCCATAATATATACATTAAACTACTGATAATGGGAAGACAATGTATAAAAAGCTGATTCATGATGCCTGAATATTTGCAATAAATCACTGCTTTGGTAAAAATAAACTGTTTGTGTTGATTTACTTGAAGGTATATATATATATATATTTTTATTTACCTGTGTGCTGTCTCTGTTTTATATTTATCATTCACTTTTTCCCTCCTGCTGCCAACATTTGTTATAAATAGATGCAAAAGTCAGTCTGAGCTTCTCTTTAACACCACACTAACACTTTGACCCCTCATACAGTGATTAATAATTCAAACTGAAATCAATTACATCTATTATGTCATGTAAAAGCTTTGAATGTCCATAAGATCATTAATTCTGGTATTTTTAAAAAAAAGCTTTTAAACGGTGCAAATTTCACCAATTAAAAGTCAAAAAAAGGAAAAATAATTTGACATTGTGTTGTAAAAAAGAGCAGAATTATTGTTGTTAATGGTAAGAAATAAAGGCAAGTTGAAACATGAATAAAAGCTGAGTTCAATATGAATGTGAGTGTGTAGGCCTATGCACACACACTAACACACTAATACACTCTCACACACACACACACACAGTGCGTAAAAAGCTGGATTATGGATGTGATTTGATAAAGTATAAAATCACAGCTGCACCGGTGTGAAGTCTTTTCTCTTCTGGCTCATTCTGTTTGTTTCGGGTCGTCAAACTTTGTGTGTTTTTCTGACCACAACAAGACTCCTGCAGCTCTCTGCTCAAATTAACTCAACCCACATTCTAATAGAGAGAGAGAGAGAAAAAAGAAAATCCAGCGGCAGACATTTAACATCATTCCTCTTTTTTTAAATAAGTCAAATAAAGATCTGAGGAGTTAGTTTGAATAGTTTTATTCCTGCAGAAATCAGAATTAGTGTCATTTCTCTTCGTTATTTTGACGCTCAGAGTTAAAGTAACCAAACTACTGGGGAAAAAAGGTCAAATTTTACTTTATTTTCTACAGATTATAACATCAGCAGTGAATTATTATTTCTATATAAGTACAACTATGGTTTTTAATGCCTCTCTGTGCCTTTAAGTAGCTTATTTAATTATAAGCAGTATCCATTTATGTGTGTTTGGTTCTCTCAGTATAAGAGAGAGACTGAATTTAAGATGAAAAATATCACATTTAAAACTAATATCTTAATTTAACATTTAACACATTCATCTGACATTTATTAAAAAGGAGATTTGAGTCTTTTGGTCAAGGTTTTAAGATAAAAAAAAAGTTGGATCATATCTTTAATTGTGACTCCTCGGTGCAGAGTTACAGCCCTGCAGTTTGAATTCAATTAGTCAACGTGAAGAGGAGATTATTTTTAACAATGAGTTTCCTAACTGACCAAAAACCAAACCTGAACCAGCCAAACGTGTATTGCTGCAGCGGCTCCAGCACCGACGTCTGCAAGCAGCAGCTCTGCCAGGCCGGAGAGAGAAAAGACGAGATCTCGGTGCAAATGAACTCAATTAGAATTTAGATTAGACCTCCGGGGAGAGAGAGCGTTTCAGAAGGGCTCTTATCAGCAAAATAAATTAACAAAAAACCAAAAACACGCCTCTCCAATTATCTACTAAGTGGTTCAAACGTTTTAATGGCCAATTGCTCTCCAAAAAAAAAAAGAAAAAAAGAAAAAGAGAGAGAGTGAGAGAGTGAGAGAAACCCACACATGGATGAATCGGAATAGAAATATGAAAATTATCTACTGTGGGAGGAAGTTGACTTCATTTTATCCAGTTCAAGCTGAAGCGGATTAATTGAAAAATACACAATTCACACAAAACGTGCAGCGGTGAGAATTGATATCATTCACACCACGTATCAGTTTAAAAAAAAAAGAAGATGAATGCAACGATTGAATTATAAAAAAGTGAGTTTTCTATCTCATCTGCTCTCGTCTCACTGATGCATATAGTTTTAGTTTCTCGCTTTCAAACTGAGACTGGAAGTAGGTCTAAAGAAACGCGCATTAACACCAAAACAAAAACGCGTGAATTGTTTAGTTTAGTGTGTGTGAGAGAGAGAGAAAGAGTGTGTGTGTGAGAGAGAGAGAGAGAGAAAAGAGAAAAGAAAAAAAAAGCGACGCTACCTTGTTTTTTCCTCCTTCCCTTCTTCTCCTGAGCTCTCGGCCCACAAGAGGAGCGCAGCAGTAAAATTATCCAGCGGTAGGAAAACAGTCCTCGGTGCGGTTCCGGGTGTTTTTACAGCCAAATAAATCAAACTCATTTGCTTTCAGGGGGCTTGTCGTTGTCTGTCAGAGTGTTAAGGTGATTTCTAATGGAGACGGATGGGGGATTGATCACCTTCTCTCCGCCCCAAGCCTCTATGAGCGGAGGACACCTGCGGATCCGCCTCCTGCAGCCAATCCGTGCGTCTCTCCCGGCTGACGGACGGCAGCGGCGGCCTATAGGCGCACAGTGGCATCCAGGAGAGCCCACTCCCACTCAATTCTCCCCCCCTCCCTCCTCACTCCCTCCTTCCCTCCTTCCCTCCCTCCTTCCTTCCCTCCTCTCAGGTCCCAGTCCCGAGACCTAGACGAAACCACAGAGAGGTTTTTTAAAAAGATGGAAATGTTTCACACAGGCCTGCTGGAGGAAAGTGCTTCAGTGCGCAAAGGCAGAAATTGACTTTAGAAGATATATATTCATATTTTTTTACAGGAATAATTGATTATTTGTTTTGCTGTTTGAATGCAGAGAAGAAAAGGAAGCATTGGTTGTATTTTTGGAGCGACTAACAAGAAGAAGTCAAACTAAATCTACGGGTTTTTCTTTCAGCTGCAGAAGCAAAAACTCATTTTTTGTGTTTCTGCTTTTTGTCCCTCTTCTTATCTCGTCCTATTTCATCTTAAACATTGAATTGTTTGTTATAAATACAATAAAAATAAAAATCATAATGCCAGAATGTTTCAGGAGAAATAATATGTAGAAAAATCAAACAACACATTTGTTCCGAGGATATAAAAAAAAAATCTTTTAAGTTTAATTTGACAGAAAGCTGAAAACTGAATGATAGTTTATGAAGAAACAAACAGAACAAACATCTCCTGACAGGAAGACTCAGCTGCGTTTTATCCGGACACTTTCTCTCTGTGATGCATTCAAAAAAAAAGAAAATAAAAAGAAGTTAAATTTATACATTTTGATTTTTATTGTGATACGCCCCCCCCTCTCCTCTCCTCTCTCTCTCTCTCACTACACACACACACACACACACACACACACACCAGTCTCATGAATATTAATGAGGTCTAATCCCCATTTAGAATTACATTTGAGGATGGTTGACGTAAAGTTTAATAGGGATAGACCTCCAACTCACTGCGGAAGAAAAAGAATCCACAGAAGAAGAAGAAAAAAATCATCAACAGCAAAAAAAAAAAAAAAAAAAAGGAAAAAAAGAAGCTGCGGTCACTGAATGAAATCTGCACTTTATGCGGATGTTTTTAATGTGTTTTTAACTCATCACACACAACAAACTGCTTTTTTTCCTTCTTCTTCGTCTTCTCATTTCTGCCTTGTGTGTCAGTGAGGGTCGAGAGGATGCAGCTCGGCTCCACTTCTCTTTGTGGATCTCTGCAAATAAATAAATAACTAGAAAAAACTAAAAAAAACATCAACTTCTGTAAATGAGGCCTGAGCTGAAAGCGAGCTAATGTTCAGACAGAGAGAGAGAGAGAGAGAGGGAGGGAGAGAGAGAGAGAGAGAGAGAGAGAGGGAGGGAGAGAAAGGGAGAGAGAGAGAAAGAGAGAGACTGGAGGGATGGAAATTACATTTTTATGTGTGTGTGTGGAGGAGGAGGTATCAAAGAGGAGGCCGATGGGACTTAAAAGTCATCGACGAGAGCACTTTGACAGAGAAACTTAGACATCAATAGTCTGCGGAGCAAAAAAAAAAAGAGAACAAGTATGTTTGAGGTTGTGTCTGGAGGCCTGTGGTGATGCAGCTCGGAGGTTAAGGGCACTTGAACGCACCAAATAACGCACGTAAACGCACCTTAATGGTAACAGAAATGAGGAAAATCTTTGTTTTTACGCGCAAAATCAAACGCAGAAGTTAAGTTAAATGTGTGAATGGGAGGTGATTAAGGAAAAGACGACGTAAAGTTACGTTTTTCTGAAGGTTTTTCTTTTTTTGTGGGAGGGGGATAATTAATGCAGGGTTTTTATTTGTGCTGCGTGGCTGCTGACTGGAAGGTCAAACACTTTTACGCACCGTTTTATTTCCACCACATCTGAAGTCCGAGCAGTCAGAGGGCCCGTGGAGGGTCTGACCGAAATACCATCACCCCTCCTCTCAACACACACACACACACACACACACAAACACACACAGGCCCCGTTAAATTATGCAAAAAGGCCATTCAACAAATATGGCCCTCACAACACAAAAGAGACGGGTTATTCTGATATTCCCCTTCCATTTCTTGTTTTTTTTTCTTCTCCCTCCTCTTCTTCTCTCGATGTAAGACCCCGAGATAAACCCCCTGAACAAGTATCAAGTTATCAAGTTGCACCAACCTTTTGTAATAAGAGTATTTTGTCTAATCCCAAATTGCAGTTGAATTTTCTTAATGCTGAGCTGGTAAAGCCTGGGATTAGGCGGCGAGGAGAGGAGGGGGAAAAGTTTTGTCCCTTCAGCCGGCAGGATTGGGAGCGGGGATCTGCGGGGATGTTGTCGGTGCTTATTAAAACGATGATGCATAAAACACAGTGTTGCAGGAGCACCGGGTGCTGCACGCGGAGACCCGGGCTCCCTCAGGTGCAGTTTTTTGGACGGCGGCGGGGAAGGAAGTAACGCAAAGGCCGAGCGGCTCCCAGCACCTGTGAGGTGAGGCCAGGAGACATCAAAGCTCAGGAGATAATCCATTCAGCTGAAGGATCCTCAGCTGCACAGCAGCACCGAGCCACCGCCGCTTTTTACGCAGCGCTTCGCTTTTATTCTCTGTAAAAAAAAAAAAAGAAAAGAAAAGAAAAAAGAAGGAAACTAACAAATGTTTTTCACTCACTTCTACTTCCACAGGAGCATTAAAGACCCGAGTGACGCTGCAGAGGTAAGACAGGGCTGTTTATGGCATTTTATTTCCTCTTAATTCTTTTTAAAAAATGCGTTAAAAATGTTAATATGTTGGATTTAATAGCTGATATTTTATTTGTATTTACTGTAAAGCTGCGCTGATGGATTTTAAACTGATATTAACAGAAGATAATTTACACTTGAGTCAAATTGAGGAGTAAAAGTTAAAGCTTTTTAAAACATTTCAACATCAACTATCTGTATTTAAACTAAGTTTAAATACAAGTAGAAGTGAGAGGCGCTCCATCATTTTTTAACTTTTCCTCTCACACACTCAAACACACACATGCAGCCATCTGACGGCACCGAGCTAAAACGTCCACCACCGTTTTTTTGGCTCTTGGCTTTATTCTCCAACATTACAGCCTCCCGTGATAAACGCAGTGTAATACAAACTAAAACAAAAGCGCCTCAGGGGGGAGACGGGGGGGACGCGCCGTGCGTAATGTGCACGTACAGTCGGTCCCAAGCAGAGAAGAAACGAATCAGCAAATTAATTTCAAAGTATTAGAAAGGCCGGGGAGGACGTCTGCTGTCACAACCTATTTTCCTGCTTTAATCGGGGATGGGAGGCTGCCTGCGGGGATGGAGCGGAGGGTTAAACCACAGACTCTCTCATTTTTATTACACGGACACGTTTTTGTTGTTTATTTCAGTACGCGCGTCAGGAAGCCGGTGGAAGATAAATAAGTGTAATTAAAGGAAGGGGGGGATTTTTAGCCATCTTTAAAAAAAAAAAAAAAAAAAAAAAAAAAGGAATATCGACAGTTTTTCTCCGACCTTCCAGTTTTTTTTATTCCTTCCTCCATCCATCCAACCATCCATCCATCCCTGGCATGGCTGCGGGTGACCGAGCCTCTCCAGCTCTGCCCCCCGTCTGCAGGCCCAGGGTTTAAAAAAAAAAAAAAAAAAAAAAAAGGAGAGAAGAGAAAAAAAAACATCTGCTCGGTACAAAGTGATTTCTCTAATCTTCCTCAGAGGAACCTGCTCAGCACCGACCTCAAACACACACACACACACACACACACACACACACACACATACAAAGAAACGCCAATTTTAATTTATAAACACGCACGAGGCGCAGAGGGAATTGAACAGAGCGCAGAATAATAAGAAAGCATTGCTGAACGCTGCGCTCGCTGGTGGATGCAGTGATATGGGCCACTCATGTGCAGGTCGTGTTTACATTTCAATAACTTTAAGTTGTGTGAAAAGAAGAAAAAAAAGAAAACAAGCACAATATGGAGGTAAAATAGACAAATAGTGAAAATATAAATTAAACATAATAATTGAGACTTTTGTGCCACCGTTTTATTAAAAAATCATCACTCAAATATTATGAAAATTACAACAAAAAACAACTCGTCCAGATGTTTGTAAATTAAATACCAGCAGCTTTAATAAACCTTTAATATATTTTTTCTATTTGTTTCCAGAGGAGGTTAAAAATAAAGTAAAAAAAAGAAAAAGTCACACGCTGCTTTGTGGAGTATGAAATCATAAAGGACTTTATTGAAGACTTCTTGGGTTATGACACTGGAATAAATAAACAGATAAATGTTCACACTTAAAAAGGACAACTGCACCAGATGTGGAGCTCTAAGAGATGCATGTGTGTGTGTGTGTGTGTGTGTGTGTGTGTGTGTGTATATGTGTGTTTGTGTGTTTAAGCATATTTTCTCCTCTTCAGAATACAATAAATAGAAATCAAAAAAAAAGTTTGTTGAGCAAAAAAAAAAAAAAAAAAAAATGCACATGAAATGAAATGTGATGGTAGTTTCACTTACAAGCAGCTTATAGGACAAACGGCAATAAATAATATATATATATTTTACTTTCGACTGCATGGATCCTGAAAAAAAAAGAGGATTTTGGAAGCTATTGGTCAGAGCAGTGATGAAAATATACAACATGAGATTATTATTATTATTTTTTAAAACATGATCTTTCTTTTGGTAAACTGCTTTCAAGCCAAGACAATAAAAAAGCAATAGGAAAAGTTAAGATTTATGCAAGATTTATGAACGGTGTGCACCCCCCCCCCAACCCCCCTCCCCCTTTTTTAAGATATTTTACAAGTAAAAACTTTAAAGTGAAATAATTAAAAGATACACAGTCAAGTAATGAAGTAGCTTTGAAAAGACTGATATTATAACGACTCTTTTTTTTGTGTGTGTGTGTGTTTGTTTTTAAAAGTCCGACTTGTCTTCTCAACCTCATGAAAAGAAGAAGAAGAAGAAGAAGAAGAGGAAGGGAGAAAAAAAATCCCCCATTAAAACCCAGTTGTGCTGTACCTCAATCCGACTGGTCTCCACATTCAGACAGAGGAGGCTGTGCTGCTGCATCGTTACATACAAATATCCCATCTGTCCGACAGGGGTTTGCAACTGCTTTTAGTCTCATACATATTCATATCACATACAAGTACCGATCTTAAAGCAAATTAACATAAAAAATATTGTATATAAGTGGGACAGTTCGAGTCAGTATAAAGTTGGTGCAAAAGCATCGCAGGGCCTCTTTAATCCAGCCGAGTCTCTGCTGTTAGTTTCACCAAAACAACAACCAGGTCAGGAAATGTCTAGGAAAGCCACTATCAAATAATAATTATAATAATATATCAATAATCAATAATAATCATAACGATACATTTCTTTTATCGGCTACATTTGTTGGTTGTGTTTTTTTTTTTTTCTGAAATGACAATCATTGAAGGACACACTTCTCTTCTTTCTTGGCCATCTTGCCTTTGTTCTGCTCCAGCGTTCTCTCCAGGTGCTCGTCCTCCTCCTCGGCCCTGCGGAGGGCAAAGGTCAAAAGGTCAGATGTGTCGGCAGGGGGAGCAGGAAGAGGGGAGGGATGCACACACACATGCACACATACACACACACACACACACACATAAACAAATATACAGGTAATGCAGTCGGTGCCACGGCAACCGTCGCCATGCCACCTGTGGAGTGGCCTAGCACCAGGGGCCGGGCTCTGACCTTTCACCTGCGCCTGGCACCCTGTTGGCGGACGGTGCCGCCGATCTGGAAGAGAACCCGCCCCTGCAGGTGCTGCAGGACGACTGCAGGCCTGCTGGAACGCAGCGCGCCCTGAAATGTGTTTTCACTACGTCTGCGCTTTCTCAGGGACTTCTGGAA
Source organism: Scomber japonicus (assembly GCF_027409825.1). NCBI lineage: Eukaryota > Metazoa > Chordata > Actinopteri > Scombriformes > Scombridae > Scomber > Scomber japonicus. The sequence continues at coordinate 9,268,256 of NC_070591.1, read as the reverse complement.
ATCTAAAGATAGGCAGCAAACCGCCCTCGCAGACTTACCAAAGAGTGACTGAGAGAAAAACCCTCCAGCAGGACTGAGTGTTTTTTTTTGGTAGTTTTTACATCTGTGTTTCATACCTGTTGTGTGTGTGTGGTTATGGAGGATTGTGGGTAACTTACTGTTTCTCCTGAGCGTCCAGGTCCCTGACCAGCGCGTCTCGTTTGTTGACCAGTATGACCAGCTCATCCAGCAGCAGCTGCTCTCGTCTCTTCTGGGCCTCCGTCTTCTGCCAGTCTGCAACGACACCAGAAGAACAGACTCCTTCAGACCAGGAGACACACTGACCTTTTTATTCTGAAAACCTTCCAGATGAACACTTTAGTTTTTCTGTCCTGTGAGGAGAGAAGAGTCTGAACTTCCTCACCAGGTTCAACTTTTCTACAGAATCACCCTCGATCCTCCTGGAATAGAAACACCGGACCTGACGTCACCTGTTTAAGTCTTTAGCGCTTCATCATTGAACTGAGTCTCATTAAAGGACAGACCAGAGACGACTCAGCCTCAACATGACGGACGTTCATCTGAGCTATAAACTAAGACACATGTTGCTCGTTCAGATCATTCAGGACAGTTTGATAAAAGTTCATCTTTTTATGAACCTGCTGGACTCTTGGAGATGAGTCTGGATCCACGTACGGACCAGTGTGTGTGCGTGATGATGTGTCGCCCCCAACATCTGAAGGATGTTGATGTGCAGCTTCATGAAACACAACACAGACATGAAGCTATGGAGCTTTTTTTCTCACTTTTTGTGTTGGGAGTAAACAAAAGGTTTTAGTGGCACTTTTGGGAAACCTTCTTCCTATTTTTTTGCACAATTTTCAGACATTTTAAAGACAGAATGATAACTTGAGACACCTGTTTGGTCCTGTTTTGGGTCCAGTTTGAAAGAGTCAGGTATTATTTTGGTAAATAAGTTATAAGTTTATCTTTATTTTAATAATTTAATAGATTCAGTATTTTCCATATAAAATAAATATCACCTCTCAGCTGATCACTCTGCTTGATCCTCGGCTAAATAAACAAACAAACAGGTGAGCCCTCGACTCTTGTCTCAGTTCTCCAGGGTCTTTGCAGGAAGGGGCCCCACAGGGCCCCACAGGGTCCAGGTGGGACCCCGATCCAAATCCCCTCAGCCTCTCCCTGGAGGAGGGGGCTGCCCACAGGAGAGCACTCACTCCCCCTGGGGCTCAAATATCCGCCTGGCGCCCTTGGCTCCACATACACCCAACACCGGGGCAGCACCCCTCCCACCCACCCCCCTTCCTCCTCCTTCCTCCATCACCCACAAAACTCACCCCCGAACACTGAAGGGTGCTTTAACGATATCATTACAACCAGCAGCGAAACATCAATCTTTCATCTGAGCATCATTCAAACTGAAGCTGTTTACAGATCAGATTCAATCAGATTTCACTTTTTCTTTTATCAGTGAAACAAAATTCAGTTTAGCATCTTAAAACTAACTAGAAAGATTTCCTCCGCAGCTAAAAAGAAGGCAGGAAATCTCTTCAGCAAAGAGCGAGGACGTGTCCCCCCCTCCGAAAAAAAAAGCCCCTCCATCGTTTCATATTAGCGAAAGAAAATAAATCCCAGCGAGAATTCAAACACAGCTGAGCCGCGTGCAACTTCTGTGGCGCGTAGGCAACTTCACCCCTCTATCAATATTTAACCGCCTATTGATTTCAGAATAAAAGGCATGTTGTAAAATGTCAGTCCCCAAAATAAGTGTGGCTTTATTAAAAATAAATATTCTCCCCCCCTCCCTCCTCCTCATTGAGTCAAATTGCAGCAGTGTGTCTATGTGTGTGTGTGTGTGTGTGTGTGTGTCACGCTGGGCCCAGTGTGTTTGTCCTGAAAGGTCTGCGCTCTCTCTTCATTGGCCCCGCTCGTCCCTTTGAAGTCGACCACAGAGCGAAATGAACACAGTCCCAATATTTGGCTCTCTCTACGTTCCCCTCTTTTCTTCTTTTTTTTTTCTCTCTCTCTCTTCCTCTCTTTCAAGGAAGCAAATTTACTCTCCTCTGCTTCTGCGGCGGGAGTCGACAAAATACTTCAAAAACTGCCAAATATGTCCAGCCGTGTGTGTGTGAAGTGTGTGAAGAGTGTCTGTGTGTCGTTTTTGTTTTAATTTCCTCTTTTTTTTTAACAGGAGGATGAAAAAAAAAACTGTGTCAAGTGTAGAAAAAGAAAGATGAGTCATCATGTGAGTCATCTTCCTCAGATAATTGCAGGATAGGAATGTGTGTATCCGCCATAACTCCACAATCCCACAATCCCTTTTTCCTTTTTTTTTGTGATAAGGACCGGCCCACAAGAGGAGGGTTCACCAAAAAAGGAGGAAGAAGAAGAAAAAAAAAAACTTCCCACAAAAACACAGAGAGAGAGAGGTATGAAAAAATCCTGCCCTCCTTCTCCTTCAGAGCACATCTCAGCCAAAAAGCCAAAATCCTGGTCGTCCCAGGGAGGGTAAGGAGGGAGGGGTGGGATAGGAGGTGAAGGGGTGAAGGGGAGGGGGGGGGGGTGTAAGGGGGCAAGCTCGCTGCTGTCAATCACACGTCTCAGAGCCCCGCCCCCCTCATTAGGAAGGTAAACAATAAAGAGAGACGATGAGAGACGTGACCAGGCAACACCAGAGCGGGGCAGGCTGGGTAACCAGACACCCAGGAACAAACAAAACACCCTGCAGCCACTCAGAGAACCCCCCCCCCCCCCCCCCCCAAAAAAAAAAGCCCCGCCTCCTCTATGAGAGAGAGAGGTTAAAGAGAGGGGAAAGACTTTGAGGAGTGTGTACAACTCACATGGTGGGTGCATATTCAGATAACCCTCGCCGTGCACGCCAACGGTAACCATGTGAGTCTGCACAAGGCACACAAGAATGCGCTGGTTCAAATCCCCATGAACCCCCCCAACCCCCCTCCCCATCTCTCCTCTCTCCCCTCCTCTCTCTCTCTCTACATCGCTAAATTTATTCAAGACAGCAAAACTGGTCCCAAAAGCTTCATTCTCTAAAAAAAAAAACGAGAAGAGGGCCGACTTACACGCATCTTTCTATCCGTCTCTATCTCACACACACACACACACACACACACACACATCCAAAAGATCTCATCCACATCTTCATAAAGTTAAACATATTCACCTAAAAGTCCGCGTGAATTAACGATTATCAACACCGATCTATATTCCTCTTTGGTTTCTTTGTTGGTTTTTTTTCTCCCTTCTCCTCCGCTCTGCTCGCTCTAACCTCTTGTTCTCGTGTAAAAAAAAAGGCCTCCCAAAAGCTGGTTTTGGCCGAGGTCCAAGTGGAGTCAAGAGACAAAAAGTGTCACTGGAGGAGAAGAAAGTCGACAGGCGGTGAAAACGGTCGACAGATAAACGTCTTTGACAGCGACGCGTAGCCGGATTCTTCAGTCACATGCAAATGTTGGAAAAACTGCAACGCACAAAAAGTTTGCTTGATTTCATTCATGGTTAAAGAAAAGTGTTAAAAAGTGGAAATAATCACTCAGGGCTGCAGGAGAAAATCAAATTAATTACGACTATATTTGAACAATCAGCCGATATTCTATATTTTGATTATTTATCAGCTAATAAAAAACTATCTTTAAGTATTGTTCATGCATCTTACTCCTCTGTGCTGTAAAACTATTAAAAACACATTAATGAGTCACACAGCTACACTAAGTGACACTCCCTTAGTCACAATGAAGACACACACTGTAGTTTATTTAGAGTCAAACCTACACACATCATCCTGCTGTTATGAATACTCATTGGAGCATCACATACACTATTTACTCCTGTTTTTGTCATGATGTCTAAAAATTCAAGCACCCAGCTGTTTTAGGATATTATGTAGGTCTTTAAAATATGAAAAAGTAGGTTTGTGAGCTGATTTTTAAGACAAGGCATGCTGGGAACACACTGAAAGACTGGCTAATGCATTGATGTTTTTGGCCTTTTCAGTGAATATGCTGATTATAAAAGAAAAAAGAATATAACTAAACATTACTCTTCACACAAAAGTTTCTATTTCACAAGAGAACACGCTTAATATTTGCGGAAAAAATGTTGTTTAAGTAACAATCTTGTTGATCCACCTTCCTGACTCACACACTGCTTCAAATCTAAATATTAATGAGACTGCAGCTCTGAAAAAGTTGGTGTTTAAACCACTAAGCTGGAAACTAAGATCTAACTTTTTTAAACACAGACAGCATCAAATCATCCACAAATTGAAGCATCAATGTAAACAAAAATGCACAGTTTCAGCATCTGTTCCTCCATATGTTACAATAACCTGCATTTAATATCACGTTAGCTACACTACTTGTACCCAGATCCTGGAAAATTTACATCTTTCAAGCAGAGAGGATGTGATGAGAATATTTTGTCTATTTTAAAAGTACATGAGGATAAACTTTATCTGCAGTTTCTATGTAACCTGAATGAGGAACAGCTTTAAAACCTTCAATGTAACAACACACTTGGTTCCCCGAATTCTCCCAAAAACTCGAGTCCGACAACTCGTCTCGTTATCGTCGGTTCCAGTCAACTAGCAACACTGAAAGAGTTGGCGACATCATCAAAAGTCGCCCATGTGATAGGATTGCACAGTGCACCTAATCAATCAGGGTCTGCGCACGCCGCCCTGATGTGTTACAAAGCCCAAATAGATTTACAAATGGGAAGCGAGTGTGTGTGTGTGCGTGCGTCTGTGTGTGTGTGTCGGGGGTGTGGAGAGGGGATAAGCTCCTGCATAGGATTACATATTGATTTTAAACATATAAAAAAGCTTATCATATCAAACCGTAACAGGAAAAACTCTGGGACCCGGCTATGCATAAATCCCTTTTAGATGGCGAGAGGGCGTCCACCTTAAAACACACACACAACACTTGCTCGCACACACACACGGGCCCTCAAAGTGAGCCAAGACACAGTTTAGTGTGTGTGCGTACATAGGTGTGAATCGGTAAGCAGATAAAGAGGGCATAGTGGATCAATTTTGTGGCAGGGAGATGAGAGTGTGGCATACAGATGGCATTTTCCTGCCTGGCATCACACCAAGAAGGTACACGGAGGTGGTTATCATCGGGCACGCTCATAAACTACATCAACGCTGGGGCCCGACAGCCTCAGCGTGTCCCCCGACTGTTTTATTCTGCAGCAGCTGCACCGTTAATCAAAACTGTTTTAACGTCAGGCTGCTCGTAACGTCACAAATCAGCTCGATAAATAAGTTACTGCTGCTTCATTATGTCAAGATTGGAGCTTCTGTGGTTAATGAATAAACTTCTGAGACCAAAGCTGCACTAAATTATGTGTTTTAAATGTTTAACAAGTCCAAGAATCACCACATAAAGTGATTTTGAGGTTTGTAGCAAAGGTCCAAATTAAATTATCTTGTCATGTTTTTAAGTGTCCTTAAGTAGGAAAAGCAGCTTTAAGTTGATTTTTGAGAGGAAGAATCTTCTCCTCCTCCTTACTGACTCCTCTTTTTCCACCTCAAAGCACTCCTCTCATCCTCTCTCTCGTGTGTCCCGCAGTGTCTGTGCTTCACGTCAGAAATACGACTGTGGAGTAAAACGTCACCAGTCATACTTGTTTCTCTCTCTCTCTCTCTCCCTCTCTCTTTTCTGGTCTGCAGCGTGTCCGGAGACACGGCCAAACAGCTAAAACTGTTTAATTTGTCTTCTGCTTTTAATTCACATCAAAATCTGAAATGTTTAAATGATTATAGACACGAATTGTCCAAATTGTATGCACAGAATCAGCTGTTAGCATGCTTAGCCAGTTAGCTGTGGCGTATATTGACCTGGACAGACATGAGGAAGACTCTGGTTCAATATGTGACTATGGAGGCCGAATGAGGAGTAAAGATAGACTGGTGTGTGTCTATCAGTGCAGGTATATATTTTTCTCAGCAGGGTGTGTGTGTGTGTGTGTGTGTGTGTGTGTGTGTGTATCGCAGTGATGTGTGTTTCTTTCTCTGCTCTGAGTCACACTGCATCTCTCTCTCTCTCTCTCTCTGTGTCATCGACTGGCCAACCAAATCAGCAATTACTCGCACGCCCGACCATCGCTCAATGGACCTGCCCAAGCACCAAATAAGAGCTGGAAAGATGGGCACTGAACGCACACACACACACACACACACACACACACACACGGAAAGATAGACACACAGGTGGACACACAAACACACCTGTGAGAGGTAAACACACAGATGCAGAAAAACAGACCAACAGATCCTCTTTCTCTCTCTCTCTCTCTCTCACACACACATATATACACACACACACACACACACACACACAGTCGGCTCTCTTCCCAGCAGCTCAGAACTATCTGTGGCTGCTACAGAAAGGTAGAGTCTGTGAATGTTAAGTGCCTCCCTTAGGGAGGAAAATAAGGCCGGCTGATAAGTTAGTCAGCTGCAAATCCAACAAGTCCACATGAAGGCAGAGAGGAGCGGTGACACGACACACACCACCTCTCCACCTCACCTCGCACCACACTATCTCCGCTTTTTCACTCTTTTACACACACACACACACACACACACACACACACACACACACACACACACACACACACAGACTAACAGGTAGACACATGATACACATCAGATATAAATATGCACTCACAGAAGCACCAGGAAACCCACAGCCACACAAAAAAAGACAAAAGCAGACTTACACACACACACCACACACACACACACACACACACACGAACCAGAGAAAGTGAAATTCAGTTTTTTGACTGGAGCTGTGGACACACGGCAGCTCGATAAAGATAAATAAATAAAATGACCGGGCGAAGACAGAGGAAATCAACCTGGACGCAGGCAGCGCGGTGCTGTCTGCAGTATTCCTGCTTGGCTACGCATGTCTGCACCCCCCCCCACACTCAGATTTCCCCCTCCCTCCCTACCCCTCCTGCCTGGCCCACCTCCTTTCTTGCTAATTACAATTGATTTATTATGGACCAGGTAGCTTATCAGGTGCCCGCTGAAATTACAATGGGTGTCCGAGGGCTGTGAGGAGAAGGGGGGGGGGGGTGTTGGGGGTGTAGAGGGGTGGTGGTGGTCAATGTCGAATGGCAAAATCAATTAGCATTGATTGGCAAAAGGTTCATTTTGCCAAAGAGGACGCAGTCGAAAGGGATTAAACTTCCCTGGCCTCCTGACAACTTTGATACGACACAATGGCTGCTTTTCTGGCTGCGGTATAGTTAACAAGCTTTCAATAATATAACTGCATTTTTTCCCTCCTCCCTCTCTCTCTCTCTCAATGCGTCCACGGCTAGATTTCAAATCAGGCATCGGCTAGTCGGGTCTAGCTAGGAAACAGATAGCATTGATCAAGTATCAGTGAGTGAAATCCCTTGCAAAGCTCGCATCTTAATCCTCATCAAGGAGCCGCCGACGCAGAATTCAAATCAACCCCCTGCTTCAAGGATTTTCAATGAAGGCTGGACGCCAAATATAAGAAAAGAAAAAAAATCATTCACGTGAGGAGAGATAATCAACCTGCAAAAACAGCCCAAAACTTTCAGCTTCTCCTACGTCATCACAAAGCAGAAAATAAAACTTTAACTGTTTGTGTTGTTTAGTAGATAAATAAACTTTATCCAGATGTTGAGATCAGACTAGTTTATTTTGCAGAGATTTTTTTAAATCTGCCATAAAGTAGATTATTTTGACTCTGTGGTGAGACCTGGTTCATTTAAAAAGTATTTGCATCATAAAGTTGAGTCTCACATTTAAATGTACCTCACAAAGTGTAAGTGAGATGCTGTTGTGAAGTAAAATAGAGAAGAAATGACACATCTGTGCTTCCTGATACCTGCAGACACCATATACTAAATCCCCTGACCTTTGTGTGTGTATGTGTGTGTGTCTTACCCTCAATGGCCAGCATGGCTCTCAGCTCTCTGTTCAGCAGTTCGAAGCGTCTCTCCAGATCGTGCTCTTTCTCCCTGTGGCAAGTTAGAGAGAGAAAGAGAAAAAAAAGAACACACACACACACACACACACACACACACACACACACACACACACACACACACACACACACACACACACACACACACACACACACACACACACACACACACAGAGACAACAAAGTTCATCAATATGTTAATGACTAAATCATTAAGCACTTAAAGAAACCTGCAATAAACATTGATTCAGCTACTAGCCCGAACCTTCTCCGGCTTTGCATTAATCTACTGCACATAACTGATACACACACAGCCCTGGGTGAACGTACGTGTGTGTGTGTGTGTGTGTGTGTGTGTGTGTGTGCGAGAAAAGAAAAAGGGAATATAAAGAGATGTATATAAAGGATGTGCAAAAGAAAAACTAAATAAATGTGTATATGTGTGTGTGTGTGCATTTATGGACATGCAACGAGTGTGTGCGTATGTATGACTACATATGGGGTGTGTGTGTGTGTGTGTGTGTGTATGCAGGAGCAAATTAAATTCTTTCCTCTTTCAGCCATATTAAAAAATGAGCTAATTCGGTCCCTAATAGAATTTGTCCTTCACAGGCGCCTTTTTCTCTCTTTCGCCTCCACAAAGAGAGAACAGAAAGGGGCTAATAATCAGCCCTTCTGTCAATTGGCCACTTTAAAGCCTCCCCTTTCCCACGATATAATGTGATTATGAATACTTCAATCTCTCCTCTGCTCGCGCACACTTTGAAATCCGCAACAGCCTCAAATGAAGAAAAAAAAAGGCAGCCTGTGTGTCTGTATGATTGTGTGTGTGTGTGTGTCTCCACCTGTCGCAGCTGACCACATACAAAGAGAGACTGGCGATAGAGTGATGATCGCCACATTTCTATTGATTTCATATCCCGTCCACATGTAAATCAATGAGCGGATAGACAGAAGGGGGTGAATGGAGTGGTAAGCCTGCTCCCCTCCACCCCTCCAACCCCCCTCCTCCTCCTACTATATACCATGCAGCTTCAACGAATGTGATCTAATGCTTGAATAGAAGAATGATGCTTCCAGGTGTTTAATGCTTCCCGGTGTATGAAAACTAAAACAGACAGGTGATTTTGAGGCTGATTCCACTCTTAGGAAACATAACACTTTTAGAGGGGGCTGCATTGTTGTACTTTCGGGTGTTCGGCCTTCTCTGTCCGAGCATCACTCTACTCCAATTTGATCTGAAGTGGGCCGAACCAGTAACCAATTTCAACAATATTATTTGCACAGAAGCTGCTGATTGATAGTCAATACCTGAATGGTTTAAATATGACCATGTAGGTTTTGTTTTTTCAGAGGATTGTTTTCATGGTCAGGGTGGAGAAAAAAAAACAACCCCTGAAGCAGCAGAAAAAATTGGAATTACTTTTCTGCAATTTTCACACTTTGCAAACGTATCCAGTGGGCTGGGTGGGACCCCTTAGCGGGCCAGTTCTGGTCCACGGGCTGTATGTTTGACACCTGCTCTACTGGAACATTGCCTGTACATATAAGGACCTGTTCAACCTTGTCTCTGCTTTTATTGACTGTCTGCATCAATGATATAATATTTATAGTTCATAATGTAAGTTTATCAGTTTTTCAAAGTTTTATTTTTATTTATTTTTTGCATTTATTGTGTTAGTAGGTGGCAGAAGGCCGACAGGAAACAGGGAGAGAGAAGGAAATGATCTGCAGCTTAGGTCTCCTGCCGGGATCGAACCAGGGACGCACCTTTACATGGCAGGTGCTGTTGCCACTTGGCTACCAAGGCGCCCCTTAATATTATCTATTTCTCTCTTTCTATTTTTTTTATTATGCTTTGCTGACTTGTTGACCGGCCTGGGGATTACAGATGAAAAGCGTGGAGTACAATGTTGATTGATGTGTACGGCCCCTGCCAAAATAAATCTTTAATAAGGTCTATAGCAGTCAGCCATTACTCTAAAAATGATGATGTAGCGATAATTTGACCCTAAAATGAAATGATGGTTAAATCAGAAAGATGAGTTGAGCTCCAGGATACGTACAGCAGAGAGAGCTGATTCTGTCGTCTGATGAGTGCGTTCTTCTTGTTGACCAACATGAACCACTCCTGCATCATGGCCTCCTCCTCCTCCTTGTTGTTGCCTGGAGAGCAAACACACACAAACACAAACAAACAAGAGTTACACACACAATAAAAATGTAACTTTCTGAGCTTAAATAGTAGCTTCAGACTACTATTTGTCTTGATCCACTCAAACATTATATCCACATTACTGATGATTATTTATCAAAAATCTCTTTGTGTAAATATTTTGTGAAAGCACCGATAGTCATCCCTACAATATTGTCAAAATATCGATATCAAGGTATTTGGCCAAAAATATCGTAATATTTGGGATGTAATTCTTCAGGACTCCCAGATCTTCGTCATGACCAATAATCTTACTGGACGTATTAACTATCTTATGCAGTTTGTTTTTGTTATTCACAGACAATGAAAAAATACCAGACAGCAGAACAGAAGGTCAAAATGCTCTCCACAAAAGGAACGATAGAAGAGGATCAGTATGTGTCAGTCCACTTTTAAACTTTCTTAGTTTGTGCATAAAATACAAACGCTTGCAACCCTTCCTTATAAAAAGCATCCAACAGTTTAGCATCTATTATTATTGTCCCCAGATATTTGTACTCATCCATCACCTCGATACTCTAGATCGAACCTGACAGATAGAAGATCATTTTCTACCATCGACTGTGTCTGTAAATGACAACATTAGAGCGTACGGTGCATACACACACATGAAAGAGATGATGCACAGTCAGTATGTCCATCAGATATTTATGTGTGTGTGTGTGTGTGAGTGTGTGAGTCTATAAATACACTCACTTATGATTCCCTGTGTAAACATTCACATACTTCACACCATGCCTTCACAACGTCAATACAGCTTCAACCGGGGCGGGATTAACTCAGCGATTACCGTCGAGCGTCTTTTACAGAGTGGAGCCTTCTCACTGTAGGGCAATACATATCCCACCAATCACTCAGCGGGCCTTCAAAAAAGAAAAAAAAAAAAAACCCTACATACACGTCTGTGGGACTCTTCTCCGATGCTTAGTGTAGACTAATACCTGCTCGACACACCACACGGAGAGCTAGCAAAGAGACTCAGATGCATGGCTAATGTAAGCTTCGCCCACGCCTGGGGCTAAAGCTCTGTGCTGTAACTTACTTACAAGATATGACGGGATGCGCACGACTGATACGGACACAGCAGATCGAATGGGAAACCCTTAAAAAAAAAACGTTTCGCCCCCACATAAGAGCAATGGGAACAGCAGCATCCATCGGTCATGTTTGACCTAGAATAAAAGAGGAGCTGTCTGGGTCAGGAGTTTGATATCTACCGAGCATCTGTTGGCTGAATCAGAGTATTAATATTTTATTATTATTAGACTATTTCAATGATTTAAACATTTGTTATTAAAAGGTTATTTTACAGGAGTTAATGAAGTAGTCCACTAATAAAAATTCAAAACACAGGATCAGATGGAGGCAGGTTTACAGGAGACAAGCACATGAATCTAAGTTATTAAAGTCTCTTGATAGTGTTAAAATGCTTTACATTAATAAGATTGGTGAAGAGCAGTGAAAAAAAAAGGAGCTTATTTTCAATTATGAACAGCTGACAAACACAATAAGCTGGTTTTGAATCATTAAGAGTAAATCTTTCATTATAAATGTGAATTTAGATCAAATTTATGTATGTATGTAGTTAAAAAACAGGATTTGCCCTTTAAAATGTACATATTTACATGTTTCATTATTACCAAAAGACCAATATTCCCTAATAGCTTGTTGTTTTTCCCAAATTTAACAATTTAACTAGACGGACAGCTGCAAAATAAACTATGAGATGTAGTTAAATGTGCATTAATGCTTACATGTAGATTGTAAATTGTAATTGTCACACCATAATATTTCAAATTCAGCTTGTTTAGTTTTGATATAAACCCTTTAAAACAAAAAAATACATGTAAAATGATTCTTTATAACTTGTTTATTTTTCCTAACACAGATCATTTGTATATTCCGTCACTCTGCTGCGGTCAACCACTGGGATATATAAGCTTTGTGGCACTGGAGGCCAGTTAAGCAGTGACAGCAGCATTAATCTGACACTCAGTACGTCTGTGAAGAGAAGAAATGGATGAAAACAGAGGACGTGAGATGAAAGATGGTCTTAGGGCTTATGTTATTATCTCTTGCTGTTTTTTTTTCTTTCTCTCTCCTCTCTCTCTCTCTCCCTTTCTCAAGAGGAAGGTTTAATAGCTGAGTAGCTACGACAGGCATCATAAGAGAATTAACACTAAGAAGACATTTTATACCACTTATTTATTAATTGGGAGTCCTCTAAATTATAAGTATGGCACTGTTGCTCTGTTAACAAGTTTTTATCAGACTAGTCCAGAGAGGAAGTTTTATTTATTAAATGAGAAATGTAGTTTTGACCTAACGCTTCTTTTTAGTGGCTTTAAATGATTGATTTAATGTTTTTAAGCTCATATTACTGCTTTATTTAAAAATAATCTAGATAAGAGTGTCGGAAGAATAGAATATAAACTAAAGGACAATATGTTTGGTGCTTTATTTGTACCTGAATATGATTAGACCTGTGAATAAATGATAGATGGAGCTGCTAAGGACAAGAGGAAACCAAGAGAAATGTGTCACACACACACACACACACACACACACACACACACTCATAGCAGAGGAGAGAGGAGCCATTGGGCCGCTGCGTCACTGACGACAAAAGGCGAGCACGTGGATGTGTGCGCGGACACCGGTGAGTGTGTGGACATTTGTGATACTCTGAGCCAGCAGATGTATGTAATTTCATTTAGGAGGGTGGAGCGGGGAGGAGGGAGAGGAGGGGAGAGAGGGGTGGGGGGGTAGAGAGAGAAAAAGAACGAGCGAATGAAAGAAAGCTTCAGGATTTAGCGGAATCGGGGGCTCGTGGATTACTGTAGTCAACTTTGAAACGGACGACACTCGGAGGGGGGATAAAGCCGGCGCTGACAGGTCATTGTGCTGCCTCGAAGTCAAATAAAACAAGCAAATAATAATGGCAAATATTAAGCTCCTGTGACATTGTGGCGAGGCGGGCTGGAAGACGAGGGGGGATTATAAAGCTATATCCCCCACCGCTAGCCAGCCAGCCAGCAGCTACCAGCCAACCACCAGCCGCATTTTATGAAAGGAGGGAGGAGAGGAGAAGGAGGAGAGGAGAAGAGAAAGGCAGGGAGGTCAGAGGAAAAAGGTAGAGGAGGGTAGGATAAAGGAGAGGAGGGAGGAGGAGGGAGAGAGGGGAAGGATGGGTAGTAGGAAAGGAGAGAGGAGAAAGGGAGGGATGGAACTATAAGGGGCAAGCAGTTGAGCGATTTTCAAATCAGAGAGAAAGAGAGGAGGGGATGGAGGGATGAAGAGAGACGGGATGCTAGACAGCTGCTCAGCATCCTCCTGCCTTCACTCAGCCTCTCCAGGGTTGAACTCTGACCTCCACATGCTACCTGACTCTTAAAGAGACACAGAGGGTCCGCAGTTTGTTCACATAAGACGAGTCACATTTACACGCTGTACCATTTAACTTTATTTATTCATGAGCTACAAGACTTTAATATTTCATTATCATTAAAATTCAAATAAGACTAATTTTTATAGTAGAAAGATGAGGATGTGTAGAATTGTGCTTTTTATGAGTGTAAGGTTAAAAAAATAGATGCTAGTACTTTCAGCTATGCTAAGGTTAGTTCCTGTTGTATTTATTAATGAAACTTGACTACTATAATTAGTAAGAGTGCAATTAACTATTCTCATTATTAATTAATCTGTTATTAATTTGTAGTAATCCTTTATTCGTGTAGTCTTAACATTGTGAAAAAAGGTCATTACAAAGAATTTCCTCTTCAAATTGCTTGTTTTGCTCAATTAATAATCTAATAATTTAAAATGAGGTAAAGTAAGGTATCTTTCCTGATCCCCCTAGGGCAGGGGTGTTAAACTCATTTTAGTTCAGGGGCCATATATAACCCAATTTGATCTCAAGTGGGCCAGACCAGTAAAACCATTGCATAATAACCTACACATATATAACTTTAGTATAAGTGACTTGTGTGTTCATTATATGAATTGTTCGAATATGATAATATGTATTCACAGTTTTGTATTGTAAAGAGGGAAATTAAGGAAAATGATGCTCACAGAAGAAATCAAAGTATAGGTTTCAGTTATATATGTAATAATTTACTTTTAACTGTTTTTCATTGTTGCTAGGTACCAAAAATTAAGGCAAAGAGCATGGTTGGGGGTTCGATTCCTACTTGGATGACCCGTGTTAAAAATGTACCACAGCTCTCTGTACTGTCATGAATGGCATATGTTAAGATTGACAACAACAGAGGAAACACTGCTGAACGTCGTCGTTGTATGAAGACAAATGGTGTAAATATCCCTGGCAGCCGCCTTTGACACAGTGTCTGTGAATCCAGCCTTGGCTCCGAGACACTGTGGATCCATGCTGGCTCTCAGGGGGCCATCTTGGATCAAAGCATCTGGCGGTTTGGCAGGGTGCATTCTGGGTTCCTGCTTGCTCGCCCTACACACCATTTCTCAGCGCCTCACAAACACAGAGCGGCAAACGGGCCAAAAAAAATCTACTGAGACTGAAGCAATAAATTTGGCACGGGTACAATGTTTGATCAGGACATCAAAGGATTAGTGAAACATGTCTGATGGAGATACACCGGGTTTCCCTTCCTACAGGAAACTTTATCGTCATTAATATCGTGTTTGGTGCGATGGTGAGAAACACACGGTGATACAATCAACTCAAACACACACACACACACACACACAGGCAAGATACAACTGATACACACATCCCGACAACCCCTCTATCTGATTGCCTGCCGCCCCCCCCCCCCCTTCTCTTCTCTTGTTTCACTCTCTCTGTCTCAACCTGGATACAATGACATGAACTGCTGTGTGTGTGTGTGTGTGTGTGTGTGTGTGTGTGTGTCAGGGGATTCATTTATCCTGAAGGCATGCACACACACACACTAAAAAGGCTGGTTAGCGTAGGTCAATGTGTGGCTGTGAGACTATAGGAAGTAAAAATAGAAAGAAATAAAGAGAGAAGGAAAAGCAGGGTGAAAAGACAGAGTTAACCAAATAAGATTAAGATAGTTATCTTGGCCACTGTTCCATTCGGTGTAGATAGGAATAATGAAACCCACCCTGAGGTGCTCAAACTGCTGCTGCTGCTGGTGGCCTGCTCTGGTTTTTAATTAAATGTTACTGTTCTAGGTCTCATTAAACACACGCAAGGAGATGGTTCACTGTGTAAATATTGATTGATTTGATATTTGGTGTAGAATGCCCAAAGCTGGGCTGGTAATAATAATGATAATGATAATAAAGTTTATTTATAGAGCACCTTTCATACAAGGCATGCAGCTCAAAGTGCTCAGGTATACCCTAATGTGTGCAAGCGAGCAAGAAAATCAAGTCAGCACACTGCAGCTCCCAATGCAGGTAGGTTCATGTCGTTTCGAGCTTCATGATCTTCTTCAGACTAAAAATCAATTATAAAGTTGTCATCTTAAATACACAAAAGGCCCAGATCACCGGCCCAGATCACCTGCTACTATGCACGACGCAATCAGACACAAAAAAGCTTCTCACTAAACATCATTTTTGCTGTTTTGTTGTTTAAGGAATACATGAAAAGAGGCAAAAAGCATCAAGAATTAAGAGTTTGATGCTCACAATGCAAGTTTTAGGTGTTTGAATCCTTCATTGTTGTTATTTGCATTATCAGCTTACTGGTTATTTATTAATCAATTATTAGTTCAATCTATGATGTATCAGACAGTAGTGGAAAACGGCTATTGCAATTGACATGTTAACACGTAACACTGGGAAAAGAACAGGTGTAATCAATAACATGAATCATGGCTGTACTTCATGTATAGAAGTAGGGTTTAATGGCCTCAGTACTGTTCATGGCTCACTGTGGAGGCTTAGAGGAACAAGGACACTATTTATTTATATTTATCTTTAATTATTACTCACATTTGTGCTTTTCCTGCAATGACAAGTCCAAATATCTGCTGTGAAAAAGGTCGAACTAATGGTTTATTTGATTCAACTACAGACTGCAGAGGTCAAAACTTCGACCTTCCAGTTACGGACTGACCCTTTACTCATTATTACATCCTCCCACCTGAGAAGCCCAGGTGTTTGTTTAATCATTCAGGAATATGATAACCGGATGAGGAAATCCTACAATTTTCTTTCCCCGATTGAAACAACTTCTCTCTGTGCCCCGGAAGGAGGGAGCGGGGATAAAAGGGAGGGGAAAAATGAATGAGACAGAAAGAGAAAAACATTAAAAGCTGTGATCACAGCACGTTCATCTCATTTCTTATCCCACCATTTTGCCATTTAATCCAATAGCTGCTAATCCAATTTGTCTATCGGACATGTAAAAAGGCGGGGAGGAGGAGGGAGGAGGAGAAAGACAAGGAAGAGGAGGAGGAGGGAGGAGGGAAAGGGAGGAGATAGATCTGAACTTCTCTTCTGTGGTCCAAGTCACTTTTTTTCTGAATTGCGGTTTATTTAGGGACGAGCCGCACTTGTGCCTCTCTCCCATCGCTTTCTTTCCACCCGACCGTCAAGCCCGTCTGATATCAGCGGGGATCAAGGCGAGATGAAAGGCCAAAGACGCATGAAAGGAAAATGAGAAAAAAAGAAGGAATAAAAAAAGGAAACAGGATGAACATTGTTTCCTGTGATTAGGTAAGAGGCTTGTTAAAAGGCTGTCACTGCAGTGATGTGAATATGCATGACAGGGGACGGCCTAATCAGAGAGGTCTGCGGCGAGGACCGGAGGGGGTGGAATTGTGGTTAAGTAGCCTACTGAAGACTTGATTTAATTAATGTGAGTAGAGGAGTGTCTCGTTAGGAAGGAGACACACACACACACATACACACACAAAATGAGAGAAAGAGAGAGAGAGAGAGAGAGAGAGTGTAGCTTGTAAGTAAGAAAAGCTACCATGCTGGCAAATTCAGTTTTTGGCCATAAAACACAATCCAAATCCTGCAGTAGTGATGTTTCTTTAATGCTGGAGGACATCTACAAACTCAAAGTCAATCTAATCGACAGCTTTGACAGCTCACTCTCTTCTCTCTCTTACTTACTTCTTCTCATTCAAAGCAAAGTGAAATACACGCTGCAACTCCTTCAACTTAGAAATGTTACAGAATCACAATCTTCTCAACGTTACACATGTGATTTCTCCTTTTTTTTTCTCCTCCACCTCCGCTCTCTACTGGAGTGGTGCTGTTTTTTTCTTCCAGGGGAAGCTTGTTCGAGGCCTTTTTAGCCACCCTCAATGGCACAATGGTCCCAGCGTATAGAGCAGATTCCTGCTTTATTGAACCTGTGTATAATGTCTGCTGAATGGAGCACATTAACCAATTCACACTCACCTCTTTTCCTAAACCTCCACCGCCACCACCACCCCCTCCCTTGCATAGAAATAGGAGGAAAGTAAAATAAGAAAGAGCGAGTGAGAGAGCAAGCGAGAGAGAGAGAGGGAGAGAGCTAGAGAGAGAGCGAGAGAGAGAAACCCCCTCCCCTCCCCTCACACTGAGGCACAATGACTGCCTTTTCCACTGGTGTCATTTGTCAACCACTGCTTGCTTTACAACTTACAAAAGAGGTGGAAGGTAGAGGAGAAACCAAAAGGGTGTGACTGAGAGTTTTTTTTTTTGGGAAGGGCAGAGAGATGAATTGGGTCTCTGCAGGATTATTTGTTTCTAATTATGACGTGTATTAACAGCAGAGCTTTTGGAAGTATGGCAGTTTTATAGCAGGAAACGCTCAATGTGCACAGCTGTAGAACTGTGTATGATCTTGTATAATGATTTTGGTTTTCATTGTCAGTAAACACAGGATATCAGCGGGTAAGAAGTCAAATAATGAAGTAGAATATGGATATATAATGCACGTCTTAGAAAAAGAGTCACCAATACCAATCAGCGTTGAAATAATAGCTGCTGAGGTGTCAAATTTAAATCACTAGCCACTTAGTTAGCCACTTAGGAGAACATCTGGACACTTCTTCAATTAATTAAAGCATCTAAAAGAAAAGTGGAGGATCTAATGTGGTTTTGATGGTTTATTAACATCCATATCCAATCAGGGACTCCATCTCCAGCCACACAATAAATCCTATTAAGCTTCTTTCAAGAAGGGAACATTTGGAAATATATAAAGTGATATGTTGTTTATACATTGTTAAAATGGTTAAAAACCGTATTTGTTCCACTCTTACATTTAGCTGACTTGTTTCTAACACTTTTTGTCTGTAAGCACTCTGTGTTATCTCGCTAACTGCCTAAGTCTTAATATACATATATTTAGAAACAATAACCCTTAATCAACTCAATTATTCCTCTTGACAATAAAAAGAAATATGATGATAATTAAATTCTCAGGCACAATAAATAAGTGCACATAATGAAAAATGGATCTCTTGTGTATAGTCAGATTTGGCTCCTCGTCCTCCGCGCCGCAGTGCTCGGTAACTATGACGTAGTTAAGTAGGAAACAGTCTGACTCGGAGTCCAATTAAAGTAGAGTTACACTCCAATATCTACACACTGTTATTTCCAGATGCTCTCTCCTTGAAATAATGTTTAAATAATATTAATTTGATCAGTGAACTATAAGCACTAGACTTTTACACCAGAGACTGGGGTTCAACTCTTAAATTCTGCATGTGGTTATAATTTAGTTAACAAATGCAGGTTGTTTAAGGGTAAGGAACCATCTTTACTTGTCTCAACCCTTATAGTGCTGTGATTGCCTAAATACAACCATAACAAATGGGCTTTAATTGAATATTCTGCAGATATGTTAATTCAAAACATTTCTTCATTATGTTGATGTAAGTCACAGTTAGGACAACATTATGCTTCTTTTTTGCTACTGCACACATTAAGAGTGTATTAACATAACTTCTAAGTAGGGCTAAAAGTTCATTTCAAATAATCATGATCATGTAATATCTCTTTATGATAAATGTTTAAGGGTAAGGAACCATCTTTACTTGTCTCAACCCTTATAGTGCTGTGATTGCACTAACACAACCATAAAAAATGGGCTTTAATTGCTGTGAGACAACAAATTAAGTACTACAATGAATATGCTGCAGATATGTTAATTCAAAACATTTCTTCATTATGTTGATGTAAGTCACAGTTATGCTTCTTTTTTTGCTACTGCACACATTAAGAGTGTTATTATAGAAGTTATTCTAAGAGATCGGGTTTGACACAAGGCTGCATTTCTGTCTGTGAAGTAGGGCTAAAAGTTCATTTCAAATAATCACGATCATGTAATATCTCTATGATAAATGTCATAACAGCTGATATCAAGCACCTCTGACTGTGAGCGCCGCCTCAAAGAGAGACAAACTCAGGATGGTAGAAACTGGGATCGGCCCAAAGCCTTTTTTAATGAGTAGGAGAGTGTACATAAGCAGCTCCTATCATGTCACTGTTTTAACATTTGTCTTCAGAGAGCATGTTAAACACAGACGATGGGTTTGTCCGCCTAATACATTTCTTCCTCTCATCTCTCACTCACTCGCTCAGACACACACACACAGACACGCAGACACACACACACACACAGAGACACGCAGACACGCACACACACCCCACTGGGCAAACACATTTGACCTCAGAGCTAACAGCAGAACAACCTCCAGACACCTCGACCACTCCTCCACCTCACAGGTTAAGGAGGGGGGTGTGTGAGCTCGGGCAAACAGAGTTCACATAATAGACTGACTGTGGAGATCAAAATCTTCATATTTCGGGGGCCTCACTTTGTACACACACACGCACACACTGAGGAGTGAAGAGTGTATTTGCGTAAGAGACGTCATTATGCAGCTTTCCCTCTCTCCCTCTCTCCTTTACTCACATACACTCCTCTTAATTGAGCTCTTCTTTTAACTTTCTCTTCATCTTCTCATTTTGAGTATCTAAATTAAATTGATTTTTTATTTGACTGAATTGAATAACGGGGGGCAATAAAAAACAGGGGTCAGATTACCCACCAAAAAATAAAAATAAAGGCCTTTTCTGTAGTTTTTTTTTCTGTTGGTCTTGCAGAAACAGCCAAGCCGTGACAATCACACAAATACACTCCTCCTCCTCCTCCTCAACTCAACCCCCCACCATCTCTTCTCCTTCTTCCCTCCTCCCTCCCTCCCTCCTTCCCCCACTCCATCAAATTGTGTTTTTGCTACAAATCAATAAACATTATCAGAGAGTGGCAGACTATGGGCTGGTGGAGGCAGCCTCTGTCTGTTAAAGCCCAGACCGCCCTGTCTCTATCACAGCCTGGGTGAGAAGGCCAGGAGGAAACAAATACACACACACACATACGAAAAAAAAGGTAGAAGACACACAAACCACACACACACACATAGAAATACATGTATAAGGACTTATAGAAAACATAAGAAACTCAGGGGCACAGATGGATGATGCAAAAAGAGCCACAAGTACACACAGACATGCTCGATGATCAAAGAGCGAGTCTTTGAAGCGAGGAGCGATTTCTCACATCCACACATCCCAAAAACACACACAGAGACAGCCGAAAGACAATCAAACTGAGACGACTGGAAAAGAAAAGAACAGAGCAGCACAGTACAGCTGTTCTGTCTATGCTACTCACTCAAGGTTTGTAAGAAATGTAGAAAAAAAAAAAAAATGACGCCAGCGGTGACTTTTAAACACTCCCTAACCCATTAGGAAGTGCTGTATCACTGCTCTATGCTTGTCAGCTCCCGTTAGCTTTAGCGTCAGAAATCCCTTTCTCGCTCCTCTCTCCGACGCTCTACGAGAACCATTTAACTGAGCTCTAAATAAGATGATTTTCAACCTGTCCCCACTTAGCTTGGGGGCTGAAAAAGGAAAATCAGGGGGCCTGCCATACACCATTTTCTCAATTACCTTTCTCATTATTGTCACCCGTGTTCATTACTATTATTATCATCCTCTCTTTTTCTGTTGCACCACCACCCCCCAAACCCCCACACACACACACTTTAGGCTAGCTTAGGCCATTGTGGCTGTCATGTTGGATGAAGAGAAAGAGGAGAGCGGCAGAATCGAGAGCTTTTTCAAGGCCAGAGCACTTCAGGTAATTAATATAGCGAGAGGGGGCAGATGAGAGGAGACGGAGAATATGTGAGTATACGTGCGCCTCTGTGTGTGAGTGTGTGTGTGTGCGTGTGTGTGTGTGTGTGTGTGTGTGTGTGTGTGTTTTTGCTGAAACGTCTGATTGGGGAGCTCACCTGCCGATACCCCCTAAAAGGTATTTCATTAGTGAGCCTTTTACCATACAAGCAGAGGAACAAAGCCTCGGTTACGCCTGTCTCCACTCCAACTCAACGGGGCCCCTCCAGGACGCCTGTAGCTGTGTGTGGGAAGAGTAAAGAAGAAGAGTGGAAGAGCAAAGAGAGAGGAGAGAAGAGGCGAGGAGAGCCTATCCTTGTTCATAATCTCATGACAAAAGGCAAAAAAGGCATCATCCTATTAACAGCATGATCTTCACCAGCTCATGCTAGCTTCTTTCCACAGGGGGCTCTCTGTTATTATTAAGGTGAGTGGGTGATAGGGAGCAGGAAAGGCCTCCCTATTAGCCCTGGGACAAGAGTACGTATGAAGGGGGGAGAGGAAAGAGGAGAGACCCCATGCTAGGGTCCTTGCTTGGAGTCTTTTTTTTTTCCTATTCTTCAGAATGAGAGCCTTTGCTTGGACCTTTGGGGGCTGGTTTCTATTAGGCTTCAGAGCTACAAACACAAAGTGGGAGACATGATGGTGATGCTCACTGGGATAAAACTCATCTGAAGCCGACTCACCTTATTCCTCCGGTCATGTTAGGGATCAGTCGTTAATTAAATGCTTTGAAAGCTGCTCTACATTCATTTTGTATTTATGTTGTGTCCTTAAGATGCTCAAGAAGCTAAAAAATAGTTAAGATTCACACTGAGAGTTGATAGTTAATGTCCTGTAGATTTCAAGTGAAGCTCCAAAGTGTTGTAGGAGGTTCAATGAAGTTTATTTAACCCTTACATGGTGTTCAGGGTCAAATTTGACTCATTTTTACATTTAAGAGCTGTAAATAAACAATGGACTTTTCCTTAATGTAACTTTTCTCACCCCATAAATAAATAAAATACACTCTTATTAATGACTGATGGGGGGAATTTCTGAATGTGAATTGATGTAGAGACTGATCATGAGTCAGAATATGAACAGTATGTAAGGGTTAAGCAGCGGAAATGTTAACCAAACTCAAGCTAACCTGTCAGTGTGTTTAACGAGGTTATGTTTTGTTTTGCTATCGTTATATCAGTGTTAGATGTAGAGAGTGTCATGTTGTTATTTTTAATACTAGAGTTTGTGGTGATATGAGATGTGTCTGTCTGTTTTAGACGCCTTGTTATAACAACTTTAGATGCCAACAAGTCAACAGCTGCACTGATGATGATGATGTTAATTATGTTTAATGACATGACGATGTGTGCCAGAGGTGGAAAGTAGCTAAGTACATTCAACCAAACACTGTATTGAAGTACAATTGTGAGGCACTTACTTCAGTACTACTTTTATACCTTTAAACTCAATATTGTACTTTTTAACTTACTCCACTAACATTTATTTGACAGAAAAAAAGGACTTTGAACATTTTTTTTAGCTTTTACTTTGTAGCACTTTGAGATTTACTTCAAATGTAAAGTGTGTTACAAATAAAATATATTAGTATTATTATTGTTGTGTGAGTTCATTTTTTAAAACTGTATTTATTCACACAGAATCTAATTATACAACAATATTTAGCAAAAGCATGTTGCTGGATTCACAAAAACACTTAGTCTGCTTCTCCTTTATAACAAAAGGATCTGCAGAGACGCTATAACACGTTGCCTCTGTGCTTCCAGGACGTTAAATTAAATTTGACAGAAGCGATTACACGTATCAGTGTTTGCATCTTTTCTCAGACTTCAACAGGCGTTAAGGTAAAGAAAAAAACACACACACAGGAATTGGAAAAGAGGGAGGAGTCAAGGAGGGTTTTTTGTGTTAAGCTGGGTATCTACTGGCAGCATTGCTAAAATAGTCAGTGTGTGTCTGTGTGAGTGAGAGAGAGAGAGAAAGAGAGAGAGAGAGAGAGAGACTGGTGAGAGAAAGAGAGATTAGTCTGTTTTTCTGTTTGAGTGTTTTGTCTTCTGCTCAGTGGGGGTGCTTGCCTCTAGCCTCAGGTTACACAGGGGAATTGTGGGAAAAAAGAAGGAGACTGAGCTGTGTTTGAGAATGACAGCAATGCCGGTGTTGCTCTGTGTTTTAAAAAAGTGTTAAACAGGTGAAGCCGCTTAGTAGAAATATACACTAATGCTAAAATGTAGTTTCCTCCTCACTCTGAACTTCACTTTATTCGTAAATGATTCAAATTTCTTCTTTTAGGATGAAAAAAATCCACATTTCTGTCACATGTTTTGCTTCTTTTGTTAATGTACAGTATCGCATTTGATCATCTTATAATTATAGAAATTGTTGGGACACTTTGACCTCTCTTCTTCAGAAGCCTCATTGATAATGATGTTTTTTTTGAAGCATAAATATACAAGCTCATTTAGATGTAGTAACAGACGCTTTGTGGCTGTACTTGAATATAACAATCTGTTGCTTCTTACTTTCTCAGAACAGCTGCTATTATTAATCTGAATGTTGTCTGAAGATGTTGTGATTATAAAGTAATGATTTCATCTGCGGTTCAGAAGTTTGGTAACTAAGTGGCAATCAATACAGATATATAGTGACATGCTTAAGTTCAGAGAGGTGAGCTGTCCTGTAAAAAGAAACCCAGCATGGACAGAAAGTGGAGCTGACATGCAAGCTGCAGGTAAAATGGCATGGGATCAACTCTAACACCAATTTTATGCTATTAAAGATCTCAATGAAAACCTGTCTGCTAATGTTTGGGACATCCAAGACGAGGAGGAATTGAATTAAGGTGTACAGCATGAGGAGCAACGAGGCTTCAGAGTGGTGCTACTAACATGCAGAGTCTGGGAGTCTGAGCTAGTTTGGGATTATCAAACATTATATTTTTTTAGATACACCAGAAACATAAGCACAAACTGCTTCATCTTCAGTATGTTTAAAACACAACTACATCATACTGAAACAGTCAATTTAACATTAACCAGTCTTTATTCTAGTGATTAAGAGTAAAGCAACAGGTATGGGGAAAATGTGAATACTGATATATAAACCATCACAGTACTACTGATTCATGAACTGTATATAATTATACTGTGGACTTTATTACTCATTAAAAGCAATGACTATAATCTTTTATTTCCTCTCTTCCCAAGTTAAGAGTCTAAATGGTGTTTCTATAAGTGGATGGATTTATCATGTGATCACGCTGCTTGATGATGGCACAAATATCAGCGACTCATCACTCAGACGGCTCTGCTACCTTTTAAAGTACACCCGACTGTTAAATGGTAGCTATTAACATTCTTTTAAGACATTTATGGATTAAAAACAGCCTTGTTCTTACTGTGTGACAGCCTATTACTGCAATGAATACACACCTGATAAAAGTCTGAATTGAGTTAATTCAGCGTGATAGAGAAAACTTTGAGGGACATTTAAAAAAAAAAAAGAAAAAGGTATGTCAAAGTGAAGAGTACAGATACTCAAGAGATGCACTCCTCCTTACTCCATCGCCTCACACACACACACACACACACACACACACACACACACACACACACACACACGCACACCTCCTCTCATCATCATCGTCCTCCATTCTCCTCTGTAGCCCAGTAAAAAGCCTGTGATGACCTGGGTGTGTAGCTTATTAACCTCTCCATCAGTTCTTATCAGCCAATGAATAGCCCAGTCATCTGCCCCTCCTCCTAAATCTAAGGGAGGAAAAAATTTCTCCTCACGTCAGGTCTATAATTCAATCCACACACACATACACACACATACACCCACAAATCATTTAAAAAGGTGCACACACACACACACACACACACACACACACACACACACACAGAAGGGGGATCAGTAGTAACATTTTGTCAACCTCGGTCCTGGTGGGCTTCCAAGATTGGCGTGGACCAGATGTTATTGAAATTATCAACAATTGGAGGAAAAAACAGACGGGCATGAATGTGTGTGTGTGTGTGTGTGTGTGTGTGTGTGTGTGTGTGTGTGTGTGTGTGTGTGTGTTAACATGTGTGTACTATGTGCCTGCCTGCCTGCCTGCCTGCCTGCCTGCCTGCCTGCCTGCCTGCATGAATGTATGTGTATGTGTGTGTGTGAGGGCCAGAATAAATTAATGGCTGATTTCTCCCCTTGCTTTGATGGCATTAAGAGCCCTCTTCTTCTCAATGTGCCGCGTTAAATGCTTTTCTCCTTCTCTCTTTCCCTCCGTCTCTCTCCCTTCTTTTTCTTTTTTTTTTTTTGAGAAGCAGGGCCACCCAGCAGAAAGCAACTGATGCAAAACGCCAGAGTAATCCCCCACCCCCTCTCTATCCACCAGCACCAGCACCACAACCAGCACCACCACCACCACCACCACCCCTCCTGCTATCTTTAGTCTTTGACACAGTAGCCATTATCTGTGGGATTTAGTTAAACCAAACCTTCATGTATTTGTTAGGCGCTGGGTTCGTTTTCTCCTCTGACTGCTCTGCTTGAGTGTGGCCAGGCTGAAGGGGGGGTGTAGGGGTGTAGGGTGGGAGCGGAGGAGTTTACATCATCAGTGTGACTAGCTGGGAGACATGAGAAGAGGGGGTCTACAATGCCATCTAGCTGGATACTGCTAAGGATGTGAAAGCATGTTAAAGTCAAAGTAGGAATTTGTAGCTTTGTTTTTGCTGCCAAAATAAAACCAACACTAAACTGAGACACAAGTGGCTACAGAAGTTAAAAAGACAACTGTTAAACTCCCCTAGACTAATTTAACCAAACTTAAAATAAACAGAAAACCACACAAAACAGTGAACGGAGCCATAAACTCAACAATCTAGGAAAACCAACACAACTTATTTCTGGACATTTTCGTGCATCAGCTGTCAAAAGTTTATAAAACTATTTGACAAACTTAACCTGAAATATAACTGGACGATAAATCCGATTTACAGAAGTATCAACATTGAATCAATCTCTTACCGACCAACATTTGATATTGTCACAGTTTTCAATAACTACAGTCTGAGTCTGAAGAGTTTGAATTATATTTACAGTTTCAACAAAGAGTGCCATGTAATAACTAAAAAATATCAGCAGCTGGTTAGACTGCAATGACTCCAGACAAATGTGTTAAAAGTAACTTAACAAATGTGATGAAATGTCACATACTGTATTAGTTACAGATAAATGTGTTGATATAAAACCTGATGACAGCTTCAAAAAGAGTAAAACACAACAGGTTAAAAGAGAATATATAGTCTTCTGTAATTTCCAGACTTGGACTTTTTTGCACTATCATCTCATATCTATAATATCCTGCTTAAACACTGAAGCTCTTCTCTTGGCTACATGCAGCCGCGGAGCTGAAAGCAGCGTTATGGAATCACTGTTGAAACTCGCAGATAAGCTGCGGCTTGGTGGGACTAAGCTAAGGTTAAGCCAGGTGGTTTAGCTCCCTGAGTATGTGTTTACACACACACTGAGGTGTGAACCATTTGGGGAGCTTAGAGGGGTGGAGAAACATGAGTTGATTTAGTGCTAGTGTAAACCTCAGTACCTGTTGATGGTGTTAATTGGGACAGCTTAACACAAACATCAGTATAAATCTGTAGGGATTCTGATGTGGGCCAATTCAGCTTTAGGGGAATACACACTGATAAAATGGGCTGGCTATCAAATTCCAGTCACTCTTTTTTTTGGATAACAACCAAAAGGCATCAAACCTACTCAGATTCACAGTTTTGTTTAATATTATCTTTAACAAGTTATGTCATAATTTAGATAAAAGTTCTGTCCATTTATTTTTTAAACTATTGCATATGGGAAAAGTTCTTGTTTTGGTTCCTGTGTTGAACATTTAAGAACTCCATTTAATATTAATTTAAATAAAATAAATAAAAAATAATGTATTGGAAATACTTAGTATTAGTACAGAAATTCAGGTATTGTGTCGGCATCAGTGTGAAAAACATTTTAACAAGATCACTCCCTTGTAGTCAGCGGTGCATTTTGGCAATTTTGAAAATATTGCCTATTTGTCTTTAAATACAGGCCCACACACAGGTCAAAACACTTATATATATTTGTAAGGGAGTGAAGAAATCTCTGAATGAAAAAGTGTGAGTATGCCAGAGGGAGCAGTGACACCCCCCCCCCCCCCCCCCCCCCAAACCTGCTGATGGACAGCTGCAATCTTTTTAGCATAAGTGGCTCCGCCTGCTCCATTAGCAAAGAGAAGGAGGAGGGTGTGTGTGTGTGTGTGTGTGTGTGTGTGTGTGTGTGTGAGGAGGGAAGGGGGGGGGGAGCTCGACCCCCCCTGGGGTAGATGTTAGAACAAATTTGAGGGGTGTCATATTACACGCCTTGTGACAGGAGGCTGAGGGGAGGTGAACGATGAATTTGCTTAATGAATTAATCTGTGGGCCAGTAATGGCTCTGCTAACAACATTAGTCATCCTTCTTACATCTCCGTGCTGCGACTCACTAGTTTCTCCACTCGTCTTCCTCTGTTACACAATCATTTCATCCATCCCTTCTTCATCTTTACTCCCTGTCTGCCTCTCCTTCCTATCTCAGGGGTTTGCTTAAGGGCAACAACAGTCCATCCTTCCTCATTTTAGATATAAATAAATACATTTCTTTTTTTTGGTAATACACATCCTGCCATTTTTTAAAGGTCAGAACTATCAAGGAATTAAGTCTTTCGATTTGTTTAATATACTCCCCAATGCACACTGTCCCTAATACGTTTGTGAATGTGTCAAATAAATCCCCCCTCGCGCTCACTTTTCCATCTGGAACGACATTACATTACAACTGACACAAACACCGGGCTGTTACTGCCACTGGCCCCTTGGCTCGAGCTTTGATTCAATACACAAATGCAAAATTGCTGTGTTTAAATAGATATTTAAATGGAAATGTATTGGGAAAGACAGCTGTTGGTATTTGTAGCCTGGAGTGCTCATTACAATGGGAAATGGGGAGGAGTGTGTATGGGAAGGGTGGGGAGGGGGCGATGATGACAACGGTAGCATGGCGAGCAGCTGTGTTAGCAAGTGAATAGTGTAATTACTGGCCAAACCTCTGTCATTAACCTGCATTGTCGAGTGCCACCACATCCGTTAACATAAGAAAGCCGCGATTAATTGACTGCAAGGTTGGAAATTCAATTATGTTGTCGGTGCTGTAGTTTGTAAACCAAATAATTATCAACCGCATACAAAAACAAACAACTAAAAAAAAGACTTTTTGGGAATCCGAGCTATACCAGAGAGAAATATTTTTTCCCCCTCTTTAATTTAAACTGGGAATTTTGCTTTGAGATGGCGAGATAAAGTTAAAGAAAATACAAGAAGAAGACTGGAACACAAACACATGGATTAAAAATGTGTCAGCTTAATTTTAAACCATTAAATTAGCTCTTCATATAAAATTTCAAATGCTACGGCACAAAAAACAACACAAAATAATTAATTAAATAAAATACTGGCTCTGCTTGTACATCTCTGTGCTGCTACAAAGTCTGTTTTGTGCAATGTGGGTGTGTGTGTGTGTGTACCTAAGCGTGCCATCTCTGTACGTGTGTGAGTGTGTGTGTATGAACATATTCAGTGTGTTTGTTAATGTGGAACTTGTATATATTCTGTGTTTGCGTGTGTGTGTCTGTGACGACGTGTTTGGCAGCTTGCAGGATGGTTTGTTGGACCGGGGTGCTTGCATGGGGTCTCAGGCAGAGAGGCGGCTGATGAAAGCATTGGCGGGATGCTCCAATAAAGAGCAGATTATCATAAGCGGCCATTGTCCACCTCCCAATTCTCTCCAACAACCCCCCCCACCACCACCACTATTTCTCTCTCTCTTCCCATCCCCACTTACTCACCCCTCTGCTGAAAATGTTAATCGGCCCTATCGCTGGCAGGCTGAGGACAGGCCTGGCCCTGTGAGTACAACTTTAACTCATTTAGAGGAAACATGGAAATTAAGAGAGGAAAGTGACAAAATTTAAGTGACACATAAACAGAAAGATGTAAGCATCCCAAAATACTTCATAAACAAATTTAACTTGCATGAGTAGACGAGTAGCTACACCCCCTTTTTCCCCTCCATCCCAACAAACTCCCTCCCCTCTTTCCCTCCCTCCCGTTGACTCCATCCACCCAGCTCGTTTTATCTGAAGATTCTCAGACAATGCCTAGAGGATCCCGTTCCCTAATCTTCCTAAAAATCCCCTTTCATCCCCACTGTTAAAGAATGTATGAAAGCCTGACACCGAGCTAGAGAAAAGGAGGAGAGAGAGAGAGAGAAAAAAAAAGAACCAGTGCACATCTGGGAGTGAGGGGAGGGTGGTGTCACTGTGCTGGACTAGGGGAGGGAGGGAGGGAGGTAGGGAGGGGTTAGGGTTTTGGGGGTGGGGGGTAGAGGGGTGGGAGGGGAGGTAGAGGCTCAGCATTGGTCGCTTGTGCAGAGTCCTTGCAAGTTGACTAATTAAATTGTTTTGCTGCTCAAACATTCAAATGGCCGAGGAGATTAAGGGCATGAGCGGGAATGGGAGTTTGTGTGTGTGTGTGTGTGTGTGTGTGTGTGTGTGTGTGTGTGTGATGGGGACGGAGGAGGGGGGGTTAATCTGTGTTCTGACCCAGTTGAACCTTGGAGTCACACACACACACACACACATTTTCACACAAAACAAAAAAAACAAAACCCAAATCCTTTGTTTTGTTCCCCTCAAAGGCAAGAAAAAGGCAATAGGTTTTAAAGGAGAGATCCCTAGATTTCTTTTTTTTTCTTCTTTCCCCCCATCGGGAAGAACGGCGCATTTGCTCCTGAAGTGAATTCGAGATGACCACAAACACATTCCACTGCGCTCTAATACAAAAACCATTCGATTGAAAAGTGAGTGCTCTTTTTGTAACCCTGACAACAACAAACAAGAACGAGAAAATGACCGAAGGCTCATGAAAATAAAAGGAGGGAAGGGATCTTCTTCTTCTTATTTTGGCTGGGTCTATCTCAAGTTGCCACGAGCTTAGCTTACGAATTGGGGGTCTGTGATTATGGATAAACAATAGTCGCAATCTCGCCACGGCTGCTCAACAATTTCAATCACAATCCTCTACAATGGCCAAAAGCCTACAGCATAGCCTGGTTTTTATTTTTCCAAGTCTACCTTTATTAGAAGATTCAGGAGAGCTAGAGTGTAGGGGCTTAATGTTACTCAATTTATTGTCAAACGTGCTCTGAAGATTTCTTTCCCTCCTCTCCTCTCCTCTCCTCTCCCCTCACAGCCCAACAAAAATACAAAAGAGAGGAAGAGAGAAAGAGGAGTTGTATAAATGTAGCACCTGAAAAACAAAGTGAACACTAATTAAAGCCAAATGCCAAAAAAAAAAAAACTCCTCGCTCCTCTCTTCTCTCCCTCCATCTTTCAGTCTGTGAACTGGGGAGGGTATTATAGTCTAAACACTTTTTCTTCTCTCAGTGCTGAAAGATTAGACTGGTTATCCCATTAAAGTTGGTAAAATGCCATTCTTGTGTCTTTAAGCTCTCGTATAGGAGGTCAAGATGAGTCTGCCTGCGCTTACAAGGCGGGCACGGATGTAATCTGCCCAAAGTTACAATAATTAATGTTAAGCTTCTTCAGCAATACGTTTGTGAAAGAACCGGGCCTGATAATATACTTAAAGCTGCACAGGCTGTTTGTGTTGTCGCGACGAGACAAGGCAGGGCTTGATGTGCATGCGTGTATGTGTGTGTGTGTGTGTGTGTGTGTGTGAGAGAGTCCCCCCATGCCACTCACGTAGCTGAGCTTAAATCTTTAGTCAAACTATAAGCTGATGCTGCCACAATGCTGGATTAGGACGACAGGCATGGGAAAAAAAAAAAGTGAGAGGGCTGGCTCACTTGATGCAAAAAGACATATAAACATAACACACACACACACACACTCAATGACAATGACGCCTGCACTCATGTCACCATTAGCATTAGGAGTATAGGATCTATAAGGAAATGAAAATACATTAACATTTCATTTAAATACCAGGCTATTCCTACACACGTATATATTTTAATATCATAGATTAAATGCAACTAAATACCGATGACTGATGACTCTACTAGCGATCTTAAATGACTTAATCCTCGGTAATGGTGAATTAAACCCCAAAATAAATTGTTTCTCTATGAAGCCAACTGCAAGACATCAATACAATTAGACAAAATCGAAATTAGCCTGCGGGCTGTAGTTTTGGATGAGTGTGATTTAGAGCCACAGGTTGACGTTTAAGCTGTTCACACACTGCAATCCTCCACACACACACACGCACGCACATCCGCACTAAGGCCGCCAGCAGCCCCTTACGAATGTGAAGGCATTGACAGTCCGTTCTGTCCCCTTTTCTCAGATACTGAGGGGGATATGCTGCATGTGTAAAGTACATTAAGCTCTTGCTGGATCCCTCCTTGTGCCATTCTCCTCTCGTCGACTCGCCAGACACAAAGGCAGATTAAAGGAGCGCGCGCCATAAAAACCCTGTGTCAATCTTATCGGCTTCAAGTGCAATTTTTAAACATATGTTAATCTGGGAGAGCTAAAACTCATTCTCTCTCCTCTCTCTCTCTCTGCTTGTTTATCTCTTATCAAATGCGCAGTAGGTGAGGGGCAGCTTTGCGGTGCGGCTAAGTGCCATTATTTGGATAATTGCGTCCATTGTTGCAGGTTATATAGCTATTTGAAATGGGAGGTGTGTGTAAATAGGTGCAGGGGCCAGGTAGGGGGTGCCTGAGATATATTCAAACAGTGGGGCCAGGGGATTTTCTGCAAAGGCTACATGACGCATTTGAATGCCTCTTCATACCTAGAGCTGAAATTTCAATAAGGAGTGTTTGATATATTTTTCTGCGTAACAATACCTTAGAAATAATAACAATGCCAAGGTCATAATCATTACATGCAGCGGTGGAAACTCGCTAACAATGGTATCTAAAGTCGACTGAAAATTAGCATGGAAATAAAGCACATATTAATGACACTATTGAAAGTTTAAGCTTTTTGATCCATGCAAGGTGGGGTTTTTTGGCTTGGAGCACTGTGCATAAAAGCTGGATGACACTTAGTTTCATAGTATAACTTTTGTAAAGGCAGCCATGCAATATTATATCATTTTTTAAATGATATTCTATGTTGATGGGTACCTTCTCGGTTGACAGAAGACTTCTGTAGGAATTCATCTTTAAAATGAAATTAAAAATGAATACCCATCTATTAAAACACACTAATATTCCTCTTGTATAATCAGACTCCTATAAATATTTGGTCTGTTGCAGGAGGTGAACGTTCTCCTAATGTTGCATGTGTGAAGGACAGTGCTCCCAGTGGTGCAAGAATAACAAGTTCATTAGTCGAGGGGGGGCGCCGCAGGAATTCAAATTCCCCCCCGACCTGGGCCTGGCCTCCGATTGGCTGGCTGTGTCGGCATGGCGAGACTCATTAGAGCCCAGCAGTAATTAAGAGTTGTTAGAAAGTGAATTCTCCAACCGCAGATTAGAAAATTAAACTATTTACTGATTACATATTAATAGAAGACAACAATGGCGCTTGCCATAAGCTTGGAAGGCAACCAAGGAATAAATCTGTGTACTTAATTACCATAAACAATGGGGGCATAGAAATGGAGTTTTATGCACACTCCCTCCTGTAATGTGTCTGATATCAGAAGACACTTGACAATTCTTGTTCAATTATCTCTATTATTTAATGTGCTGTGAACTGCCTCTGAGTAAATAAATTAACCACCCCAATTACTTTGGATTCATCTGGGGAGGGCCGCGGCGTAATAGAAAATGCTGCAGAAAGCTGCATTGTGCCCAAACCAGGGGAGAGAGAGAGAGGGAGAGAGGGAGAGAGGGGGGAGGGAGGAAAA
The DNA here is from genome assembly GCF_027409825.1 of Scomber japonicus. NCBI lineage: Eukaryota > Metazoa > Chordata > Actinopteri > Scombriformes > Scombridae > Scomber > Scomber japonicus. The sequence continues at coordinate 9,234,939 of NC_070591.1, read as the reverse complement.
GAGATGTGTGGAAAATGAGGGGGGGGGGCAAGGGTGAGAGAACGGAAGGAGAAATAGAGATTCACAGGGATAAAAGGAACAGAGCAAATAAAAAGTGATGCAGAGACGCAAAGAGGATTGAGAAAGAAAGAGAAAGAGGAAAACAAAGAAAGATAAAAAGAAAGAGCAGAAAAACAAAGAGGATGCTGATTTAGAAAGCACAAACAATAAAAGAGTGATGGAGTAAGTTACGTTTAACGGGGAAGAATTATAAAAATAAAGATTATTAAAGACTTGAATCCTTGCGGCAAACATTATACGAACAAACTCCATTTATAGAGAGAGAGGAAAATGAAAGGATGATGGAATGACAAAGCAAAAAGCATGTGATATAAAAGAAAAGGCATATGGAGGACCAGCAGTGGATCTTCCCAGGCTTTCTGCTGGTGAAGCAGGGAGATGAACAATCAGTCATGGGTCAGTCGGTCTGTCTGTTCACATCTGCCCATCAGTCCTGCAGCGCTGTGCGCTACCACAGTACCACTGCACACTGAGCTCACCCAAACTTACCTCAAGAGGTCTGAATCATATGATCAGATGCTGTTATGGACTACTCTGAACATCCACCCTGCTTATAAAGGCTGTTCTGTGCCTTAAGAACAGACTGCAGTAAAACAATGCATATAAAGATGTAAATAAATGGTTAAATGCAGAATTACTAGTCAGTGATGTACATTTATACAATGCTTAGGAATGCAACCGACTCTAAAGCATTTACAGACTTCCTCTTTTCACCATTTTCTCTCTGTGACGTCCAGCCTTCATCGCACCTTTACTTCTTAGCGCTGACCTGAGTTACAATTAGGCTTTCAATTGAGTTCTTTATTATCTAATTTTTTTTTTTGTTCAGGTCACATCTGAACTCAATTAAAATACTTGCGAGTGATGTGACAAGTTTTATTTCTGTCCAAACTTTTCTCTGGAGAGGACGGCTCATGACAGCTCGGCTTCTGTCTCCAGTTTGCAGATGTTCCGTATTTCATGAATACTTTAGATTGGATTAGGACAACTGAAGTAAAAAGCAGTCAGTACATTGGGTAAGAAGAGTTTGGTCTTTTGTTTCTACTTTTTAACTTCACAAAAGAGTTTTGAAGGAGATTAATGCTAGACTTAAAAAACACTGGGGCTGCTTCTGTGTGTGTTAATGGATGCGGAATTAGAGAAGAAAGGTGTCATTAAAATGAGCAAACATGCTCCGTAAACTTTTATACAAAACAAAGTTCCATTTATATATAAAATGAGACCATGAGGATGTCGAAAATGTCATTACAATGTCAGAAATAAGCAGAGGAAGTCGATACACATTGGTGGTGGATAACACAACCACATATCACTCCAGTATTTTAGATGGCACATACAAAAAACTGTGTTTTATGCACTTCTATGGCCAACAAGTTGCAATGAATGAACTTTATTTGTCAGATTTTTTGCCAATTCATCCTGATGAGGAGACTTTACAAGAATATATATTAAGGAATATATAAGGAAACTGCTCTAACTTGTACTGATTGTGAATTTTAAGTCATAAATTCAACCAGGCACCAGGACATAAAGGAAGTGTAGATATAGTGAAATGAAAGCACCTCTGAACACTGGCTGGTAGCTGCCAGAATAAAGAAATATCTACATTTGTGACTGTGAGCTGGTGGTAAATTCTAACAGTGTTCCCGGAGTTCAGCGCAGGCTCCGGTCAGATGTGATGGATCAATACCGGATGTTTTGCTTACAGCCAATCAGCCGCAGTTTCAATCAGACATTTCAGGTGCAGCAGAAAAATATCTATCATCTATGACAGCCAATAGAAAGGTGACCTCCGTTGCTGAGGTGATAAAGGTTACTTTAGTGACCACCTGTCACTGGCACATCTCGCTCCGATGCCTCCAGATCTTGGCCTAAAGGCACAATCCATAACCTATTGGATGAGTCTCTGGGATAAGTGCTGCAAAATGAGATATGGAAACAGAAATGCACTTTCAGGGAGTGAGCGAGGTGCTCCACATCAAGTTTTTTTTCCTCCCCTTTACTGCAATACGATCGGAGTGTGGAATTGTTTTCACTGAGCTACAAATATGGAGGCTGCATGTTTTAATAGAGTAATGAGCTTTAACATAATGACAGATGCTTCACTTGTTAATTCTACATGTTTCACTGATGTTAATGATGATTAAACATACCAGGGACAAATCATACGGCTTTTACTGTTAAAAAAACATATATCACTCACATATACTGTATACAGAACTACATCATGCCTCAGTCAGTGTGTAGACTTGTGGAAGTGACATTTTCTCGATTTCATTTCCCCCTGATGTTATAAAGAGGTTATAGCAACCAAGGTGAATCTCTTTCCGTGATATCCTTTTATTATTTTGTCCTCGCCTTCCCTGTTGTCCCCCCTCTTCCTTTTCTAGTGAATCTTATTTTTCAGGAGGGGACGGCAAGTATATATATATATAAATATATATATATATATATATATATATATATATATATATATATATATAACACTATATAAAGAGAAATCTTTATGGCTGAAGGTGTTTGGAAGTAAATAACCTGGCGTCTTGCTGGCTAGCGGCTGCTTTATCAGTGGGTGAAGAAGAAGAAGGAAAAAACAGCCCTTCAGATTGACACAATGGCATGCGCTCCGACAGGGGAAGAGGGCACGGAGGCAGGGAGGGAGGCGTAAAGGAGGAAAGCGAACACAACAAACAGAGGAGAGATAGTCTCGATATCAGGACCCAAATGGGATGGGGAAGGTGAGCGCAAATCCCACTGCCCCAGTTTCCTTTTCTAAAAGACCTCCTCTTCTATCCTCTCCCCCTGTGTTGCTTTTTTTAAAAGATTTTGGGGGCTAAATCCACCAAGTTACGCGCTGATATATCAGAAAGAGCATGAGAGCTGCTACTAAATTATTACAGCAAATACTGTACCCGCAGTTTCTGAGACATTTACAAACATCAAAATTTTACACTTCCTGGAGCCACGTGCGTTTCTTTCCTTTTCCTTTTGCTTTTTTTTTTTTTTTTTTTTTCCACCAAGCAGCATTCTTGGGTGAGAAATGGGATGGTTTAGTATCACAAATGGGATGCTATTCTCCAATTTCAGTTAGGGACTTAACGGAGCCAAGGCCCCTCTTTTGGCTCGGCACACTGTCTCATGTCTTAACAAGGCTTTACCCCCGGCCAAATCTTAAATAAAAACCTTCCGAATCCGGCTCCGTACGCCAAACCAGATTGCACTTTGTATGCGCGGGTGTGTAAGCATTTGTGTGTCTGTTGTGGATTTGTGAACTGTGTCAGTGCTCGTGTTGTGTTGCCTCCTGTTTTTTTTTTTTTTACATTTTCTTTGCCTCTCCCTCTCTCCCTCTCTCCTCCCTTTAACTCACCCCCGTCTTTCCTTATACAGCATATCAATGAAGGCCAGATATGTACTAGGGGAAGGAGGGTGTATGTGTGTATCCGTGCATGGCTGAGCGCACTGTTCAATAGTGTGGAGGCTGGCTGGCTGGCTGGCTGGGGCTGCGGCTGGCAAACGGCTGCAGCGGAGACTTCGGCTGGGGCTCCGCTATCGCACCCAGTTATCGTTTCCCCCATGAAGGGCTCCCTTATCACCCCAGCCCAGAGAGGTCTCCCTTCTTCTACCATCCCCGAGACACACTCCCCCTCTCCTCTTTCCCTCCCCAACCCCACCCACCCCCTCCTCCGCCTCCTCCTTCACACCCCCCTCACCATCCCCTCCTTTCATATCCACCCAGCGCTCCGTCGCGCAACATTCAACCAAGAGGGAGGGAGAGAGAGAGAGAGAGAGAGAGGGAGAGAGGAGGAGGAGGGGGGGGGGCTTCAAAGATTCTCTCTCTCACACAAACGCACACATAAATACACACACACATAAACTCTCTCTGAGTGTGCATGCGTGTGTATGTGCGTGCGTACGCTCAATTTGCCAAAACAGTTTTTCCAGTGTAATTGGGCTTGGGGTACCTGTGTCCATGAGATAGCGCAGCCTCTTCTCCACGCGAGCTGCTCGGGCGTCTATGTGCCTCTGCTCGCTCTCCAGCGCAGACAGCTCCCCAACCACATACTGACTGGTGTCTTTGAACGCATTCTGTCAACCGAGAGAGAGAGAGAGAGAGAGAGAGAGAAAGAGAGAGAGAGAACGAATGGTTATGAGAGAAAAGGAAGAGTAGTGCGATATAGCATTAAACAGAGACAGAGTTTAAAAAAAAATGATAGAGGGATGAGACAGAATGAGGGAAAACAGAGATTGAATGAAGCAAAAAAAAAAAAAAACAGGTGATGAAGGGATACAAAATATAAAAGAAAGGACGAGAATGAAAGCAAAGGAAATAAATCAGAGGGAGGAGGGATAGTGAAATGTTTTAAAAATGTATCCGTAGATGAGCAGTTTGTCCTCAAATCTTCCCTCACATGAAACAAAAGAGAGAATTTGAGCAGAAGAGGGTTTAATCTCACAACAGATAATACATTCAGCTATTGACTAACTGTTGCTGCCTCTTGTTTTGTGGCTGCTTTGTTTGGCATTACTGAGCTCCTCTCTCACATCTTCAAACCCACTTTATAGCAAAAAAAAAAGAAAAAGAGGAGCAGCAAAGCTTTAAATAACCTGATTAAGAGCGCTGTGTATGAGTTCCTATTCAAGTAAATCTTCATTCGCGGTAAAACTATCAAGGCAACACTTGGAAATTCTGAGCGGGTTTCATTAAATAATCACAGGCGACGTTGCTGATCAATAATTGATCAAACATCAAAAAAACAAAAAAAAAACTAAATGCTTGTTTTTTTATTCATAGCTCAACACAAATACATTATCTCAATAATAAATAAAAACACTTGCTTATTATTTGAATTACAAAGTCAAAAGAACAAAATGCTGTTACTCAGAATCGCTGCTCAACACATAAACAAACAAAATTCAAAAAAACTAAACATAAAAACTCTCCAGATTTGCTTTATGACATAAATGAGATGGAAATAAACATGTAAGGAACTTAAAAGTTGATCCATTCTTGTATGAATAAGAAGTGTTGTCCTGAAGCCTGCGAATGTCTGCATCAAGTAAGTAAGTAAGACATAAATCTAACTGGCTTTCATGTAAGTTATAAGTATGTATGTTTAGCTTTAACTTAAATCGACTAAATTTGCTGAATCAAATTTGAAAGTTAAGACAATAAAGACTCAGCAGCCACAATGAATTGGTTAGATGAAGATCTGAAGTCGACAGGCTTTTACTGTCCCATTACTTTACATTGAAAACCACTTCTGCAGACCAGGGTTAGGGTTAGGCTCCTATCTGCCATCAAAGGCTCTGATCCGAGTACGATGCACTTATTACAACTTAATAGATTCAATG